>NC_136519.1:58168986-58315934 GCF_053919585.1 Euprymna scolopes
AAGCCTGACGAATCGTAGTGTGGATGAAACGCGGAATATTCTGTGTAGGTTAATTGCCATATATTTTTTCTAACTTACTATATATATATATATATATATATATATATATATATATATATATATATATATATATACTAGCTGTACCCGGCCACGCGTTGTTGTTGCTCAGTTTGTTAAAATGGAACACATTCCTCAAGAAAAATTGCATTTTGTTCGATTATTTACTTTTATTATCTTTTGCAAATTTTTTAATCAATAAAAGTTATTTTTACCCCCCAAAAGATTAATTTTTTACCATAAATTGTTAGGGGAAATTTTTTTTCAGGAAAACTTATTTTTTTAAAGAAATTTGGCAGTAAACGTTTCTCTTTGAAAACGGAATTTTTATTATAAAAAGAACAGATGGATGCTTTACATGAACACTGTAAATAGTGAGGTGAAAATAGAGAAACGTTTGATTTTTTTTTCAAGAGAATGTAGAAATTATTTTTTTAACAGATGTTCAGAAAATAAACAGAAAAATACTTCCATCATTAATTATGCAAGAAAATAAATAAAATGTTGATTTAGTGTTTCAACATTATGCTTATAAATTACGATAAAACTTGCTGAGTATGCACTGTTTTACGGTTGTTGTAAAAATGGAACGGAAACTTTTCTCCGTTTTAATCTTTCTTAATTTTTTAATTGTGCCCCCCAAACGAATATAATCAAAACAGTAACATTCAACAATTGTACTTTATGTATATAAAACACAAAATATTTAAAAAAAAAAAAGTTAATAACGAAAGGGAAATAATTCCATTTTTAAACGAAAAAGTCTGTTTGGTATATCTTTTTGTTATTTTTTACATAAGTCCAGCTTACCATTCACATTGGAAATGTCGACATTTATAGGTTGTTGGGTACGTTTACAACGAATAAACACTCCAATTTACCCATGTTAAGAGCGGCTTTCGGAATAGACATCCCTAACCTTGTCAGCATACCCGAAAAGCTATAAAAGTTGACGTGTCGAGTGTGAACGATGAGTTGGACGTAATGAAAAATGTACCGAATTTAAAAGGGAACGAAATTCAAATTTCCATTCCATTTTTACAACAACCGTAAAGCAGAGAATTCTATGCAAATTTTACCTAACTTACTGTATTAATGCTATTTTTTAAGCAAAAAAAATATTTAGATTTGGCTATAAATTCCTAAACTCATTTCACCCTAAATAATTTAGGTGACTGAAATAGGAATATAATTGAATCTTTAATTTCCTGAAAAGTATGCGAGAAATTCATTTTTCTTCGAGTTATATCGAATTAATTAATACGGACTTTAGGGGCGTTTTTCGTAATGTTCCTGTAAAAATTATTTTTATTGTTACAAATTACGATGCTTTATTCATATAAAAAAAGCAAAAAAAAATTCTTGCGTTTTTTATTTACTACTGAAAACCATAACTTTTGTGAAGGTATTTTTTTTGTTTAAACAAAATAAAACATTTTCACTAAGAGTTAAGTAAATATAATTCGTACATTATATTCTGCGATCATTATTTGATAAATACTGCAATTTTCATTAAAATTGTTTAATTTCCCGATTTTTGGTGAATTTTTAAGTAAAGGGAGGGTTCAAAATGTTTATACACTTTGAGCGTCGGCATTCATTTTGTCTACCAACGTGTGGTTAATTTAAATTAGATTTTATCACATGGTTACAGTATCAATAGTCATGTGATTAAACCCATTGAAAATTTACCGATATTGTAAACACATTCTGTAGTGGTGAGACCAAAATATCCTTTTAGTTATCACTAAAAGTATATTTTGGTCTCACATGCAGTGTTGGAAACTGAGATTTAAAAAAGAACTGCGAGATCAGGAGAAGAAATCTCCAGAAAATCGCTAGATTTTTAACTTTTATCGTCTGAAATTTTCCAAAATCGCTAATCCCCCCCAAAAAACTCAATATGTTAACTTCCTACCATAAAAAAATTATAAATATAGTATATTCAATATATAAAATGTTCCGTGTTTTCTCACTATATGTTTCTGGAATTATATTGAAGCGGTTTGACATATCGGGCATAGATAGTAGGCTGTCCTATCAGCGGGTGCAAAGTACTGGGGCTGCTGTATTGCCATTTGATGAATAGATTCTGGACCATGCAGTAGCTTCTGCTGGGGTCTCCCGATGCCATAATAGTGGATAATTGTTACGGCTTTACCTTATCATGTGCTGCAAAAAATACATTTCTTCATTTCATTTTCTCTCTTACTTTCCCTTTTGACCCTGATCTAAGCAAGTCTGGCGACCTAGTCCTCAAATCCCAAAACTCCATCATGAAAAGTTTCCAGAGAAAATATACGATTAAACCTAGATCTCCAACCTCCAACGTAGACCCCCAGTACCATGTCTCTTTCTCCAACATCAGGGGTCTACGTTCTAACCTTCCAGAAGTTGAAACCTCATTACAGGAGACTAAACCAGACCTATTATTCCTTATCGAAACTGGCATTGGACAGCCTGTTTCGCTAGATGAGTTTGTAATTAAAGGATACTCAAACTTAACTTCCAAATCTGATCCCCAAGATCGCCATGGGCATGGAATATGTGCCTATATTAAAGATAGCTTTCCATGTGGTAGGGACATCTCCAGGGAAGATCCTAATTTACCCTATATGTGCTTCAAGGTTACACTTGCTCACAACACTGCATTTATATTTGCTCTCTATCGCCCCTCCAACAGCGGAGTTACTATCTTTAAAGGACATCTGAGAAAATTGACCACGTCCTGTCTGCTTATCCTTCAGCTAACATTCATGTCTGTGGAGACTTCAATGTTCACAATGTTGAATTGTTAACCCAATAAAACAAGACCGATGATGAGGGGAGGTTCTATCACGATTTCTCCATCGCTTATGACCTGACTCAGATTGTTCCCGAACCTACCCATCTCCGGCACTGACGGACAGTATGCAAGTCTCCTGGAATTTTTCTCACAAATTGCCCTGAACTATGCTCATCTTCTGTTCTGTCTCCACTGAGATCTTCCGACCACTCTGTTGTATCAGTTAAGATAAAAACGAAATGTAATAAGTCCTCCGACATACCTCTCCATCGTACAGTATATCGATACTCTATGGCTGACTGGGATTGCTTCCGTACATTTATATTAGATCTATCTCTGCGATCCAAGTTTAAAAAGGAATAGTTCCTATTTACAATGCCTCCCCACGGGACAGAGTTAGACACCAGGGTCGTTTTTTTAACGTGGAGAAAAGGAACAAAAATAAAAATTGTCTCAGTCGTGAAAGATTTCTCCTTCACTGACAGAGAACAAGAAATTGAAGTGCAGCATCTGAAGAACAGATATTACACTGTGATCTTGTCCCGAAGGCCAAGAACGTTAGTTGCTGAACTAAAAAGGAATAGTTAATTGTAAGTATAGACCGTTTCATACCCTCGACAAAGTTCCAGAAAAAAAAAAATCTAACAGCCAGCAGTGGTTCTCTCCTGAATGTGCTGCTGCCATTGCGCTAAGAAATCACTTTCTCCATTGCTTCTAACGTAATAGATCTACTGAGATTAAAGCCGCTTTCAGGACTGCCAACAACCATTGTAAAAAGTAATAAAGAACGCGAGAAGTTGTATACTTAATCCGTCAAATCCAAAGAAGCTGAGCAGCAGCTTTGTTCCCACTAGTTTTGACAAATAGCAAACAGGATTCTGAACAAAAGTGTGTGCTCTATCCTAATCAATGGACCTGGGGTAATCTCGTCAGCATCAGACAATGCCAAACTCTTTGCCAAGAACTTTGCAGCTAATTTTACCCTTTGCGAACAAGGTCGCCTACCCCTAATATTTCCTCTTATATCAGAAAACACGCTATGTTACATACAAATATCTGTACTCGATGCTAAGCTAATTTACAACTTTGATTCCAGTAAAGGAACTAGCCTTGACGGTATTCCAATTATAGTGCTTAAAAAACACTCAACCAGAACTAGCGCCCATATTTACAAGACTGTTTAGCGTTGTCTTAAGAATAATTGATTCCCATAACCCTGGAAACTCTCATCAGTATGCTTTGTATTTAAGAATTCAGGTGATCGCTTATCTCCCTCTCAGTACAGGAATATAAGTCCCCTGCGCATCATGAGTTAGTTGTGGATTAAAAAGAGAAGTAGTAAACCATCTGAGCAAAAATATCTTCTTAGTGACGTACAATATAGTATGCGTTCTGCTAGTTCTACAGAGTGCTTACATTTATCTTTCATAAGATTAGCGAATCTAATTGCTCTTGGCATATCAAAGGCCGTTGATAGAGTATTACATAAAGATTTACTTCACAAAATCTCCAGTTACTGTATAGCTGGAAATGTCTTTTCAATTATTAAATCATTTGTCTCTGATAGGTTCATAAGAGTAGTGGTTGATGGGCAGAAATCAGCTCTTAGTATTAATGCTGGTGTCCCTCAAGAGTCCATTCTGGGTTCAACTGTCTTCCCGATTTACATTAATGACCTCCCAAATCACATCCTTAGATCATTCGGAGACATTTTTGCTGATGGCACTACCATCTATATTAGCACATTAAAGACTAGAAACAACCTAGTTCTTTCTGATTCTCTCCCCTCCGATCTTGAGCGCGTGATACAGTGGGGAAATTTATAGCTGGTTACTTTTATTGCATCTAAAACCAACCTTCTATCTTTACAGCATCAACGCTCTGATCCCCATCTGGCATCAATTGAAATGAATGGCTCTTGTCTTGAGGAGGCTATATGATTTGACAAGCTTCTGGGCTTGGCCTTTACTCCTGACCTGAAATGGAACACATACATCAAATCCATTGCCAAGGCCGCTAGAAAAATGGTGGGATCCTTCTACCGCTCCAGTAGTTATCTCACTGCTGATGCAATTCTTTATCTATATAAGAACCAGGTACGTCCAAGGATGGAGTACTATTGCCACATATGGACACGAGCTGCTAGAAAGGACATCCTGCCTTGATAGAGTTCAAAATAGCTCTTTTCTCTTCCCTGCAACCTCTTTCTCACAGAAGATATGTTGCGAGTCTGTCCATGCTTTTTCGTTATTTTCATAGCAAATGCTCGCCTGAGCTCCAATCTATGCCCCCCTCGCCAAACTTTCACGTGTAACACTCGTCTAACTGAAAGTACTATCAATAATTTCCCCCACTCTTTTTCTGTGCCTAAACCTAAAACGTAGATTCCATGAACAAAGCTTCTTTCTTAGAACTCTACGCCCATGGAATTGTCTTCCGTTTTCCTGCTTTCCAGCTGACTACAATATAGTTGTCTTCAAGTCCAACGTGAACAAGTTCTTGATGAGTCGTTCAACTTAAGTTAAAAATTGACCGAACTTCCATTACTAACAATTACTATATTGTCCAATTGACTACTGTACACTCTTTAACCCTTATCCTTGAGTGGCCTCTCGGCTTGATAAGTGGTGGTGCCTATGTAAAAAAATGCTTATACGAAGCATAATTGACATCCATCTTGAATTTACATTTGTTGTAAAAAAACAATGTTTCTCTGCGGGAAATATGTGTTACACAATAGGAACATGTCAATGGCAATTAGGTCAGTTCGTATAAAGTTTGACATAGGCACACGGAGTCCATGTCATGATGCCCCGAATGTGTAAATTAGAATCATTCCAAGGGCTGAATCAAAGTTAGGCTACGCAATGTCTTGTCAAGGGGCAGCAGGTCAAGCGATGTAAACGCAAGAGATGAGAAAAATGGTAAAGTAATGCCATGACGTATTGTTAAAGAACAGCCGCCTGTTCTTGTAAGTGAGTAAATATGAGATAGGATAGCCGAAGATTCGAACCTGCGAAGCTAAGATTGGAATTGAGAATTTCGATCATAAGTTAAAATAAATAATACATAATGTCATTGAAAATGGAATGTAGAATTACTATTATTTAGTTCACATAAAATAGTTAGATATCTGTTTATTGAATGTAATGAGGTAATTTTTTTCTGTTAAAGAAATGAAATTAAAATAAGGAATTTAAAAACGGACAATGGAAAATGCTTGTAAAGTGGGTTAATAAAAATTAGGTTAGAGAGTTGGCTTTGTGGAAACGTGAGGTGTGCCAGGCCACTTGTCTGATATGCACGTGCTGGTCATGCAATGACGTCATGAGTTTTCAATATAGTTGGAGCTTGGAAAAGGATAAGTCAGTCAGTCAGTCAGTCAATCAGTCAGTCAGGGGAGAAGAAAGGAGTCAGAGACAGAGCTGACATGGAACCTTGGAAGCGAAGGGGAGAAGAAAGAATCATGTAGAGACTTGAATTCCTTGATGCAAAGCCATTGACCGGTCGGAATGGAATAAACGAATATCATCATAATTTTGTATCTGCGTCTTCGTGTTATGTTATTCAACAACAGAAAGGTATTGTGAATTTATATTATAGGAACTTTGTGAAAACTATCATCTCAAAAATAGGTAAAGAAATATATGTGTCAATGTTATAGAACTGTCAACGTATAAATGTCAATATCACTATCAATCTCTCGGTCTATCTATCTATATATCATAAATCTCCTCTCATTGTGTATTACATGTCGTCGGCTCCCCTGTATTTACATGTAACCTGTCTATTTATATATACAGAAGTGTCTCTCTCTTTATATATACGCGATATATCTGCACACCAACATGAACACTCTAACACGAACACGCAACAACAAACATATACGCCCTCTTCTAATAAGAACTATGCGACAGTATTCGAGAGAAAAGAAAGGTTTTCAAATCAACTGTGGGAGCAAGCGCGAGACACATCACCAATACTAATGCTGTATGGAAACTTAGGTTTCTAATGAGTCTGTCGATGGAAGCTTAACTGGAGATATTGAATAAAGCGAGTCTGCCATGAATTGGTCAGTTATATAGCAGAGTTAAATAAATCCTCAGATCTGTTCGCATGTCAACCGGAGATTTAAGAAGAAAAGTTAAACAATTATTCAACAAAGCACCTGTTAATTCTCCTCAGTAATAAACACGTACATATAAAAAGAGAGTCTCTGTATTCCTTTTGCATGAAAATATGTATTACTAGCAGTCCATCTCGGCTTTGTTTGGGCCCCAGGTACTGTTCATAAGTTTGGTAGAGTCTGCAAAGGTCAAATTTTTCAACTTTTACCTCTTGGCAGTCAAATTTTCCTCAAAATAACTTATTTAAAAGCTTGTTGCATGTTTGAATACCCTTTATGAAAAATTTCTAATGTTTAGACGCAAAATTGGCTGAGTAGTTTGCTAGACACTGCAAATGTCAAATCTTTTGAACTCTGACCCCTTGGCAGCCAAATTCTTACCAAAAACGGATTAATACGCCTGCCGTATGTCTGAATACACTTTATGTAAAATTTCAAATGTTTAGACCCAAAATTGGCTGAGTAATTTGATAATACCGCAGAGATCAATTTTTTTTTTTAGTTTGACCGCAATTCTGACCACTTTAACATTTATTGTTTTGGGCTCAAATCAAATTAAAAAGTTTGAGCGATGTCCAAGTAACTTACATCTAAAATTTCAAATGTTTGGACCAAAAATTGGCGGAGGGGTTTGGATGAGTTTTCAAAGGTCAAATCGTTGAACTTTGACCCCTTGACAGACAAATTTCTGGCCGAAAACCGATTAAAAAGATTTTCCCAAACTTCAATCTCCCTTATGTCAAATCTCGAGGTTGTAGACTAAAAATTGACAGAGTATTTTGGTAGGGAAATGTACACACACAGACACACACAAATAGACAAGTTTACTTTTATAGATTTATTTGATAAAACGGATGTGACGAAACATTAATTGGGCAGTTAAAACGATGAAAGGACTTTTATTTACTGAAAACGTTACAATACTCCAAGCAGGAGCAATTATAATTGTAATAAAATGAAATTCAAAATTATTGTTAGTAATGGCATACACTATTTTCGTTTTATTGCTCAAATTATCTCCTAAAAGGCAAAAATGGAATTATCCAACTTTACTCACAATTTTCCCTTTCTCATCGTTGTTGGTAATTTGGTTGGTGACGTGGTCTGATTTCATGTCGCCATCATTAAGAGTGTCTTGCGAAACTTTCAATTGTTCCTTCGACGAATTGACAGCATTCACATTTTTCAGTTCAATATTCATTTCGTGGCTCCCTGTTACATAGAAAGAATTAAAAATTCAGATATATTTTCTTTTTCCGACTTGATTTATTATGGCTTTATATATATATATATATATATATATATATATATATATATATATATATATATATATGATATCAATGTTTGTATAGCTAATAACGAATATGTGATAATTAGGGCTGTGAAAACAGAATATTCTTTTTATTCTTTTGACTCTCGGGTGTATATCCGACACACACTTAATCAACCAAGAAGCACATCCACTATATAAAAACATACAAGATATTAATGGATATATACTCAAGAGTCAAAACAATGAAAAGAATATGCTGCTGTCACAACCCTAATCATAATTGTCTATTGTTTTAAATAATTACACATATATGTTGATGGGCATGTCTTTGTGCTGCCTTACATGCTCATGCATATTGATCTATGCATATATATTTGCATATGTATATGTGTATATGTATGTATATATGTGTGTATTTGTGTGTGCACGATTGTATGTATGTATAGTAGTATGTATTTATAGCAGTACGCGTGTGCATGTACACATATAGGTGTATATGCATACATGTATGTTTATGTGTATGAGTATGCGCGTGTGGATCTGTACATGCTTGTGTATTTATGTACATGTGTATGCATATGTATACATGTATGTGTATGTATGCACGTCTATTTATGCATATGATTATTTATATATATACATCTATGCATATGGAAATGCATGTATTATATATGTATGTACGTTGCATGTGGCTATATATGGATATGTATGCGTATATGTGGGTGTCAATTGGAGGTATATTCATATATATCTGTACACTTACCCACACAATTCTTTATGTAGACTTTACTATTGGCCTGTGGTAAAAATATAATAATAATAATAATAATAATAATAATAATAATAATAATTATTAATACATTACCATATTTATCTATTAATTTTTGTGTTTCAACTATTATTATTATTATTATTATTATTATTATTATTATTATTATTATTATTATTATTTTATGTTTTATGTTTCTGTTTTTGTGTTCATTTTTCCGATCGTCAGCAGCATCAGCGGCGGAGTTTTAAAAAATAGCAGAGGGGGGGGGGGAGAAGCGTTTCTAACTGAAATTAGAATTTAAAACTTGAATTCGCTGTTAAACGAGGAATTGTCTTTCACATGTTTGGATGTTTTATGTTTCTGTTTTTCTGTACATTTTTCTGGCCAAAAGCGACATTGGCAGAGGAATTACAAAAAAAAAAAAAAAAAAAAAAAAAAAACGAACAAAGTAAGCTTTTCTAACTTAAATTATTATTATTATTATTATTATTATTATTATTATTATTATTATTATTATTATTATTATTATTATCATTATCATTATTGTTATCATCATTATCATTATTATTATTATTATTATTATTTTTATTATTATTATTGTCATTGTTCTTCTACTTATTATCATTATTATTATCATTATCAGTATTATTATTATTTAGAACACAAAACAAAATTTACTTCATTGGTTATTACTATTATCACTATTATTATTATTATTATTATTATTACTATTATCACTGATATTATTATTATTATTATTATTATTATTATTAGTGGTAGTGGTGGTGGTGGTATGTTTTTATTATTACTGTAACTGTAATGGTAGGTGTTGTTTTTTGCTGTCATTGCTATTGTTGTTTTTGCTGTTAATATTATTGCTACCGATATTAGTGTTACCATTATCATTGTAAATTTTATTTCTATTGTTGTTGGTGGTGGTAATGGGAATAGTGGTGGTGATGGAGGAAACAAGATCGGAAGGGGATCTTTGAGCTTGGTGGGGAACCCTCCTAGAGATAATGTCTCGATAAATCTATCGGTGGTGGTGTAACCTTAAATTCACTAACCCCATTTATGGGAGAATGTAAAATCAAAATATTGAAAATAACGCCGTGAATGAGGTTAGAACATCGTGTGATGGCCTCACGTCAGGTAGGTGTCCTACTGGTAAACAAGGTGGGTCCTGTCGTCATCATACAACTGTTCAAAATTCTGAGGACGTGGCTAGATATAGGGGGAGTGAGAATTGCCAGAGAGGGTCCCAAGACACGAAGGGAGTTGGAACAGGAAATGTAAAAAAAAAAAAAAAAAAAAAAAAAAAAAAAAAGTGGACGGGTAACGAAAGAAGAGTACTGTGGGAATGCTTTGTAAGAAGTGGAAGTACCAAATCTGGTGGATATATCCGAAAAATGAAGGAAGAATGGGAATGTAGAGGAGGGGGAGCTAGAAGTGTCGCGAGTTTGATATCCCAGTTAAAACAAATTAAAAATAACAACCTACTTTCAGTGATTGCAAGAGAAGAGATTGAATCGATGGTTACGAATGAAATGAATAACGAAAGTAAAATTGATGAAACTAGCTCTGATGAAAGTACTGAGAGAGTGGAAGTCCAGAAGGGAATGTAAGCAATGATGGGAGGCGGACAACTGAGAAGGTATGGAATCCTGTGGTTAGGGGAAGTAATGAGAAAGAGTTTGAAGGCTTTAAGGCAGATGAGATCATTGACTCTGAGACAATGAAGCAAGTGAAAGGAGCAGATGTATGGAGAAGTGGTGATGAAGTTCAAACTTTGACTTCTGTAGAAAAAGAAGTACTTCAGAAGTTAAGAAAGGTTCTTCTTAGAGACGATATCATAGAGATTCCAAGTATGAAGGATAGTGATAGGCGGAAGGTGAAAAACGAGGGAAAAATAATTCAAGGAGTAATTCACAACATCATAAGAAAGAACATATCGATTACGGAACTTAACAGGCTTCTGTATGCAGCGTCATACGTTATTGCGAATCGTCTTGGCTTATTACAGAAGAAAAAGGGGGAAATGAAGGATAGAAGACCACACTGGCAGAGGCGGCTTGAAGACAGTATTAAACGGTGGCGGAAAGACATTGGTAGAATCAAAGAAATAAGAAAAGGAGTTAATATAGGACAGAAAGCCAAGGCGAGCTTGAAAGGAGGTATAGATTGCTGGAAAAAGGAAGGATGGACGTTCTAACAATGTTGAAAGAGAAGGTCCACACTGGTGGTATGAAAATTACGAACTTTGTTGGAAAAAGTGTTGCATTTCGGCAGAATAATCTTTTCCGGAACAATCAGTCTCAGCTGTATAAAGAATTAAATGGTAGTAAACAGGCGGGGAAATAACAACACTCCAAATGCAAAAGATGCAAGGAAGTTCTGGCGTGGGATTTGGTCCGTCGAAGGGCGATATAATGAGAAGGCTAGCTGGTTGGGAGAGGTCAGAGAAAGGCTATCAGAAATGCAGCAGATGAAAAACGTTGAGATAACCATCGATAACGTTAAGGCTGGCATACGAAGTATGACAAACTCGAAGGCACCTGGGCCAGATGGAGTGGTGGACTTCTGGTTTAAACAGTTCCCATGCCTTAATCTACCTATAGCTGCTGCTCTGCAAAGGGTTGTAGAGTCGGGAGATTTTCCTTATTGACTTGGAAAGAACAACACTGATTAGGAAAGATCCTGCAAAAGGAACAGATGCCAATAATTATAGACCAATTACATGCCTGCCATTGATGTGGAAACTGTTGACTGGAATATTTGCGGAGAAAATTTATGAACATCTAGAGAGTAATGTTTTTCCTGACGAACAAAAGGGGTGCCGGAAAGGCTCGAGAGGTACTAAATAGCAACTATTAATTGATAAAGCAATAATGCAGGATGCGAAGAAGAAGAAGAAGAAGAAGAAGAAGAAGAAGAAGAAGAAGAAGAGGAATCTGAGCGTAGCATGGGTCGATTACAGAAAGGCTTATGACATGGTTTCTCATTCATGGATACGTGAAATACTATTGATGATGAAGGTTGCTGAGAATGTGGTAGGGCTTTTGGAGACAAGTATAGCTCAATGGAAAACGATGCTGACAGCAAACAGAGAGGAGATGGGGCAGGTTGGCATTAAACGTGGGATATTTCAAGGAGATTCGTTATAGCTACTTCTTTTTTAATGATAATGATGTCACTGAGCATCGTCTTGAAGAGGGAGAAGCTAGGGTATAATCTTAGATCTGGTGACAGACGCCTCAACCATCTACTGTTTATGGATGATTTGAAAATATTCGGTAGAAATGAAAAGGAAATGGAGAGACTGGTAGAACTTGTGGGGACATACTCAGAAGACGGAGGATGGAGTTTGGGATTAGTAAATGTGCGGTGCTGGTGATGAAAAGAGGAGTAAAGGTTCATTCGAATGGAATAGTGCTGCCAAATGGAGAAATCATGAAAGAAATAGAAGATACAGGATATAAGTATTTGGGAGTTCTGGAGGGTGTAGGCATCATGAACAGAGAAATGAAGGGAAAATTCAGGAAGGAGTACCTTAGAAGAGTGAAACTAATTGCAAAGTCGAAACTTTATGGAGGGAACCTAATGAAAGCAGTAAATGCATGGGCAGTCAGTGTTTTGAGATACAGTGCGGGAATTTTAAATGGTCTGACAAGGATTTGCATGCCATGGATATCAAAACAAGAAAAGTTTTAGCAATGTTTGGTATGTTTCACATTCGAATTAACGTAGCAAGGCTGTATCAAAAGAGGAAAGATGGTGGGAGAAGATTAAAAAGTGTAAAAGATTGTGTCAGAAGCAAGGAGATGTCGTTGAAGGAGCATGTGGTTAAAAGAGAGGACTGGATTCTTAAGGTTGTGGCCAATGAAGTGGAGGTATGTGAGACCAAGGCTGACTATGTGAAACGTATGGATAGAGAAAGGGCAGAGGAACTGGCTAGAAAGAAAATGCATGGAAGGTTCTTCCAGGATATAGCAGAAGTGGCTGATGAAAGATCATGGCAATGGCTTAGAGCTGGGTATCTGGCTAAGAGTACTGAAGCTTTTGTTTGTGCAGCATAAGAGCAGGCATTAGGAACACGATTGTTCAAAAAAGTTTTTATAGGAGAGGAAGTTGCTGCAGAATGCCGGATTTGTGGTAAGACCTCAGAGTCAATTGCGCACCTTGCAGCAGGGTGTAGTGGACTGGCCCAGAGAGAGTACCGCAAAAGACACGATCGCATGGGACTCCGGATATATTGGGAGGTGTGAGAGGGTTGGGGTGAAGTGTGCTGGAAAACGGTTTGAGGAGGTGCCTGATGAAGTGAGAACAAGTGAGGATGGCAAGGTAGAGGTATGGTTGGACAAAAGTGTCATAACGACCAAGCAATTGGAACATAATCGTCCTAATTTGGTCATCATTGACAAGGTCTAAAAAAACTGGCAGATTGTAGATTCTCAGTACCCTGGGACAGGAATGTGAGAGAGAAGGAGAATGAGAAGTGGAGCAATTATGCTCCATTGGCTTTAGAGATAAGGCGTATACACGG
Organism: Euprymna scolopes; assembly: GCF_053919585.1. NCBI lineage: Eukaryota > Metazoa > Mollusca > Cephalopoda > Sepiida > Sepiolidae > Euprymna > Euprymna scolopes. The sequence continues at coordinate 58,182,543 of NC_136519.1, forward strand.
GGTTAAAACACAAATAATCCCGGTCGTAGTTGGGGCACTAGGAGTAGTATCGTCGTCTGGAAGGACAATTGAAAAACCTGCAAATCCCCGATATTTTAGGCGGCCTTCAAACCTCTGCAATTATAGGTACCACCAACATCCTTAGGAAAACCCTTGATCTTTGAAGCTCCTGGTTTGAAGCCGGGATTAAGGGAAATCCTCTGGAAATGAATCCCATCCCTTTCCAGAGATACGTTCATAAATGAAATCAGAATTATTATTATTATTATTATTATTATTATTATTATTATTATTATTATTATTATTATTATTATTAAATATGCACAGAATGGCCTTTGTGCAATACCACATTTAAGTATTTGCTCCGATACTGCACTTAACCTTTTTTGCCATCAGTTTTTGAATGAGAATTTCTTAGGACCGACTTTTTCTTATTCTTATTTTTTATTAATTCATATTAATATTAATTTTAATATTTATTTTCTCCCTATCCAGTGTGCTATTTTTGTAAGGGGGGAACGGAATTTACTCCACATTAAAAACCGATATTGTGTCTTATTCCGCCCTCGTGGGAAGATTAATGTTTAAAACTATTACAATTGTTATTAATACATTACCATATTTATCTATTAATTTTTTTGTTTCAACTATTATTATTATTATTATAATTATTATTATTATTATTATTATTATTATTATTATTATTATTATTATTATTATTATTCACATTTTTACCATTGAACAAATCATTTTCAATTTCAAACCATTAATTATGCATATTGGAATCAATTGCGTCTTTTTTTGCCGTTTGAATTAAACGCTAATTCGTTGCAAAATTTTAAAAAAATTGAAAAATACAGAAGTTTTCTTCTACAAACAGCAAAAATATTTCACGTGAACTGTTCGACCATTGTTGCAAGGAATGAACTCTGTCCATACTATAAATTTCCTGGGTTTTTTTTTTCATTTTCGTTTCGATACATTTTTTGAAATATAAAAAATACAATATTAAATACAAATAAAATAAAAACCCTTCATAATGTTACAATCACTATTCTAGAAGCATACATGGACTTTTAACATTATGGATTGTGGAGCTACTTTGGACGGCCCATAACTCCACGCTAGAGGAAAACTGGAAAATATATATATATATTGAACAAACACAAGATCTAATATTATTTTTTTAAGTAAATGTAAACATCTAGACATCACTCCCAAAGGTCTTACTATTAAGAACATCTTCCAATTCGAAAACAACAAGTTAAACAAACAAAAAGCGCAAGGTATCTACCAGAGAGCTTCTGTACAACGACGGAATCTAACACTTGATAATGCATACACAACAACACTCACTCCTTCAAACTCAAGAAAAAATATATAATTTTCTCCACCGATCAATTCCTAATAACACAATGAAACAAATTTCTCAATCCATGAAAGAAATCACGTACACTCCCATACAATAGATACCACAAACTGAACAATTTTATATACAAGAAGAATTAGATTAAAAGAATATTTCTAAGATCACAATAACGACACACCCTCCAACAACTTGCTTTCAGATATTAAGCAATTCGAAAAACCTAACGACTCTAATATGTGGACGAAATCATGATATAGACCAATATGCTAAAACAGCTAGACTACAACTAGATAAATTTCTTCATAGTAAAGAACATCTTAACAAAAGTCAAAACATTTCTCTTCAAAAACAAAGCAATTCACACTCTAAAAATAACTATGATATCACAATCAAATCAGCGGACAAAAGAGGAACCATAACCATCATGGACACCGTTAAATACATTGAAAAAGCTGAAACCCAACTCAAAGGCACACATTTCTACAAAACACTCCCGGAAGACCCAACATTCATCTATACACTAGAACTTACTAGTCTTATACAAAATCTTACTCCTCGTATCTCCAAGATCATTCCATCCCCCATGTTCATGTTCACAAATCCTAAAGCAGCTCATTTCTACTACCGCACTACACAAGCTTCACAAACTCATAATAAACACAGACACTACAACTGCTACATCTCAAACATTGTCTCTCAACCCCGACAATATTTACGAATTAACCAAATCCCTTAACATCTCACCCCCTGGTAGACCCATAATATCAGGTGTTGGCACCCTAACAGAATATATTTTTGGATATATATAGACTAAATTTAAACGCCTTTATTACCCAACATCCCTGGCTACATAAAAAAACAAAACACATTTTCTTAACACTATTAGGCGAATCGGCAAAAAAGTATTTTAGTCACTTTAGACGTATCGATTCTATATGCTAACATCCCTCATGATGAGGAAGTACAAGCGAGTAAAACATTCCTTCTTCACAATAATTTCACCAACGACAAAATACAAGACATATATATAAAGAGAAAGAGAGACGGAAAGAGATATAGAGAGAGATAAATGGATAGATACGTTATATGGTTTGTAGAGCAGTGGTAGGTTTTTGAGATGACTTAATCGTTATATCTTTGACTGATTCCTATTGATCCGATCACTATGTGATGCATAAAGAATGCGTTTGTGAATGATAAAAAGCAATTTTTTGCTAATATTCAAGGCTACTGAATAAACAACGCTGATGCGTAAGCAGTCATTGTATGCCTTACAGGTAAATGAACTTCGTTTAGCGACTATTGATTAACATATGCTTCTGCTGAAGGAACATCGCAATCATTCTTAAAAACGAGGAAGTACTTCTTATGGAAATCCCCCCTGAAGCTAACTGATATCAGAAGTTAACAAGAACAAAAATTGCTTATTGCAAGGACAGGAGATGCTTCTACGGTAGCACGCAAGTAGGTTAACTACTAACATATAAAAAATTACATAACTAAGCTTAAAGGACTGAGGTAACAGATATAGCATATAGCTTGCAGTTATTAGAAAAAGCTACTGGAATATGAAACTTTATATATAGAGTCTTCCAACCCATGCGAGACTTTATATTTGGGTTTTAGTCGGGGAAAATCGGTACAAAAGTGTTAATATTAAAGAAATGAACTTTGCTAGGTGAATGTGGACGACTGCATTACGAATAGATATGCATAACGAAGTAGCTATTGGTTCATGTTTTAATTTTTAAACTAGCAGCAAGTATGTCTTCATAGGCCAGTCATTAACATCAAAGGAAAAGTAAATCGTAGCTAGACGTTTTAGTTTTGATTCTCGGTGGTTGCGCACGAGTCATTTACTTTTTAAATCATTATTATATATTATATATTTGGTCCAATATAATATAACAATAACTACGAAATTTGCATTAATCAGACTATCATATTTAAGTGTATTTTACGACCAGGCAATGTAGGGCGAACTGCTAATATTTATTATTATCAGAACAATAATAAAACACATACATAAATTATTATCTGTTATAAAGTTAAAAGGAAATATTTAATTATTTTCTATAAACCAACGATATAACTATAGAATTAAAAACATGATAAATCTATTAGTAAAATAAATACAATACTAAAAGTGTATATTGCTGTAATATCTCTGGTTTTATCTTTAATTCTAGCAAGCGTTTTGACAGGGCCTTTAAACGTGTATACCACCACAAATAACACCAAATACTTGCAAGTTTTCATATCACCTCTGTAACCGATTTTGCAAGAGTTTAGCTGGTATGAAGAGCCATGTACGTTCGCATGGACGCTCTACATCAATCTGAAGAGATGGCAAGCTTCGGTCAAGAAGCAGAAATCATATATATATATATATATATATATATATATATATATATATATATATATACACTAGCCAACGTATCCGTCGTGGACTGGGTTCAAAAACAGCCTACATAAAATAGACTCTGATTTATGAAAATATGATAGGTTATGAAAAGGAAGGGTTGTAAAGATATAGCTTCGAACTTGGGGGGGTATCAAAACCAAAGCAAAATATGATGAAAGTAAAAATAAAATAGATCATACCTATTCACACTGAAACACTTATCACAATATTCTGTGAATCTATATTAAAAAAACCTTGTTAAACTCTGTGACATATTTCCATTCTATGGAGGTCACGCGCGAACTAACACCCAATAATTTTATTATACCATATTTCTTCAAACTGAAACATAATTATAAATATACTTACGCAGATAGATATGAAAAGTCTTTATTAAAGTGTGTGCCTATTTCCATTCTATGGAGGCCAGGCGCGAACACAGACCCCAAAATTTTATTATACCATCCGTATTTAAGTTAAAACATACTTATCAAAGTATTACTATGTACATCTATATCAACAACACTTGTAAACGTTTTTTTTAATTTTTAATTTTTTATGTCAATACTTTGTGGAACAGGTGCGTACGCAGACCCCACAATTTTAATGAATCATCATTATGCCAGATCAAACATACCCATTCCTGATCCTCGATACATCTTCTATCATTATATTTGATCAGTTTTCTATAATAGTTAACCATATAGGAGCCTATTCGTGACCAGACACACACACACGGACGTTCAGCTTTATAGTGATGGGAGGATTCCAAAATTTTTCCCGATTTTAAAAATTGGAACTATGAATGAAAAGTAGAATCGTGTACACATGTTTCCACCTCTTGGAATATTTCAAATGAACTACGAAAATGTTCTTTTCATTTTTAACACGTCTTGATTATATTCTAATCATTTTAAATACTTTCTGAAGAGGACGCTTCACAGAACGTCTGAAACACGTTAAAAACAATTTCATTAATTTAAAAACATTATTACAATGATCTAAACATACTTTTCAATGAAAAACCAAGACACGGAATAATAAAATAATGTTTAAAAAATACACATTGTTGGTGACCACCCCCTTATTTATAAAAATATATCACAGTCACCTTCCTAGGGAAGCAAATAATCTCATAATACTATAAAACAGTACGCACATTCTCAAACCAATAAAAGAAAACACACACACATACACACACACACACTAACACACATACACACCCTACCCTAAAGGAAAAGGGGAAAAACACAAGCAGAAAGAGAGAGTGAGAGAGAGAGAAACACCACACGAGTGACTACAGCCGAGGTCAGCGCCCCCCCCCCCCGAGAAGTCCAATAAAAGAGTAATAAAAATTGAACATGTCAATGAATAATAGACACTTTCACGCCTCCACCCCTTGGAAACACTTCAAATTAACGACGAAAATGCCATTTTTACATCTCCAACACATTTGAAAATAATTTCTGACGAGGATGCTTCACAGAACGTCTGAAACGCGTAAAAACGATTTCAATGATTTAAAAACATTATTACAATGATCCAAACATAATTCTCAATGAAAAACCAAGACACGGAATAATAAAGTAATGTTAAAAAATACACATTGTTGGTGACTACCCCCTTATTTAAATATACATCTTTCTTTCGTTGGAATTTCTTAACCCATTATATATATATATATATATATATATATATATATATATATATATATATACATATATGTGTGTGTGTATGTGTGTGTATCTTTTGTTCCTTCAGCTATAATCGAAACTGAAACCCAAACTTATGAAGAATTTTTGATAAATTGTTTTTATAAAAATATAAGGTGCCATCGGCTAAAATCGAAACGAAGACTTCTTGATAAATTATTTTTTTAAAAAATAGATTATTGGAGTGCCATTAGCTATAATCGAAACTGAAAGCAAAATTATGATGAATTCTTAGTAAAATTATTCATAAAAAATTAAATGACTTGAGTGCCATCAGCTACAATCGAAACCGAAATCAAAACTTATGAAAAATTCTTGGTAAAATTATTTATTACAGGAAATGGAAGTACATAACAATTAAACGGTCGTAAGTATGACACAGAAAATAACACACACGTTATCGTATTGATGATGATGATAATGATAATAATATAACAACGTTTTACTCACTGACCGTATTAAATTTAAATAGTTCAACTTACCAATAATTAAACTAAATCGCCCTTAGTATTTTCTTTAATTTTCTATTTTTGAGCCATTATGAAGACTCCTAAGATGTGATCCCTCACATCGGACATTATTTCTTTTTCTTGCGTAACACTCGACTCTACTTGTTTTTTTTTTTTTACTGAATAAACGCTTTAACATAGCTTTAACCACTAAAAACTTAGCCAACTAGGAAGAAAAATTGATTTTGCTCTTTTTGAAACAAGCGTAAATAAGCATAAATATTAAAAAAATATATAATTTGCGGTCTGAACTTTTTTTAACTGAATAAAGGCGTTAAATAAGTTAAACTGCTAAAACATAACTAGCTAGGTAGAAAACGGACACTTAGTAAATCGATTTTATCTTTTAAACAGTAAAAAGGTCAAATATTAAAAAAATATTATGAGGGTGTGGTCTCTTTTAAAAATAATATCTCCTTCAAGAACCGCCATAGAATGTGTTTTCAATCGACATTTATTCAATAATGGACCAGTTTTCCTACATAGAAAAAATGTACAAATTTTCCATGGATGAGTCTCTTTATGTATCATTCAACATTTTGATAAACTCATCGGAGCTTTTCATCTATATTTTTCACTTGCGTCCAAAGATGAGCGTCATAAAATTTATTTCAGAAGATGCTGGCGGATACTGTTTTGAAAAGAAACTATCCCCCCATAATATTTTCTAACATATTTTATCTTTTTACTGTTTAAAAGATAAAATCGATTTACTAAGTGTCGTATGTTTTTAGCAGCTTAACATATTTAAAGCGTTTATTCAGTTAAAAAGAAGCTTCAGAGTGCATAATATATTTTTTTAATATTTATGCTTATTTACTGTTATTTTAAAAAGATCAAAATAAATTTTTCTTCCTAGTTGGCTAAGTTGTTTGTGGTTTAACTAATTTTAAAGCGTTTATTCAGTAAAAAAACAAGTAGCGTTAGATGTTACGCAAGAAAAAGAAATGATGTTTGACATTAGGGATCATATCTTAGGAGTCTTCATAATCGCTCAAGAATAGAAAATTAAAGGAAATACTAAGGGAGAGTAGACAATGGATTATGGATGCGTTATCGGCAGTTCTCGTTACTCTCGCTTCTCCTTATTTGTCCCTCAGTCCTCATTTTCTCAATGAGTGATTTTTCTTACAAAGGGAGAAGAAAAAACTGTTTACTAGGTTGGCAGTATTTTGTGTTAAGAGTTACCAGAGATGTTGGAAATTCTGTTCCTTTGTCTATCCTTGTGGTCATGTCACTAAAAATGGTGCTGGAGGAAAACGTTTCAAATGGGCTGACTTTATTCGCTTGATAGTCAGGGGCAGAATCTTGGATTAACCACTAAGGTGGCTGTCCTATCAGCAGGTGCAAAGTAGTGGGGCTGCTGTATTGCCATTTGGTGAATGGATTCTGGACCATGCATAAGCTTCTGCTGGGACCTCTCGATGCCATATTAGTGAGTAATTATTACGGCTTTACCTTATCATGTGCTACAAAAATATTTCGTGTCCTTTTCTCTTGCTTTCCCTCTCTGTCCTGCTCTAACCAAGTCCGTCAATCTATCCCCCAAATCCCAAATCCCAATCATGAAAGGGTTCCAGAAAAATACTCGATCAAACCCAGACCTCTAACTTCCAACGTAGACCTCCACTACAATGTCGCCTTCTCCAACATGTGGGGTCTACGTTCTAATCTTCCAGAGATTCAAACTCTATTACAGGAGACTAAACCTGACAAATTATTCCTAAGTGAAACTAGTATTTGACCGACTACTTCTCTAGATGAGTTCGTAATTAAAGGATACTCTAACTAAATTCGACCTCCAAGATCGCCATGGGCATGGAGTATGCGCCTACATTAAAGACGACTTTCTATGTGGCAGAGACATCATCAGAGAAGATCCCAATTTACACTATATGTGTTTCCGGGTTGCACTTGCTCACATTATTGTGTTTATATTTGCACTCAATAGTGGAGTTACTATATTTAAAAACATATCTGAGAAAATTGACCACGTCCTGTCTGCGTACCCCTCAGTAAACATTCGCGTCTGTGGAGACTTCAATGTGGAATGGTTAACCGAATCAAGCAAGACAGATGACGCGGGGAGATTCTGTCACGATTTCTTTATTGCTTATGACTTATCTCAGATTGTTCATGAACCCATGTCCCTGACACTGACGGCCAGTATGCAAGTCTCCTAGACATTTTTCTAAAAAATTGCTTTGAGCTATGTTCATCTTCCGTTCTGTCTCCATTGGGACCTTCCGACCACTCGGTTGTATCAGTTAAAAAAACGAAATGTAATAGGTCCTCAGACGTACCTCTCCATCGTACAGTATATCGATACTCCATGGCTGACTGGGATAGCTTCCGCACATTTATATCTGATCTACCTCTGCGACCCAAGTTTAAAAAGAACGTGTAATCTATTGTATCAGACCTGACGAAATAGTTAATTTTAAGTATAGACCGTTTCATATCCTCGGAAAAGTTCCAGAAAAAAAGAAACTAACAGCCAGCCGCGGTTCTCTCCAGAATGTGCTACTGCCATTGCACGTAGAAATCACTTTCTCCATTGCTTTTAACGTAATAGATATGCTGAGACTAAAGCCGCTTTCTGGACTGCCAGCAACAACTGTAAAAAGTAATAAAGAATGCGAGAAAGTTGTATTCCTCAAGTCCAAAGTAGCTGAGCAGCGGCTTGGTTCCCATGAACAGAAGTGTGTGCTCTATCCCAACTATTATCAATGGACCTGGGGTAATCTCGTCAGCATCGGACAAAGCCAAACTCTTTGCCAAGAACTTTGCAGCTAATTTTACACCTTGCGAGCAAGGTCGCCTACCCCCAATATTTCCTATTGTATCAGAAAACACGCTCTGTGACATACAGATATCTGTACGCGAAGTTTGCAAGCAAATCAAATACCTTGATTCCGGTAAGTAACTGGCCCTGACGGCATTCAAATTATCTTGCTCAAAAAGCTTCAACTAGAACTCGCGCGCATACTTACAAAGTTATTTAAGCGTTGTCTTAAGAGAAATATTTCCCGACACTATGTAAACCTCATCAGTATGCCCTGTATTTAAGAATTCAGGTTATCGCTCATCTTCCTCTCAGTACAGACCATTAAGTCTCCTATGCATCATGAGTAAGTTGCTGGAATCTGTGTTAAATAGAGAAGTAATCAACCATCTCAGCAAAACAACCTTCTCAGTTACGTGCAATATGGTTTCCGTTCTGCTAGATCTACAGCAGACGTGCTTACAATTATATCTCATAGGATTAGCGAATTTCTCGGCGGGGTTTCCTCTCCAGGGCAATTACTCTTGACATATAACAGGCCTTTGATAAGGTACGGCATAATGGGCTATTTCACAAGATCATCAGCAATAGTATAGCTGGAAATTTCTTCCAATTATTAAATCATTTCTCTCTGATAGGTTCATAAGTGTAGTAGTTGATGGGCAGAAATCAGAAGCTCTCAGTATTAATGCTGGAGTTCCTCAGGAGTTCATCATGTGCCCAACTCTCTTCCTGATATACATTAATGATCTTCCAAATCACATCCTTACATCATTCGTAAACATTTATGATGACGACACTACCATCAAAGATCGTAAGCTTTCTCTGATTCTTTCTCCTCTGATCTTTAGCATGTGGTACAATAGGTAAAGAGGTGGCTGGTTACTTTTAATGCATCTAAAACCAAGCCTCTATCGCTACACCAATCACCGTTATAACAATCTGGCATCGGTCGAAATGAACGGCTCTCGTCTTGGGGAGGCTCCATGTTTTGACAAGCTTCTAGGTTTGACCTTTACTCCTGACCTGAAATGGAACACGTATATCAAATCCATTGAAAATGTCGCTGGAAAAATGGTGGGATCCTTCACTCCTGATGTAATTTTCTACCTATATAAAAGCCAGATACGACCAACGATGAAATACTGTTGCCACATCTGGACAGGAGCTGCTAGAAGCAGCTTATCCAGCCTTGACAGAGTTCAAAATACACTTCAAAGTTTAGTGGGGGATGCCCTTTTTATTTCCCTGCAACGTCTTTCCCACAGAAGAGACATTGCTTTCCAGCTGACTATAATCTGATTATCTTCAAGTAAACAAGTTCTTGATGAACCGTCTCCCTAAGTAATCCAATTTACAAAATTCCCACTACTTATGTTTACTACGCTATAATCACATTGACTAATGTATACCAATAAACGCTTATCCTCGAATGGCACCCGGGCCTTGATAAGTGGTGATTCCTGTGTAAAAAAGCCGATGGCATACACCGTCAATGTACAGCTGGAACCAGCGAAATTTAAAACCCCCATCCAGAGCATTTAACATTTTAATAACTCCCTTGGATGGGTGTATCTAGACATTTAGCGAATAAGTACGAAAAGTTGACAAAGAGAATAGGAGAATAGTTATCTTTCAATAAATGACAAATAAAAAATAAATTAAAAATAAATTAAACTCTGCGAATCAATGTTAAATCTGTAAATGAGGTTTATAACCCATTCTGTGGCCCTTCTCAATCTTATGTTGTAAATGAACAACTTTTAATGAAAAACAATTTGTGCTTCTTTCATTTTTTATTGTCAAAAAGAAAAAAGAAAAGAATCTGTCTGGAATCAGAAAATTAGGCTATAATTTTACCGATTTTGATACCGATTCCGATACCCTAAAATGTTTCGATTGTTTCGATTCCCGATTCCTATTCCGATAGATCGTCCCAACACACACACACACACACACACACACACACACACACACACACACACACACACACATATATATATATATATATATATATATATATATATATATATATATATTCGGAATCGAGAATCAGAAATATCAGACTATTTTAGGGTAATGAAATTCATCGGAATCGGAACATTTGAACATAATTTCTGATTCCAGAAACTATTCTTTTAATTTGTTTTTTTATAATAAAAACAAATGTAAAAACACAATATTAGAAGATGTGTATACTTACAACATTAAACTACATGCCATACACAGATTTAGCATTGACTCTCCAAGTCTGAATTTTATTGGTAAATTACGATAAAGAAAGTAAAAATTTTAGAGTTCATTTTGTCCCTTTGTAATCTCTTGAAATATGCAAATTTCTTTCCACACTTCCCTCCCTAATTTTTAAGTGGTTTTGTATCGATTTTTTTGTTTATATTGTGTTTCTTGTACATTACAGGAAAATATATAACTCAAATATACTGCCTTTAAAACTACCACCCCCGGTGGTTTTACTGGCAGGCACTAACACTTAAGGAGTAATGTCAACTATGAAGGCAGTCCACAGGCCCCAACCCACTCAGATTGGGGTATGACTACCAGATGTTTATGGTCATACGAGCTGTTTGAGATACAGATAAACTTTGAGTAAGTTGTACAATGAATATGAAGTTTGCGCAGCAGAAGAAAAAAGTGAACAACTAAAAGTAAAAACTCAGAGATATTGTGAAATTTGATTGCTTTTAAATTGATGTGATAGTTCGTGAGTGGAACTTTTATCCAAGATAGGGCACTCAGACAATTATTCAAACAGCTGTTTGCATTTGGAATATTAAATAAATAAAAAAAATAGATATATCAAGGCTAGAGATCATATTACCATTAAAATCAAGTTAGTTTTGTAATTAGTTTTATTTCTTGAGCAAATAACACTTTTCGAGAGGTCGAATATTTTCATATCTAAGGAAATCATATCCACCGGTTCAGGTAAACGGAAAAATTGCAGAATGATGACAGAAAAAACGAAGCACAGTTTGCCCTTATTTTACTCACTTGCCTCCCAACGAATACAGAATTAAATGTCGGTTTTTAATATGGAAAACATCAGATCCCTATAAGAAGCAGAAGAATTTTGAGAAAAATAGAAATGGCTTCAATCTCGAAGAATTACTATTTCACTGAAGATAAAGATGGAAAAATCTCAGCACAGGTACTACACTTTGCGCCTAGTCAAAAACTTTAAAAAGTGAGAGATTAATCACTTACATTAGGCAAAATGTTTAGATCGATAGTTCCCAACCTGTGGGTCGACACCCAAAATGGAGTCGCGACACCAATGCCATAGCGTTATCAAATGATTTTCAGGTGAATGTGAATACTATATAAAACATGGTGAAACATATTGATAAGGATGTGAGATTTTAGTTTACTATTTAATACGTTTTCCAAGGGCAGAAAGGCACAAAAGTACTTTTTATGTTATTGTTGTCGTCTTCTTCAGTTCTCTCCTATTAGGTTATGAAACTAGATAAACTTCTAAGATACATCCAAACTAGGCATCCTGACTTGAAAGATAAAAGTTTTGACTTTTAATACAAAAGTTCTTCGTGTCTAAAGCAGCTTTATAGTAGTAGATTATTTTTTTTTTTAATTTAGCCGCGTTTGGATCTTCGTGCAAGGTTGTATTAAAAATAGCACGGGCTAAAAAAACACGCGCAATGGCTGAGAATTTTTTTCTCACAACAAATAAGTCATCTATCTGTGTCAAACAATACAATAAAACGGAGAGTATTTTATGCCAATTAATTAAAGAATTAAAAAAACTTGATAAAACTGGTGATGTAACAAACTTTTCACAATTGGTTTTTATAAAAAACGATTTATTGTTCTGCAAACTTCAACATACTACTACCGATAATTTTATTTGATGATTTCTTTAGAAGGTATAGCTCGACGAAAGGAATTGTGCGAAGTTTGTACTGATGAGACACCTCACATGGTCGGTACTTTTAGATATTTACTACTAATACAGGATTACAGGGTAGGGAAAATGTAATATTTTTGTAAATACATCGTCTTTTAAAATGAAATTAGGACTCCGGATCATGAAAATTAACTCCCCCCCCCAAAAAAAATATATAAAATTTTGAGAAAAAAGCATTTTTCAAAATTCCTAGTAATATCAGAAATCGCAAAACTGAATTGCTGTTCCCAACAATTTATGTGAAGCAGCATTTGTCAACTTCTCATCCTTAAAAAAATGATCGAAATGCAAGGCAACTTAAGATGTAACATATCGACAAGAAACACCAAGATAAAATTGCTCGTCTCGTTAAGGTCAGTTCGTAATGATGGAAATTTGTCTGCTTTTTTAATAAATAAATTTGCAATTTCTGATGAATTTACAGAATGTGTATAGTTAATTCACGAACCGATAATTCAATAATCGCAATATATTGCAGTTTATTGTACAAAAAATCGAATGCATATGTGAGATATTTTAAGTATTGGAGTCGCTTCCTGATTGCTGGTTCAAAAATATGTCGCCATATATATACGTTTAGGAACAACTGGTTTATATCATCCCTTTGTCTTGGCATCGTTGCTTAACTGTATTGTTTATGCAATAAAAAAAAACAAAAAAAACATTCAGTTGAAGACATCTCATTCCAGAAAAATATTTAACCTGTGAGGGGATCATACGATGGATTTCGGTTCGCCGCGGTTATTCCAATCATGATATCCTCGCTTTCCCGCCTATTTGAGGAAATGGGATTGACATTCCACACGCGAATTCACGAAATTCCTGATAACGTTTGAGTCGAACCGAAACAAAGTTCAACACTAAAAAGTTCATCACGCCAGTACATGAGGTCAGTAAAGATATACAAATCAGATGTTTTTGCAAGTGGGGGGGGGGACTGAGTAACATGAAATTGAATGAAAATCGTGTCTTGTCAATGCTGATTGCATCTTGCACCATTTTAGAATGCACTTACTAGGACTTTCTACATCATCAGTGATTGCCACTTATAATAATTAATAGTGTTCCCTGGAATCTGAGTGGCAATAAGTTTCCTCCAATTTATCTTTAGATATTTATTTTAAATGCTTTTCTGTTATCAAAAATGTTGCTTCTCATTTATTTCTTACTCATAGTGGGCATCAAGCGATTCTAGCATTTAGATAGCAATAAATATATCCGGGATTCCAATACGCTCCCCATCCTTAAAGTGAGGGTCTAATTACTACTCTCCTCTCTCGTCGCACTAGACCCATTATGACTATTTGTGTTGTATCAACCAAGGCTGATGGCATCATTTGGTTTCGGTAGCTTCTAAGATTTCTTTAATTTTCAGTTTATCTTCGAGTTCCTAAGTTTTTCTTTCGATTACAACTTCAATGTGTTTAGAATTTGTAGTTTTCGTATGTGGGCTGGTTTCCGCTTTCGATGATTTTAAGTTGCTCTCATGATTGCTATCTGTTGTGTAGTTTCAATCTGTCCTTTGATTTCAATTCCTTCTACGCTTTTCAGGACACTTCATAGTGCTCCTATAATCGTTATTAGCATATTGACTTTTCCACTTTCATGTTCATTTTAGTTCTCTGACACGTTCCGTGTATTTGTCACATTTTGCCATCTAATATTTATTGTATGTTGACAAAATCTAATATTTAGCACGTTATTTTTTCTTGGTGTACAGTTTCTTGGTTTGAATGAGTTAAACATATGTTCATTTTGTAGAGAATTTTGTGATTGTCGTTCTCTAGCAATGCTAGATTTTTGCTTGTAATATTTGTCCGCGCGATCAAAATGTGGTCATTTTTATACTAACCAATGGATTACTTTTTCACGTAATCTTGTATATTCTTGTATTATTATTCAACTAATTTGGTGCATTCACGGATTATGGGGTTTACCGTCGCTTTATCCACAAAATCTACATTACTCCCATACTTCTCATCTTTACTCCTCCTATATATATTTACTCCTCCCATTCTCATCTTTACTCCTCCTATTCACATCTTTACTCCTCCCATACTCATATTTGCTCCTCCCATACTTCTCATCTTTACTCCTCCTATTCACATTTTTACTCCTCCCATACTTATCATCTTTACTCCTCCCATTCTAATATTAACTCCTCCCATTCTCATTTTTAATCCTCCCATACTTCTCATCTTTACTCCTCCTATATATCTTTACTCCTCCCATTCTCATTTTTACTCCTCCCATACTTCTCATCTTTACTCCTCCCATTCTCATCTTTACTCCTCCCATACTTCTCATCTTTACTCCTTCCATTGCCATCTTTACTCTTCCCATACTTCTAATCTTTTCTCCTCCCATACTTATCATCTTTACTCCTCCCATTCTCATCTTTACTCCTCCCATACTTCTCATCTTTTCTCCTCCCATACTTATCATTTTTACTCCTCCCATTCTCATCTTTACTCCTCCCATACTTCTCCTTTACTCCTCCAATTCTGATCTTTACTCCTCCCATTATCTTTACTACTCCCATCCTTCTCATCTTTACTCCTCCCATACTTCTGATCTTTACTTCTCCTATTCTCATCTTTACTCCCCCCATACTTCTTATATATATATATATATATATATATATATATATATATATATATATATATATATATATATATATATATATATATAAGAAATACGTTTCTTATCGTTGAGCACTTTCTGTTGAATTAAAAAGTCGGTCAATTTAGCTCTTATGCGTAGATCATCGTATAACGATTTGATCACTGTCTGTCTGACGTAATGAACATTTAAATTAAAATGTTTAAAATTCAACGCTATTTCACACGGTTAATGGTAGCCGAATGGATACGGCCTCCGCTAATCGAGCCAGAGATGTCTCGTGTCGCGGGGTTCGAATCGTTCGACTGGTAGTAATCATGACACCCTGCACTGAAGAATCCCGAAAGGATGAAACACTAGTGTCTGTAGGTATTTAATTATTATAGTAAAAAAATAATTATATATATATATATATATATATATATATATATATATATATATATATACCACAATAGAAAAATGCGAGGATGAAAAGTAATATGATGAAGCTTATTTATAACTTATAATATTGCAGCAATAGGAATTGATTGTGTAATGTTATAAATGGAATTTGTAAAAATTCCAAATGCTGCAATATTTTAAGTTATAAATTTATTATATTTTTTACTAGAATATCTTGTCCTTTTCTTTTCCAGTTTTAACAACTAGTCCTTTATTTTTCCATGTTTAAGTTCACCATATTTCTTGTCATGCCCCCATTTTTATTTTAATCCATGATTTTTCCAGGCTTTCAATAAATCCACTATTTCTTTGTTTAATTTTAGTTTTATTTTTTTTGCCCCCATAAACATAAAATGCACATATGTAATAACAATGTACGACACTCGTCTGCTTTCAATAAAATTCACTCAATTATCTCCCTTTCATGTTTTATTCTCTCTGTTTCATAAGCGACATGGTTGCTATTGAAACCAGTCATAAAACGCGTCGCTCACCGCCTTACATATTTTTACGATTTTTAATACGAAAAGATTTATCATCTTTTGTTTTAATGAACCAAAATTGAATTTTTTTTTTTGCAATATAGCTGAGAAGGTAATCTATAAACTGTAATAATTGTTTGGAATTTGTTCGAAAATGAATGAGCGTTGAAGCTTTAAAACAGTTCTAAATGACTAAAAGTGCCACTATCCCATATATTCGAACACTACCGCTAATATATATATATATATATATATATATATATATATATATATATATATACACATATATACACACACACACACACACACACACACACACACATATATATATATATATATATATATATATATATATATATATATATATATATATATATATATATATAAACAGGCGGACCGGCATAGCCCGGTCGTAAAATACCTATAAATATTAGATTTTAATTAATACAATAATTGAGATGTGCATGTTAGTATTATATTTTTTTTTTCGTTTTCAAAACGGTTCACTTCAGATAAGTAAAGAAAAATACACAAACTGAAGTCGAAAACAAAAAAAAAAACTTCTGACAAGGTGTCAAGTACGATAACAACTAGGTCAGCTTGACATACTCTTTCAAGGGTGTTTTAAAACAAACTTATACTTAACATAAGGAAACTGCCATGCTTCACGACCGCACATGCGAAGTCGTGTTAGAGTTGAGAACAGATAAAATCCAATCACCTCTTTTTTTCAATTTTTTCAATTTAAAACACTTTAGCAACCTTTTCTCCAGATGAAAACTGATTAAAAGTTTTCCATGTGTCCAAGTGTATATATACCAAATTTCAAGATTAAAAACTGGTTGACCATATAGGTTAATAAAATGTCCTCACACACATTCTCACTATATATATATATATATATATATATATATATATATATATATATATATATATATACATTCTCACTATATATATATATATATATATATATATATATATATATATATATATATATATATAATATTGGCAGCAAGTCATAATTCAAGCACGTCTGAACATTACAGAGTTATTCTTTTTCCGATTTTTCTGGATATCTTTTCATTCGTCGACCGTCTTTTTTATTTCAGCTCGCATGTTGTATATAATGGCGCCCAAAAGTTATTGTTTAGTCATATTATTCTCAAGCGCTTTCTATCGGTGCATCCGATAAAATAACAACTAAGTAAACAAAGTATAAAATAAGAAAATCGAAATAAAAAAAATAACATAATTCACCCCTAAACATCCTGCACCCACCTTTATAACGAAATAAAAAACTATAAATTAACCAAACCTCAAAGGAAGAAAAAAGAAAACTATAACAACAACAATCCTGATGATAATCAGATGCACCGATAGAAAGCGCTTGAGAAGAATATGGCAGAACTACAAATTTTGTGCACCATCATATACAACATGTAGAAAAAATCGAAAAAAGTATAACTCTGTTGTGTTCAATTAGACGTGCGTGGACACACACACACACGCACACACACACACACACACACATATATATATATATATATATATATATATATATATATATATATATAAGGGGGTGGTCACCAACAATGTGTATTTTTTTACATTATTATTCCGTGTTTTGGTTTTTCACACACATCCTACCCTATGCACCCAGTTGACCAAGTACCCATGGGCCCCTCACTCCTACTCAAGTAAGAGTAAAACAAGGAGGGATGAGAAAAAACAAAGAAAGATACATAGAAACACAAGCAGAAAGAGAGAGAAACATAAGATATCAGTCCATCCCAATGAACCAGTAATAAAAATTGAACATACGAATGAAAAGTAGAATCACTTACACATGTTTCCACCCCTCGGAAACATTTCAAATGAACTACGAAAATGTTCTTTTACATTTTTAACGCATCTTGAACATTTTACATACTTTCTGAAGAGGACGCTTCACAGAACGTCTGAAACGCGTTAAAAACGATTTCAATGATTTAAAAACATTATTAACAATGATATAAACATAATTTTCAATGAAAAACCAAAACACGGAATAATAAAATAATGTTAAAAAATACACATTGTTGGTGACCATCCCCTTATTTAAATATATATCTTTCTCTCGTTGGAATTTCTTAACCCATTATATATATATATATATATATATATATATATATATATATATATATATATATATATATATATATAAGAGGTGGGTGTAGTTTGCTTGAAGCATTGTATAGTATGTAGTTAAATGGAATTGTAGAAGGCAGTACAATGCAGAAGTAACGGAAAGACACAAGCTGAAGCAGGTGAGAAATTTATTAATACAACTTATAAATACATGTGTACATATTCATATTTCATATACGCAGTATATTTATATTTGCACAGTGGTTACCTGGGAAAGTCGGTCTGGTAGTATGTCCGTGTAATATAATATTTCGAGAAAGATCTCTTCGTTAGATGTTTACTTGACTTTGACAAACGTGTAGTTGTAAGCAGTGACTATACCGCAGCAAATCATTGCCCGGGACTTGTGGGTAGTATATGGTTAGGTTTTTTCCCCAATTCTTATTTTCTTTCCGGTTTACGATATCCGGTTGCGCATGCACGTATAACCTGCGCACTGAAATATTAACGTTATTATTTCGAAATTATTATTTAACATGGGAAGAATGGGGTTTAAAATAACTTAAACTTAATACAGAAATGAACGATGTAAAAAAAAACAAAAAAGCAAACAGTATTAACAATTGTTTATTTTGATAATTTAAACGCGAAAAACAAAAACAAAAAACAATTGGGACACTAAAATATTAACGTTATTATTTCGAAATTATTTTTTAACATAGGAAGAGTGGGGGTTTAAAATAAATTTTAAAAAAAAGAACAATTGGGGCGCTGAAATATTAACGTTATTATTTCGAAATTGTTATTTAACATGGCAAGAGTGGGGTTTAAATAACTTAAACGTAATACGGAAATGAACAATGTAAAAAAAAGCA
Source organism: Euprymna scolopes (assembly GCF_053919585.1). Classification (NCBI taxonomy): domain Eukaryota; kingdom Metazoa; phylum Mollusca; class Cephalopoda; order Sepiida; family Sepiolidae; genus Euprymna; species Euprymna scolopes. The sequence continues at coordinate 58,201,812 of NC_136519.1, forward strand.
GATATATCAAAATTTGAATTTAACTACCATAAGTATTATGATATCTGTTCAGTGCACATTTACCTATAAGTATGCCCAAACACTTATAATTCAGTAACTGGCATTTTTTTTTTCAAAAATAATCAATTATAATAAACAGAATGACTCATAGAAATTTATCTATATTCTTTTTTTCATTTCATAGAAATGTTTCTGTTATGTAAAAAAAACAACTATTTTTTTACATCACAAGTGTCAGGCTCATACATGAATTCCATAGCTAACGGGTCACGTGTAGTCTAGTATATATATATATATATATATATATATATATATATATATATATATATATATCATTAAGAAAGATACAAACTTCTGATATATTCATCATTAAGCATACAAATATCCGAAATTCAAATCGTTGTAGTTTTTGTACATTTCTGCGAATTTTTTATTATTATTAGGTTGGTGCAAAAATAATGTTGTTTTTTTAGGTTCAAATTTAAAAGATCATAACTCTATACTTTATTAATTGAAATAAGAACCATTAGAATTGACACATTTTTACCTACAAGAAACGTGTTTATTTATCCCATTAGCATAAACATCGGGAGTTCTGGAAGCGATTAAGTCATTGAAGGCCGATTCGGCATCATCTAGGCTTTTGAAGCATTTTTAGCGCAGGATGTTGTTGAGATGCTTGAAAAAGTGATAATCGGTGGGTGAGAGGTCCGGTGAATATGACGGATGAGGCAGAGTCTAATTCTGCTTCTCCAGGGTCAGTTGAGCAACACACGGGCGAGCGTTATCTGTGAGGAGAATTGGTCCCTTTATATTGACCAATCTCGGACAATCTGGAAGTTCTGGTGCATTTCGTCAATTTGTCGGCAGTACTTCTTCACCGTAATCTTTTCGCCCAGATTCAAGAAGCTGTCATGAATGAGTCCGACTGCAGACCGGCCCCAGACCACTGAACGGTCACCATAATTACCACTAAAACATAACAGACCCCTGCTAAAGAAGGCCTTGAAATATATCATTTTACGTTAAGTTAATATAGAAAAGTGAATCCCAACTTTTTAAAACTATAATTCCAATATATCTTGGAAACTACTCCTTTCCTGGAACTTTAAATGCTGCTTTCGTCCTCAACACCATCGAGAGCCTGTAATAGTGTTAAATTTAAATGATTTTTAGAGGGTTTGCTAAAGGAATAATTGATTAATTTCCTGTTCGAAAGCGTTGGTAAATATGTAATCAAATAGAACGCGTATATAGAAATACGTTTCCTTTAGCCTGAAAGGCTAATAGAAACGCTAATAATAAAAAAGTAAATGGTAATAAACACTCTATGGTCATTCTTGGACAATAAAAAACAAACAAATCGGTAAGCAACAACAAAACAGACATGTCCCGCCGATTGTTTATTATTTTTTTGTGTTGCGTGGCTTCAAAACGTATTTCTCCATACGGGTTCTATTTGATATATATATATATATATATATATATATATATATATATATATATATATATATATATATATATATATATATATACTTGTAGCCAATTTGAATATTGAAAGGTTCATATCTTTCGTTCTATGGGACGAGACAACATGGAAATTTGCAGATTTTAAAAAAATATTATATACTATTCTATGGTTAAAATTTTATGGCCATTAGTATACAAGAATTTGTATTTTTAAACAAATTAAATAAGCCTTAATTTGCGTGTATATATATGCATATATATATATGTATATCTATCTATACTCCTATGAATTCGTTTGTCTTTTGCGTGTATTGATATTCATATTAAAACCCTCTAAAAATACAATTTTCTTATTTATGGATTCTGGAATTGCATTCACTAGCAAAAGATCTAGCTAATTTGCATATTTTTTAAACATTCATTTTAATTAATTCCCTATTAGTTGCTTCGGTGTTTTAATGGGATAATCATCTTTAGTTAACTATTACATGTAATTATATTCATGCAGATATTCTACATGATTTAAACTTGCATAATATTTGCGTAAAAAGTTTATAGTAAACACAAAATTGTTTCCATATATATTATGTATACGTATATATTTTTGTTTAACAAATTTTGCCTCTCAAACTCCTCCTAGTGTTTTTGGTCTACAGACATGAAACTTCATATATAAGGTATTTGAATCCATGCAAAAATTTATATTTGTGTTTTAGTCCGGAAAAATCGGGGCAAAAGTGTGAAAATTAAAAAAAAATGAAATTTGCCAGGTGAAGGTCGAACGCCGGCATTATGAGTGCATCACGTAGTAGCTATTGGTTCATGTTTTAATTTTTTAGCCTTGCAGAAAATATGTTTTCATAACACAGTCAGTGACGGCAGAGACAAAATAAATCGTTAGCTGAACGTTTTGGTTCCGATTCTCGGTGGTGGCGCATGAGTCTTATTTAAATACTTTTTAAATCATTACTATGTATTGCATCCAATCTATCTATGTACCTATCTATATATCTATAAAAGTGAAAATGTCTGTTTTTTCTCTATGGTAGTAAAGGAAGACTATTATACAGAAAGGCATTACTTTACATATTCACACTTTTTAATATATACATATGCACATAAACTTATGAACAGTACATAGGGACCGAGCAAAGGCGGGCGGAACTGCTAGTGGTAAATAAGTTTGGAGCTGAGAAAATAGCAAATAAAATTGGATTTGAGAGTAATAGTGAATTAGTAGTAAATAAATTCTTTTGGGGTTGCGATTCATAGTCAATTAATCTATAAAAGTGAAAGTGTTTGTGTATGTGTGTGTGTGTGTGTGTGTGTGTGTCTGTGTACATTTCTCTACACAATAATTCTGTTAATTTTCAGTCTACAGACTCGAAATTTGATATGCAGGATAGTGAGATTTGGCAAAACTTTTCTAATCGATTATATATATATATATAGTAGCGTCCGAAACTAAGGGAAAACATTTTAAAACCTAATATATGTTAAAAATAACAACTGTGAAAAGCTGAAATTTGACAACTGGTGGTGGTTATCATCCATAATAACATAGTAAAATTTTATTCATTTGCAAAGGATAGAAAAAGAATTATAACAATTATTTATTTATTTTCAAAGTACGAACGTCCAAAAGTAAGGGACAAAATTGAGAAAAACAATGTAAACAGGTTGCTATATTCAAATTTTTTGATTTCCTCTAAAGAATAAGTCTTACTTAGTCATTTGTAAACGTTGCATCAGCCGGCACCATGGCGAAACGCCAAAAACTTGATTACTTTGTGAGACAAGCTATTGTGGAGCTACACAAGGAAAAGCATACCATTAGAGAGATTTCAGAGAAAGTGAAACGTTCTAAGAGTGTTGTAGGCAGGGTTGTTAAATCCTACAATGATACTGACAAAATAATGCTTTTAAAACCAGTAGACCCCCAAAACTTCGGCAAGAGAAGATCGAATAATGCGGCGTATGTCATTAAAAGAGCGTTTTAAGTCTTGCACAGAAATTAAAAGTGTTATGAATAGTACCTCATATGTTAATGTGTCAAGACAGACTGTTTCTAGATGACTGCAAGAAATAGGGCTGTTTAATCAAACCCCAGGGAAGAAACCACTTGTTATTTCGAAGAATAAGAAGAAGAGATCAAAGTTTGCAAACAGGTATGTAATTTGGACATATGAAAATTGGGCAAAAGTATTTTTCAGTGATGAAAGCAAGTTTAATTTATTTGGAAATAATGGAAAAAACAATGTAAAGAAACGTATTGGTGAATGATTAAGTGCAAAGTGTACTAACAAAAGTGTAAAGTTGGGGGGGGCGTCATGCTATTTAGAATGTTTTCTAGCCAAGGTACAACGCCCCTTGTCCGGTTACAAACTCGTGTAAACGCGCAGATCTATAAAAACATTGTCTAAGATCATGTTGTGCCAATCATACAGAATTCAGGTTTCGATAGGGCTACCTTTATGCAAAATAATGCCCATGTCACAAGGGAAAAGTGGTAATGATTTACCTTAGTGAGCACGATTTCGAAATTATGGATTGGCCACCGCAGAGTCCTTGCTTAAATCCAATAGAAAATCTTTAGATCTTAGGAGTGAAAGTTATAGAAAGAAATCCCACTAACACGGATAATTTGTGGGTGAAACTTCAAGAAGAATGGTCTAAAATTAGTATCGAGGATTGTCAAGAACAGATTCGTTCTTGTAGTCGAACATGTGCAGCTGTCATGGATAGCAGGGGTTTATTTACTAAATATTGATTGTACATGCATGTTTATTATTTTTTGGCTGTTTACACTGTTTTTCTCAATTTTCTCCCTTACTTTTGGACGTTCCTATTTTCAGAATAAATAAATGTTATAATTCTTTTTCTATCCTACCAGTTGTCAAAATTTCAGCTTTTCACAGTTGTTATTTCTAACAAATATTAGGTTTTAAAATGTTGTCCCTTAATTTTGTACGCTACTGTATATGTCCTGGAAGGCTAGCTTCAGTTTTGCTGCTTTGGGATGAATTGTGCCTTGGAGTTTTCTTTGCTTACTGGACTCCCTTGTGGCCTTGCCAGGTCACTAATATGTGTATATGTATATATATATATATATATATATATATATATATATATATATATATATATATATATATATATATATGTGTGTGTGTGTGTGTGTGTGTGTGTGTGTGTGTGCGCGCGCTTGTCTAATTACTCATTTTCCGTCAGAAATAACGGAAAATATGTTTCGTCATTCTTTCCAATGATATAAATACAAATTATTGAGCGAAGTATTTCTTTCTATGTGCATTTTGCTCATAAGGATAAATCTGACATTTTTTGTGATTTGATATTTTTATTTTGCCTCACTAGGTAAATTCTTAGGATTAGAATATTTTACTTGTTTAACTCACCAGTTTTTTAAATGCACACAAATGCATATATACATTTACATAGAAGAGACCGAAAATGCCTACAAGACAGTATCTATGAGTGTCTAAGGACTATGTAGAATGTATTATCAGGACAAGCTGGCATGAGGATAATTTTCCTTACAAGTAAACCATGAACAAATATTCAGCATCATACTATATTTCACGATCCAAACAGGATCTTCTCAGTATGGCTTACCCACACTGGTATTTACTAGGAATGGTGCACCTTCTCCAAATTATATTATCTCAAGTAACATCACGAAACTGGATACTCCACCAGACTAGAGGAATTTTGGAATCCAGTGATATTAAGAGACCACAATAAACATATTATAACGCATTAAAATAGTCAATTGGAAATTATGTCCTCAACTTTTTTACTAACTTAATGTTTGATAGATAAAAGAGAACTCTAATGGAATATTCGAATACCTATGTATCTCATACTGTGATGAAGTTTTAGACCTAAGAGGACGGGCCATTTGCAAATTCACAGACTGAAGTAAAATAAAACATCAAAAAAGCAACGTCATCTGATTTTTATCATAGGAAAAATTCGCACTTAAAAATGCTGCTACTTTAATAAACACTATAAACTGTGTATGTACATGAGTAGTCTATAATGTTTGTATAAATAAAAAAGCACCCATATACATATGCACACACACACACATGCATATATATATATATATATATATATATATATATATATATACTAGACTACCCGTGACCCGTTGGGGCAGTGTGTTATATTAGCTATGGAATTCATGTATGAGCGTGACACTTGTTCTACAAAGAATGTAAAATAATTTTTTACGGCTTTGTTTAAAAACTTATGAAGAATTTAAAATATTAAATTCGATAAAAAAAGGGATTTAATATGTGTAAAAAATATGACCGAATAGATTCAAGTATTTGCTGTTTAAAAAGCAACAAAAGAAAACACTATTTAATGTAATAGGAACGTGTGCATTTTCTGATCCGGATTTCCGTTTGGCGTGTGTAGATAAAATACAGGAGTATGCCAAGATATGGTAAGGTTAATCAGCTACTGGAAAAGCGGCAATAAGAATGTAAGCAGACGACTTTTAAAAAGTTCGAAGAAGAAAAAAAGAGATTTTAATCACGCCCTCTAGTCATAAAGGGGTGCATTAGTTCCATGGTTATTAATAGTGTAAGGAGGATAACTCTGTCCAATTTTCTAAATAATGTTTTTGTGTGTAAATTACGCAAATTGATCAATAAAATGGTTTAGGGTGTTGTTACATTAAAAAAAAAACTGATTCTATTATACTTTTGGGATAAGATTTGAGATTATGTTTCAAAAATAAACAATTATAAAAAGTATAGATGGAAAGTTATTATACCGATTTGGGACGCCAGAAACGTCTTATGGTGTTATATTTTAATGAATGTTTTGTGGACGGAAACAGTTTTTTTCTATTTGTAACGGAAAATTAAAAAAAAAGTGTTTTCTTATTTATTTATTTATGTTAAGAGTGTAAATAACAAGATTCTAAGTGCATGCATTTCTCTTCACATGGTAACTCTTAATAATTACACATTAAAGTACAGTTTTTTTAGTTTATTAACCTAATGCAATAGGGTGGTGGGTACAGTACTAAAACAAACGTAATTTTTAAAGATAATTTAATTGCAAAATTAAATCCATCAGAATACATATCTGTGTCATTTGTAAAGTCGGTCATTTTACTTTTCATTTTTTTTTCTTTAATTCATTCAAATTTTCAATTGTTTTGTGATCTTTAAAATTTGTAATTTAGAAGTCTTTAAACTGTCGAATAGAAAGTCATTTAAATTAGCCTTTTTACAATCTTCGGCAACTACTTATGCATTGAAGTTTTTTAGGCTATTTACATCCAATATAATTTGAAAACCAGGTTACATTAACAAAATTATAGTTTTATAACAATTTGGTCCAGTTAATAATTTAATGATCAGACGATATCGTAATTTAAAGTTCAAAATCATATTAAAAAAAAAAAAATGAAAATGAAATTATTCCCTGGCAACGTTGAGTAAGGACAGTGATACTATAAGACCATACGAATGACTAGTTTTATTATCTTCTCTGGTTTAAATGCCTTGGTTTTCGCAGTAGTTTGTCGTTTTATCGACATTGAATAGAAAATAAAATCACTTTTAACAGGCCATATTGTGTCTGTGACGAAGTGCCTTAAGAAGTAGTTATTGGTAATATATATATATATATATATATATATATATATATATATATATATATATATATATATATATATTAAGTAATGTGATTGATAATTTAAAATTAAAAAATTAAATTATAATTAAATTAAAAATCCGTTTCATAAGAAGGAACAACAACAAAATCAATTATCTGTACGATCGTTTCGGAAAACAATACTTTTTATTGTGGTATACATCAAGTTATGTACAATAATTATATATAGTTTTTTGATAAGCAATGTCTCCTCAATAGCAAATTTTGAAGGGTTTTTATTGAATTTAAAAGACACCATAAATAAACCTAGCATTAAAAGTAAGGCAGATGAATCTGAAAAAATTGAAATAAAAGGTCTGGATTTAAAATTTATAAGAAAATTAATATTATTATATAGAGAAAAATATATATTTTTGAATTTACATAATAAATTTGCTTTAAAAATATATAGAGATATTTACCTTTTAATTTTTCGTTTTTTGAAATCAGGAACTGTGGTTAAAATAGTCATTTAGATGTTTGCTATAGCTTTTTATCTTATTGAATGATGAATTTTAAAAGGGGGGGACGCTCGTGCAATAAATTGTTTTATATATATATATATATATATATATATATATATATATATATATATATATATACGTGTGTGTGTACGCGTGTATATGTGTATAAAGCTCTTATATTTCTTTGTCTAATACTCTTAGAAGAGGTATAACCCATACACTTATAATTTGCAAAATCTTTATCCTAATTCATGCAAGCTAAATATTGTCTTTATTGAAACAGGTGGAGGAAAATCATGGTTGACTTAAGTTTAAAATATGAAAACGCGTAAATCATCAGTTGTCGCCCTTACACCATACAGTTTGATTTTGTTACAGGCGCAATGAGTGCTTTTTTCTTTTCAACTTAATCCTTTAATATGAACTGTGCTGTGCGCTATAAAAAACGAATTTGTTTCACTATTATTTTTTCATAGAATAGAATTTCCTTGAATTCGCAAACAATTACTGAAAGGAATATTTTGATTCATTAATTTGTTTATTAAATTACTTTTTACCGACATAGAACTTCACATTTTATGTGAGGCCACTAAACCAGAATAGCGGAAATGTCCTGTAGGCGGTCGAGTTTCAATTCTGACTTGAGCCAATTTCTACACTGTGCTACAGCTAAACTGTCTCTGAGCGACTATATATATTTTAATATGTGTCTGTGTAACTATATAGTATAGATTGATATATATATATATATATATATATATATATATATATATAGTATAGATTGATATATATATATATATATATTTAGTATAGATTGATACAAGAAAACACAGAGATATATGTCGCTATCAAAGTTTGTATAGTCACAACATTAATGCTTACAATATAAGATCCGCTTGAAAATAGAGTTGAGACAATTAATCGGAATCATAATCAATAATCATGAATATTAAAAATATTAAAAATAGTAAAATATATAATCATAATCAATAATCATGAATATTAAAAATATTAAAAATAGTAAAATATATAATCATAATCAATAATCATGAATATTAAAAATATTAAAAATAGTAAAATATATAATCATAACCAATAATCATGAATATTAAAAATATTAAAAATAGTAAAATATATAATCATAACCAATAATCATGAATATTAAAAATATTAAAAATAGTAAAATATATAATCATAACCAATAATCATGAATATTAAAAATATTAAAAATAGTAAAATATATAATCATAACCAATAATCATGAATATTAAAAATATTAAAAATAGTAAAATATATAATCATAACCAATAATCATGAATATTAAAAATATTAAAAATAGTAAAATATATAATCATAATCAATAATCATGAATATTAAAAATATTAAAAATAGTAAAATATATAATCATAACCAATAATCATGAATATTAAAAATATTAAAAATAGTAAAATATATAATCATAACCAATAATCATGAATATTAAAAATATTAAAAATAGTAAAATATATAATCATAATCAATAATCATGAATATTAAAAATATTAAAAATAGTAAAATATATAATCATAATCAATAATCATGAATATTTAAAATATTAAAAATAGTAAAATATATAATCATAATCAATAATCATGAATATTAAAAATATTAAAAATAGTAAAATATATAATCATAATCAATAATCATGAATATTAAAAATATTAAAAATAGTAAAATATATAATCATAATCAATAATCATGAATATTAAAAATATTAAAAATAGTAAAATATATAATCATAATCAATAATCATGAATATTAAAAATATTAAAAATAGTAAAATATATAATCATAACCAATAATCATGAATACTCCTATTTCTGTTTGGAGTTTCAGAATTGGAACACTTTTTAGTATAACGCCCGACCAATAAAAAAAGATTAAAAAAAACGTGATTTTCACTAATGGTTAAAAATAAAATATTTACTGCTTTTAAAAGTAAAATTAAATCAATATATCATAATAACATCCAAATACGTTGTAAATTTATTTTACTTATGTAAAAGGAAACAACAAAAATGAACAGTGTGCTTTGATCCTTCAGCATTGCCAAGTAACAATCGCTAGCTACGAAGAGTGTAAAAACGCGGCACAATTTTAAATGCTTAATAGTGAGCTTAATTTCACAGCTCTATTTTAGACAGCATTTGGGTTCCATTTGAGTTTCCTGACCGTTAACTGGTTGTAAAACGTGTTTAAATAAATCGAGGATGGGCGTGGATGTAGAAGGCAATAAAAAATATTATTAAAACTGTTTTCCTGGCACGGACAAAGCACAAATACACATTTCCTACCAATATGAGAATGAAAATGCATTTATTTATTTGAAAGAAAGTTTATGAATAAAAAATTACTTACTGATATTTTTTAATTAACATTTTCTTTTATATACCAACTTATATTTTCATTAAAGGTAGATGTAAAGTATTCCATATTATAATATGCGGATTTATTCTTTCTTTTTATTTAGTGCTTCCATGCAGGTGCTCATCATTACTCGTTGACAACAATCGGTTACCTGGAAACTGGGTGGCAACAACTTTCGCCAGATTTCAATAGTCTTCATCTCATTTCAATAATCTTTGCAAATGAATTTGCATTATCGCAACAGCCGTTTGCCATTGACTTATCACTGAGAAATGCGCATTGGTCTTCACTCGAATTTGGGTGGCATTAAGTCTCAGTACTCTTAGTACTTTTTAAGTGGAGGTCTGTTCGGTATTTTCTCTCCTTGTTTTTTTCATCATCCTTGACCCTTCTCGTAGTCATGATGTCAGTCTATGCTAACATAATTTTGGTCGGGGGTGGTGTAGTTAATGAGTTTACAGGTCTATTGTTGTTGTTCCTATGTGGACTTCCTCTACGTTAATGGTTTACTTCTGTTGCAGTTTTTATGTTTATACTTCATGTGTATTAGTTTCCACATTTGACGGTTTTCTTAAGATTTCACCTGTTTTCAGCGTTATCGTCTGTTGTACAGATGTAGTCTTCCCCTTAATGTCCAAGTTTCCTATTTTTTCTACGTTCTTTGAGAATGTTCTTAGTGTTCGTACAAGTATCTGTCTTTATGTCGTTATCTTCCATATTCTTATAATTTCTCTGATAAATTCCAAGAATTTGTTTCATTATTATGTCTATTTAATCCTCACCCTGAATCTGCTGCGACGACTAAATCTACAAGTTAGCAGTGTTTTTCCTTCTTGTTCATTATTATGACGCAAGAGGATATTCTGGCGAAAAAAGCCAACGCTCTTAATATCGAGTCAGTGTCATTTCCACCAGTGCACAACTCAATCCTTGTCACAATTTATTTTACCAAGATGGGCACTAAAACAGTTCCTCGCCCTCCATATAGTTCAGACCTTGCTCCCTGTGACTTTTGGTTATTCCTTAAGTTCAGGAAAACCTTGGAAACTGTCGTTATGAGACAATTGAGAAGATAAAAAAGGCTATGACGAGGATCATTGACATGTTCACGCAAGAATACTTCTATGAGGCCTTCCAGAAGTTGTTGGAACTGTAAAACAAATGTATTGTTCGAATGGGGTTAGAGTTTCATGAGTGTACTATCAATAAACGTACCCATACGAAAAAAGTCTAGAAACTTAAGGAAGGCACCTCGTAACTTCTGTTTGTCAGATAGACATTCGTTCGATCAAGTGATCTGTCACGCTTCAGTTTCTAACATTTGCTAAATGCACTGATTATGAGGACGTATCTTACGAATGTAGCCGTAACCGAACGCACCCAAATGAGTAGAGAAAACGCAACGAATAAATTATAATAAAATTAAAAAGCACGGTCTATTGTCTGTCCGTCCGTATCTTGGCGCTCGTAAATATAAATATAATATAAACGTTCGAAATTGAAATACTGACTGACCACTCCTTAAGATTTACTGTTAGCAGGTAAAATGAGCACGTAGACGCCATTCTCGGTTGAAAGGCGTTAGTTGTTTATAGTCAGACCGATTGGCACACACGCATTTATACACACACGTAACAGAAGTAAATAACAACCACATAAACATCCCACTAAACGCGCTCTTATATATATATATATATATATATATATATATATATATATATATATATATATGGTGCTTATTTCATAGTAATTCCTTACTTCTCACTGGCAGTGTGTCGTGTGTTGGTTGCACTGAAGTAAGAAACAAAACGAAGCCCAAATATGTATGTCCAAATATTAATTGGCATTCACTTTGCTTTTATTAATGCAACGACCATTGTACACACGCTTGTCATCCGGGATATTATTCATTTGGTTTTAGATACACACAGGGAATGAAGAGTATTTTAATGATGGTAAGAAGACGAAGTCTTGCTGCGGATGCCTGGAAAATGAATATACTATTTGAATGAAAATAATAAAAGAGAAGAGAGGGCAAACAACGATTCTACTGTGAGAAAAGGGTCGCAAAGACCAGGACAGATCTTTAATTTTCCAAGTCGATTTATCATCTCAAGACAAGAAAAGGTGTTCTGATTGTCTAGTAACCATACTTATACGTATAACGTATCTAACTGTTGTATGGGTTGATAATTGATTGCGTTAGGAATAAGACGCGTTCAGGAGCGGTAGAATGACCCCATTCAGCCACCTTAGCAACATATTGAGTGTTTCTTCTGTTTAACATCCAGAGTGAAAGTAAGTACTCGTAGAATAGCACCTAACGTGCAATTATGTATACGTTTGCAATTATTTCAGTTGAATATTAAGCGATTGAATTATTATTTTAAAATTACCCGCAAAAGAAAAAACAATGTCAGTTAAAATTAAAGACTAATGAAAAGAAAATAGACAGAATGACAGGAGCGGGTAAACAGACGTTAGTATATTGAATGTGCGCGATTAACAATGGAAATAACATTCAACATGACAGTACAATCGGTCAAGGTTATAGGGGTTCAGAAGTTTGTAGGGTACAGAAAGACGTGTGTGTCTCATTTAACGGTCGGGTGTCACCAATTTGTAGGGGTTCAGAAGTTTGTAGGGTACAGAAGGACATGCGTGTCTCATTTAACGGTCGGGTGGCACCAATTTGTAGGGGTTCAGAGGATTGTAGGGTACAGAATGACGTGTGTGGCTTATTTAACGGTCGGGTGTCACCAATTTGTAGGGGTTCAGAGGATTGTAGAGTACAGAAAGACGTGTGTGTCTCATTTAACGGTCGGGTGTCACCAATTTGTAGGGGTTCAGAGGATTGTAGGGTACAGAAGGACTGTGTGTCTCATTTAACGGTCGGGTGTCACTAATTTGTATGGTTTCAGAAGTTTGTAGGGTACAGAAGGAGGTACGGGTTTCATTTAACGGTCGGGTGTCACCTATTTCTAGGGGTTCAGAAGTTTTGTAGGGTACAGAAGTATGTGCGTGTCTCCTAAAACGGTCGGGTGGAATCAATTTTTAGGGGCTCAGAAAATTGTAGGGTACAAAAAGGACGTGTATGTCTCATTTAACGGTCGGGTGTCACCAATTTGTAGGGGTTCAGAGGATTGTAGAGTACAGAAAGACGTGTGTGTCTCATTTAACGGTCGGGTGTCACCAATTTGTAGGGGTTCAGAGGATTGTAGGGTACAGAAGGACTGTGTGTCTCATTTAACGGTCGGGTGTCACTAATTTGTATGGTTTCAGAAGTTTGTAGGGTACAGAAGGAGGTGCGGGTTTCATTTAACGGTCGGGTTTCACCTATTTCTAGGGGTTCAGAAGTTTTGTAGGGTACAGAAGTATGTGCGTGTCTCCTAAAACGGTCGGGTGGAATCAATTTTTAGGGGCTCAGAAAATTGTAGGGTACAAAAAGGACGTGTATGTCTCATTTAACGGTCGGGTGTCACCAATTTGTAGGGGTTCAGAGGATTGTAGGGTACAGAAGGACTGTGTGTCTCATTTAACAGTCGGGTGTCACTAATTTGTATGGGTTCGGAAGTTTGTAGGGTACAGAAGGAGGTGCGGGTTTCATTTAACGGTCGGGTGTCACTAATTTATAGAGGTTCAGAAGTTTGTAGGGTACGGAAGGACGTGCCTGTCACATTTAACGGTCGGATGTGACCAATTTGTAGGGGTTCAGAAGTTTGTAGGGTACAGAAGGAGGTGCGGGTTTAATTTAACGGTCGGTTGTCACCAATTTCTAGGGGTTCAGAAGTTTTGTAGGGTACAGAGGTATGTGCGTGTCTCTTTAAACGGTCGGGTATCACCAATTTGTAGGGGCTCAGAAAATTGTAGGGTACAAAAAGGATGTGTATGTCTCATTTAACGGTCGGGTGTCACTAATTTGTAAGGGTTCAGAAGTTTGTAGGGTACAGAAGGATGTGCGTGTCTCATTAAACGGTCGGGTATCACCAATTCGTAGGGGTTCAGAAGTGTGTTGTGTATAGAAGGACGTGCGTGTCTCATTTAACGGTCGAGTGTAACCAATTTGTAGGGATTCAGAAGGTTGTAGGGTACAGAAGTAGGTTCGTATCTCATTAAACTGTCGGGTGTCACCAATTTGTATGGGTTAAGAAGTTTGTAGACTACAGAAAGACATGCGTGCCTCATTTAACGGTCGGGTGTTACCAACTTGTAGTGGTTCAGAGGTTTGTAGGTATAAAAGAACGTGAATGTCTCATTTAACGGTCGAGTGTCACCAGTTTGTAGGGGTTCAGAAGTTTGTAGGGTACGGGAGGATGTCGTGTCTCATTTAACAGTCAGGTGTCACCAATTTGTAGGGGTTCAGAAGATTGTAGGGTATAGAAGGACATGCGTGTCTCATTTAACGGTCGGGTTTCACCAATTTGTACGGGTTCAGAAGTTTGTGGGTATAAAAGTACGTGCGTGTCTCATTTAACGGTCGGGTGTCACCAACTTCTAGGGATTCAGAAGTTTGTAGGGTATAGAAGGACGTGCGCGTCTCATTTAACGGTCGGGTGTCACCAACTAGTAGGGATTCAGAAGTTTGTAGGGTATAAAAGGACGTGCTTGTCTCATTTAACGGTTGGGTGTCACCAACTTGTAGGGATTCAGAAGTTTGTAGAGTATAGAAGGACGTGCGCGTCTCATTTAACAGTCGGGTGTCACAAACTTGTAGGGATTCAGAAGTTTGTACGGTATAGAAGGACGTGCGTGTCTCATTTAACGGTCGGGTGTAACCAACTTGTAGGGATTCAGACGTGTGTAGGGTATAGAAGGACGTGCGTGTCTCATTTAACGTCGGGTGTCACGAACTTGTAGGGGTTCAGAAGTTTGTACGGTACAGAAAGACGTGCGTGTCTCATTTAACGGTCGGGTGTAACCAATTTTTGGGGGTTCAGAAGTTTGTAGGGTACAGAGGGACTTTCGCGTCTCACTTAACCATCGGATGTCACAAATTTTTAGGGTTTACGAAGTTTGTAAGGTACAGAAAGACGTGCGTGTCTCATTTAACGGTCAGGTGTTACCAATTTGTAGGGGTTCAGAAGATTGTAAGGTACAGAAAGACGTGCATGTCTGATTTAATGGTCGGGTGTCCCTAATTTGTATGGGTTCAGAAGATTATAGGGTACAGAAGGACGTGTATGTCTCATTTTACGGTCGGGTGTCAACAATTTGTACGGGTTCATGAGTTTGTAGGTAAGGGAGAATGTGCGTGTCTCATTTAACTGTCGGGTATCTCCAATTTGTAGGGGTTAAGAAGTTTGTAGGGTACAGAAGGACGTGCGTGTCTCATTTAACGGTCGGGTGTGACCAATTTGTAAGGGTTCAGAAGTTTGTAGGGTACAGAAGGACGTGCGCGTCTACTTTTCACGGTCGGGTGTCACCAATTTCTAGTTGTGTAGAAGTTTGTATGGTACAGAAATACATGCGTGTCACATTTAACGGTCGGGTGCGACTAATTTGTAGGGGTTCAGAAGTTTTTAGGGTACAGAAGTACATGCGTGTCTCATTTAACGGTCGGGTGTCACCAATTCGTAGGGGTTCGGAGGATGGTAGGGTACAGAAGGACGTGTATGTCTCATTTTACGGTCGGGTGTCACCAATTTGTACGGGTTCAGGAGTTTGTAGGTAAGGGTATCACCAATTTGTAGCGGTTAAGAAGTTTGTAGGGTACAGAAGGACGTGCGTCTCTCATTTAACGGTCGGGTATCACCAATTTGTATGGGTTCAGAAGTTTGTAGGGTACAGAAGGAGGTGCGGGTTTAATTTAACGGTCGGTTGTCACCAATTTGTAGGGGTTCAGAAGTTCGTTGGGTACGGGAGGACGTCGTGTCTCATTTAACGGTCCAGTGTAACCAATTTGTAAGGATTCAGAAGTTTGTACAGTATAGAAGACGTGTGCGTCTTATTTAACGGTCGGGTGTCACCAACTTGTAGGGATTCAGAAGTTTGTAGAGTATAGAAGACGTGCGCGTCTTATTTAACGGTCGGGTGTCACCAACTTGTAGGGATTCAGAAGTTTGTAGGGTATAGAAGGACGTGCGCGTCTCATTTAACGGTCGGGTTTAACAAACTTGTAGGGATTCAGAAGTTTTTAGGATATAGAAGGACGTGCGCGTCTCATTAAACGGTCGGGTGTCACCAACTTGTAAGGATTCAGAAGTTTGTAAGGTATAGAATGACTGCGCGTCTAATTTAACGGTCGGGTTTAACAAACTTGTAGGGGTTCAGAAGTTTTTAGGGTGCAGAAAGACGTGCGTGTCTCATTTAACGGTCAGGTGTGACCAATTTCTAGGGGGTCAGAAGTTTGTAGTGTACAGAAGGACGTGCATGTCTTATTTAACGGCCCTGTTGTCACCAATTTGTAGGGGTTACGAAGTTTGTAGGGTACAGAAAGACGTGCGTGTCTCACGTAACGGTCGGGTTTCACCAATTTGAACGTGTTCAGAAGTTTGTAGGGTACAGAAGGACGTGCGTGTCTCATTTAACGGTCGGGTGTCACAAATTTGTAAGGGTTCAGAAGTTTATAGGGTACAGAAGGACGTGCATGCCCCATTTTACGGTCGTGGGTGACCAATTTGTAGGGGGTCAGAAGTTTGTAGTGTAAAGAAGGACGTGTATGTCTTATTTAACAGTCGGGTGTCACCAATTTGTATGGTTTCAAAAGTTTGCAGGGTACGGGAGGACGTGCGTGTCTCATTTAACGGTCGGGTGTCACCAATGTCTAGTTGTTTAGAAGTTAGTATGGTACAGAAATACATGCGTGTCTCATTTAACGGTCGGGGGTCACCAATTTTTAGAGGTTCAGACGTTTGTAGGGCAGAAGGACGTTCGTGTCTCAGGTAACGGTCGGTTGTCACCAATTTGTAGGGGTTCAGAAGTTCTAGGTATAAAAGGATGAGCGTGTCTCATTAAACGGTTGAGTGTCACCAACTTGTAGGGGTTCAGAATTTGGTTGGGTATACATGGACTGCGTGTCTCATTAACAGTCGGGTGTCACGAACTTGTAGGGGTTTTGAATTTTGTAGGGTACAGAAGGACGTGCGTGTCTCATTTTACGGTCGGGTTTCACCAATTTTTGGAGGTTCAGAATTTTGTAGGGTACAGAAGGAATTTCGTGTCTCACTTAACAAAGAAGTTTGTAGGGTATAGACGGTCGGGTGTCACCAATTTGTGGAGGTTACGAAGTTTGTAGGGTACAAAAAGACGTGCGTGTCTCACTTAACGGTCGGGTGTAACCAATTTGTAGAGGTTCAGAAGTTTGTAGTGTACAGAAGGACGTGCCAGTCTCATTTAACGGTTGGGTGTCACCAATTTGTAGGGGTTCAGAGGTTTTAGGATACAGAAGGACGTGCGTGTCTTATTTAACGGTCGGATGTCACCAATTTTTAAGGGTTTAGAAGTTTATATGGTACAGAAGGATGTGCGTGTCTCATTTAACGGTCGGGTGTCACAAATGTAGGGATTCAGAAGTTTGTATAGTACAAAAATAATGCGTGTCTCATTTAACGGTCGGGTGTCACCAATTAGTAGAGGTTCAGAAGTTTGTAGGGTACAGAATGGCGTGTGTGTCTCATTTAAAGGTCGGGTGTTACCATTTTGTAGGGATTCAGAAGTTTATAGGGTAAAAAAGTACATGCGTGTCTCATTTAACGGTCGGATGTTACCAATTTGTAGGGGTTCAGAAGTTTGTAGGGTACAGAAGGACTTTCGGGTCTCACTTAACGGTCGGGTGTTACCAATTTGTAGGGTTTCAGAAGTTTGTAGGGTACAGAAGGACGTGCGTGTCTCATTTAACAATCGAGTGTCACCAATTTGTAGGGGTTCAGAAGTTTGTAGTGTTTTCAGAAAGACGTGCGTGTCACATTTAACGGTCGGGTGTCACCAATTTGTAGGGTTTCAGAAGTTTTTAGGGTACAGAAGGACGTGCGTGTCTCATTTAAAGGTCGGGTGTCACCAATTTGTAGGGGTTCAGAAGTTTGTAGTGTGTTCAGAAAGACGTGCGTGTCTCATTTAACGGTCGGGTGTCACAAATTTGTAGGGGTTCAGAGGTTCGTAGGTACGGAAGGACGTGCGTGTCTGATTGAACGGTCGGGTGTCACCAATTTGTAGGTGCTTAGAAGTTTATAGGGTACAGAAGGATGCGCGTGTCTCATTAAACGGTCGAGTGTCACCAATTTGTAGGGGTTCAGATGTGTGACGGGTACGGAAACACGTGCGTGTCACTTTAAACGGTCGAGTGTCACCAACTTGTAAGAGTTCAGAAGTTGATAGGGTATAGAAGGACGTGCGTGTCTCATTTAACGGTCGGGTGTCACCAATTTGTAGGGGTTCAGAAGTTTGTAGAGTACAGAAAGACATGCGTGTCTCATTTAACGGTCTGTTGTCATCATTTTTAAGAGTTCAGATGTTTGTAGGGTACAGAAGGACGTGCGTGTCTCATTAAACGTCGGGTGTGACAAATTTGAAGGGGTTCAGGATTTGTAGAGTACAAAAGGAGGTTCGTGTCTCATTTAACGGTCAGGTGTCACCAATTTGTAGGGGTTCAGAAGTTCGTAGGGTACAGAAGTACATGCGTGTCTAATTTAACGGTCGGTTGTCAGCAATTTTTAGGGGTTCAGAAGTTTGTACGGTGCAGAAGTACTTGCGTGTCTCACTTAACGGTCGGGTGCCACCAATTTTTAGGGGTTCAGAAGTTTGTACGTTGCAGAAGTACTTGCGTGTCTCACTTAACGGTTGGGTGTCACCAATTTGTAGTGGTTCAGAAGTTTGTACGGTGCAGAAGTACTTGCGTGTCTCACTTAACTGTCGGGTGTTACCAATTTGTAGGGATTCAGAAGTTTGTAGGGTACAGAAAGACGTGCATGTCTCATTTAACGGTCGGGTGATACCAATTTGTAGGTGTTCCGAAGTTTGTAGGGTACAGAAGTACATGCGTGTCTCGTTTAACGGTCGGGTGTTACCAATTTGTAGGGGTTCAGAAGTTTGAAGGATACAGAAAGACGTGCATGTCTCATTTAACGGTCGGGTGTTACCAATTTGTAGGTGTTCAGAAGTTTGTAGTGTGTCCAGAAAGACGTGCCTGTCACATTTAACGGTCGGGTGTCACCAATTTGTTGGGGTTCAGAAGTTTGTAGTGTGTTCAGAAAGAGGTGCGTGTCACATTTAACGGTCGGGTGTGACTAATTTGTAGGGGTTCAGAAGTTTGTAGGGTACAGAAGGACGTGCATGTCTCATTTAACGGTCGGGTGTCACGAATTATTAGGGTTCAGAAGTGTGTAAAGTACAGAAGTACTTGCGTGTCTCATTTAACGGTCGGGTGTCACAAATTTTTAGGGGTTCAGAAGTTTTTAGAGTATTGAAGAACATACGTGTCTCATTTGACGGTCGGGTGTCATCAATTTGTAGGGGTTCAGAAGTTCGTAGGTACAGAAGGACGTGCGTGTCTCATTTGAAGGTCGGGTGTCACAAATTTTTAGGGGGTCAGAAGTTTATAGAGTTCAGAAGGAGGTTCTTGTCTCATTTAACTGTCGGGTGTCACGAATTGTAAGGGTTCAGAAGTTGTAGAGTACAGAAGTAGGTGCGTGTTTCATTTAACGGTTGGGTGTCACGAATTTGTGGGGGTTAAGAAATTTGTAGGGTACAGAATGACGTGTGTGTATCATTTAACGGTCGGGTGTCACTAATTTGTAGGTGTTCAGAAGTTTGGAGGGTACGGAAGGACGTGCGTGTCTCATTCAACGGTCGGGTGTCACTAATTTGTAGGTTTGCAGAAGTTTAATTAAAATTAAATTTCCTGGCCCCATATAAAATAATAAAAAAAGAATGAAACAAAACGACTCGTTCTGATTGAAATACTCCGCATTTATTTTTTTTAACAAAAACAACAAAGTGAATAAACCAAGACCCAATTGGTGAAAGTTCTTTCGAGGTTATTATGATTAAAATGTTATGTGAAAGTCCTTCGTGGAATGAATTAATTTGTAAGGTACAAGTCCCGTGTGAAATAATGAGATTAATTTAAATTTTGGTTTATCTGACGAAGTTCGCCCTACTTACAGAGACCCATGAGGAAAGTAATTCTAGAAGAAAGTGATTTGTTGTTATTAATTTAGAAGATGTGCGGAATGAATGCGTGTGTGCATAAGTTATTTTTGAGTGTCCGCGTAGCGTGTATATGGCGGTGTTGGCAGCGATGATGTTATGAACGCATGTTCTCGTTGTGTCGTCGAAGCGAGCTGAAAGTGAAAACGTTGAAATCTCTCAGTAGACGACTGTTTTATACCTTTTGGGCGCCCCCAAAACACGATTGCTACTGCTAATATTTTTGTTTTTGGAAAAGCGTTAAAAAGAATATCTTCTTAATTTTCTCATTTGTTATTTGTGTCACGTGATGGTGCTTTCAACTACGTACGCCAGAAATATGTTCATTTTACTTTTGTTGTTATAGAAATGTGTGTGTACGTATTTGAAATTGTTCCGTTGCTGACAAAACATATTTTTTTGCAAAATGCGCGGGAAAAGTAAAATCAATAAAGGTTTGTTTATTTGCGCACGAGCGCTTGCGCGTGTGTGTGTGAGAGAGTGACTGCACAGGGTACACAAATATCTTTCTATAACGATACGTAAACTTTTTCAGAATAATATTTTAAAATTAAACATTACATACTGACACACAAAACTTCGGAAAGAACAGTTCTCGCCTTCTTCTTCTTCCGTTTTTCATCATCTTCTTCTTCTTTTTCTGCTTCTTCTTTTTTCTTTCTTTCTTTTTCACCTTCCTGACTTTAATCCCGCGGCCCCTCTTCTTTGTTATTATTTATAACACAGTAGGAGTTTCCAACTCAGTCATTACAAAAAGAAAAATCTATTTTAAAATTACTGACCGACAGGCAACGCCACCCATAGAATTATAAGGACGCATTTATAGACTTCAGGTAATTATGTCACGTTCAATATCACCCGTTTCAACGCCTTGATTACACTAACAGAGTTTTTCTTCAAAATAGAATGAGTTTCATTGTGATTGAATTCAGACGCTAGAAAACTAGAGAAGAAACTAAGAAAGGACATGTCAACATTTGTCATCATTAATTCGATTCGAATTTTAAAGCAAAAATTTTATACAAATGACTCAAATACAAAAACCATTGGAAATAATTAATGGCATATAAGTATATAAGCTTCTCAGTCGAATGGTGACGAATCCTATGAGAGGATTTGAAACTATGGGTAGAAAAGTTACATTTCTATTTTTTTAAGAAGTACTTCTTTACATTAGACCTCGATTCAATCATGAATCTAGGAAATAATACCACGGCACTGTGTTTTAATGAAACTCTGTTCATAGAAAAATTAAGGTTGATTTTAATTGTTCAATGGAAGGAACAGATGTTTTTTATAATGGTTGTAGCTAGACGAGGTGTTTCCTATGAATGTTTCACATTGATTACTACGAACTATTAAAACTCAGTCGAAAACCCACACTAAAATTACGATATAGAGACTTATTAGAAATGGCTGTAGATTATGGCCCACTAGATAGCATATACCAATTTGTAATCTGTCCAATTTAGATAGAATGTCATCAGATGTACTTCTTCAAATAAAGCTGTATTTGACTAGTATACAGTTAGTGAATTGCGCCAGGAGTCACACTACAAATATTAACAGGAAAGCTATTCATCAATCTTTATTATGAATGAAACGCTAAAGCAGACAAGACTTTTAAGCATTGCTATCTTAGCATTACTTCTGTCCATTTTCCATTGGATTTAGGCGATGCCGACTAAAGGGAAAATGTCAACGTGATTATATCATCGCAGTTAAACAATGTTGAGTTCGATCAGTAGCAGATGCGTGTATGCAGAAGAAGAGCGACATATCTGTTCGCAAAAAAATTGAGGTTCTTAAAATAATCTCACCTGAGCGAGAAATGCATTCGATTGAAAATCGTTTGCTAATTTAATATTATTAAAATCACCATTCATCAGCTTTTCATGCACCATACTAAACGGAAGTGCGGTTAGAGATTGCGCAACTCTAAACTCGTTATCCGTGATATATCTTTCAGCATTTGATCATTGTTTCTAGCGACAGGCGAGTGATTCAGCCCATTCAGGTCATTTCGAATGTAAATGATAGAATGACAAAACATTCCATCATTTTGCTTTAATGTGAAAATAGTTTCGAAGAGAAACATCACAAGTGTTTTAGTGCTAAACCTACAACGCATGTAAAATCCGTTTGTTTTATAAAATATTGGGCCTGATTGGTCATTAATTTGTTGGGCAGATTTTGGCTAGTATCGTATAAGCGTTGGGCTGCCAAACTAAATTTGACAATGGCACACCCTTATTGGTGTTAATAGACTATAATTTGTTTGGCATAAAAAATGCGAAGAAAAAGAAGAAAAGGAAAGATAAAAATGAAGAAAAAGAAAACAAAACATGATTTGGGGTGGACATAAAGTGTGTTTATTGACCAACGCTAAGAGTTTATTTTTCTGAAGTTTTAAACAAGGTAGAACTTGATTACATCGCACTTATACTGCCCAATGATCCTTCCTTAAATGGAAAGTGTCGCATGTTATTGTTAGAGAACCATGATGGCGCTAAGTAGATTACGTGATTATAAAAATAATGTATTTTTTAATAGTCAACGGAGCAATAGACAAGTAGCATAATATTTCTTTCTCATAGTAACCTTTAACAAAAGGATAGCAAATATCATATGAATGAATGACGTAAAATTGACTGGTTCGTATGCTGATTATCATTAGATTATAACCATTTCGATAGTCAAACGACGGTAAAATATATGTAACATGAAGAAACTCACTGCAACACAAATAATCATGGAAGCACTGGAAATAGTCTCGAAAGAAATTGAAATAAGGCTAGGAGAAATTGAAATAAGGCTAGGAGAAATTGAAATAAGGCTAGGAGAAATTGAAATAAGGCTAGGAGAAATTGAAATAAGGCTAGGAGACATTAATAAGGCTAAGAACAACGGTTGGTAATAATGCAAATAGCTGAACTCTTAAAAAAAGAAAATGCCGAAAGAATTCCATATAAATTTCAAACGTTAATCAAGTGAGATAGAAATAAAAAACAAAATCATAGAAAGAACATGATCACATGAACGCAAGATAACAGCATAAACGTAATTTAACTTCCGACTATGCTATGTGTTTATCTGTCAGCATTACTTATTTCTCGAAGGAGAGCAGTGGTCATGATAACCTTCTCCAATAGATGACGTTGACTTTTCCTGGAAGGGGCGACGATGTACTACCAATAATAATACATGTATGGTAACGATTGTCAAACTTTTGCTTTGATAAAAAAATGAATTAATATGTGGTTTTACTTCCAACTTCTATTTCCATTACTTTATATCTGTTTCAGAACAATACACGCACCTCATTGTTTCCTGTTTAACAAAAAAAAAACAAACTTATTTTCCATTCCTTGTTTTCGACGCTTAATTTATTATCCGGCTACAGTATAAGAATTAAATTATTACTTTCTTTGCCATTAACTCATTAGAATCCGTGCATGTTCTTATGTTATCAGAATAAATTAAGAATTATAAAATAAAAATAGACAAAGTAACTTCCGGTTTGTACCGAATCTATTTTATTCATCCTTTTTGTATTAGTGCAAAATTCTTTCCTATTTAACAAACAAAAAACACATTAAAGATTCTTTCTTTTCGTCGATTAGTACATTAAAAAATTGTCCAGTTATATTTTAGGACTAAACATATTTATCACTTTCCATATTACTTCCTTCGGTTACACAGATAAATTTCCTTTTTGTTTTTCATTGGTGATATTCCTTGGATCTAATAAAACAATTATTCTATTTCCTATTAAAGTTTTCCCATTTATATAAGACGTTCCTGGTAAGTACCGTTGTCGTCGCAGTTTTTTTTCGTTAAAATGGTCCGCAGCAGATCACACTTAGATCGTCGTACTCTCAGTGCCGAATTAAGGCGGCGATTAATTGTCAGTCAAAATCCTGACCACCAAGCACCATCAAACGACCGGAGTAGACAAAGGATGATTCAGATACGTGCTAATGAACCAGCTGAGCAACGTGCTGCCAGAGGAGGCACGATTACGGGTACGACAATCCCATAATGTCACTAGATATCTGCTTCGATCTTAACGGAATGAACGTGTGCTGACATAAGCTGAAAGACGTCAACGAGAAACCGCAGATCAGCGTCAAACCCGACTCCATGATCAACAATCCCGGGATTGAGATCGGATTGCAATCCACTACAACCCTGATGATGATTATAGTTTGAGTCGCCATGTTCACATCGACACTATGACTGAAGTGTGTCCCTATTGCAAGGCTGAAATTTAAGGGAGAAACTAAGGGATTGTGTTGTACCTCAACTCGAATAACCACCAGAACCATTACAAACTTTGCTTGCTGGATATACTGGTAAATCAAACATTTTCAATCGAACATCAGGAAATACACTTCATGCTTCTAAATGACGTCGTTCGGTCCAGAAATAATTACAATTTTCAGTCCATGCCAACTTTTAAAGTAAAAGGACAAATTTCCGATAAAGTTTGATCTCTGCTTCCTTTCCCAGATGGTCATCATAAATTCCTACAATGTATTTCATCGGGGATAACAATGATGAACTGAATGCACACTATGGATTTTCGACTGGCACAAAAGGGTCATTGTTTCCCAACTGCAAGAGCTGCTCCATAATAAAAACAATTTAGTGCAGTTGAAATGATGCCATCTGATACAAAGAAGATTGTTATTCGTGCCAACAAAGATCCAGCTGGAGAACACTTGCGAAGATTCAATGGTCCACCTATAGATAGAGTGGCAATTGTTATAGTTGGAGATCAATTTCAAACTGGGGATATTGTTCTTCATAGGAGGAGTGATTAATTTACAAACATTGCTGAAACTCATCGATGCTACGATGCTCTGCAACATCCAATCATTTTCCGGGATGGGGCTGATGGATATCATTTCAATGTATACATGATAAATCCAATTACTGGTGAGGAAACAAATAAAAAATGCAGCGCAATGAACTATTATTCATACCGATTAATGATTCGGGGAAAATGAAACCAATCACATTCTGAAATGCTGTCAATTGTTCCACTAATACATCGTAGACATGTACACAAAAATTGAATCTGAACGTTTGCTATTCATACGTTTGAATCAGTCCAAACTTCTTTCTGAAGAATATGTTCACTTGCGAGATGCAGTTGAAATTGATGGTAATACAACAAACGTTGGAAGACTAACGATTTTGCCGTCTTCATATTTATGTAGTCCACGTCATATGCATGAGTTCACTCAAGATGCTTTTGCATATGTTCGTCAGTATGGCCGTCTTGACCTGTTCATTACATTCACATGCAACCCTTCTTAGGATGATATACAACAACTATTACTTCCTGGACAATCATCAGTGGATAGGCATCATATTACAGCGCGTGTTTTCAGACAAAAGCTGAAATCAGCTTTCATTATTAAGCATAAAGTCTTTGGGTCTGTGTGCTGCTGGATGTATTCAGGGGAGTGGCAAAAGAGAGGATTACCACACTCACACATACTAATCTGGCTCTATAACAAAATTAGTCCAAATGAAATCGACAATGTAATATATGCTGAAATATCTGATGCTGGCATTGATAAAGATTTGCATGAAGTTGTGACAAAAAAATGATTGAATTCAAATTCACCATGCATGAAAGATAGAAAAATCTCTAAGCGATAACCCACGGACATTACTATCAGGCACAGGTACAGGAAATGATGGATATCCTTTATACAGAAGAAGGTAAATAGCGGTAAATTAGCGATCATACAAATGGGAAATGGCGACATTAAAGTCGATAACCGGTGGGTTGTTCCATATTCACCTCTGCTATCAAAAGCCTACAAATCGCACATTAATGTGGAATACTGTAACTCAGTAAAGTCCATTAAATACATTCGCAAGTATGTGAATAAAAACAGCAATATGACAGTTTTTAGTTTGGAAACTCAAAGAAATGATAGGAATGCACATCGGTGAAATCGCAGTTTCAAGCTGGAAGCTATATAAGCAGTAATGAAGCTGTACGGCGAATTCTTTCGTTTCCCATACATGAACGAAGTCCGACTATTGTTCACTTATCAGTACAATTAGAAAATGGACAACGCGTTTACGTTACAGCTTAAAATGTGCAACAGATAGCTCTTAGCTTAAAATATGCAACATTTCCAAAACATCAAGTATGGGAAAGTTATTGCAGAAATGTAAACTTTGGGATGAATGCACAATGGCTCACAAAAAATCACTGGAAGCTGTTGATCGATCATTGCAAGATTTGCGTGGAAATGACCGATTATTTGTGAATGAAGTAATGTTGTTAGCAGGAGATGTCAGGCAAACATTAACTATAATTCCTCGATCAACACAAGCAGATGAAATAAATGCTTGCTCCAAATATTCCACTTTTTAGCTACATGTGAGAACATTACATTTGACTAGAAATATGCGTGTCCAGCAGCAAAACGATCAATCAGCAGAGTTATTTTAAATCAATTGCATGAAATTGGGAATGAAAATGTGCCGGCTAATCTTACCTCGAGGAAGAATTTCATTGCCACAAAACCTCTGTAATTTAGTGACGACAAAAGAAGAATTCATTAAAATGTATTTCGGGACATCCAAATTAACTATAAAAATCCCAGTTGGCTGAGTGAACGAGCTATTCTTGAACTCAAGAACAAAGATCTTCATGAACTCAAAAATACTATTCAGTTGAACATTACTGGTGAGTAATTACATGTTGCGTGTTCTAGAGTCGGCACCGTTGTTGAAACAGATGAAGCAGTCAACTATCCAACAGAATTTTTGAATTCTCTAGGTCTGCCAGGGATACCACTACATGTACCACGATTGAATATTAGAGATCAACCTATTACGAAATATTAATATGCCCAAGCTTTGTAATGGCACACGTCTTTCAGTAAAAAAAATAATGACTAACCTAATAGAAGCCACACTTTTGATGGGGCCTTTCAAAGGTGAGAATGTCCTGGTTCCGCGTATTTCTATAATTCCTACACACATGCCATTTCCATTTAAGAGATTGCAATTCCCAGTTAGACTGGCATTTGCTATCACGGTCAACAAAGTACAGGGACAATCTTTAGAATTGTGCGGTTTATATTTACACACATTGCTTCTTACATAGGCAATTATATGTTGCGTGTATAGAGTCGGCAACGCATACACACACGAGAGCACAAACAAAAAAAACACACACGGCAAAAACACACGCACACAAAAAACACACGCACACACAATGAAAACACACGTACAAACACAAACACAAACATACACGGAAGCACACACCAAATATACACAGGCGCGCAAAAAACACACAAACGCACACACACACACACACAAAAACACAAACACGCAAATAAACACAGGCACAGAAACGCACATGCACACACAGACTGTGGCGAAAATAGAAACGGACATACACATGACCTACCTGTGAAGGACCCACGTGTCTGCTTGTCACGTGCTTTGGACAAGAAAAAAGAAAAGGCAAGATGGCGTCGATGATATTCAACAGAAACGGTCTCATGTAATCTCGCGAGATTCACGTGGATGGATGTAATATAAAGCAGGTCGCTTGGAGGTGTAGAGAGAGAGCTTTGGCTGTTCAGACGCTAAACAGGTGACGTTACAAGACAGACGGTTACTCAGTGGATTGGGACGAGTGAAGGAGATTCCTGTTCTACAAGTTATTTCGGCATGAAGTCGAGATTTGATCCTAAGCCTTTTCCACTGTTTGATGACAGCAGCACTGAGCAGTCAGTGCATGAATGGAAAAGGCAGTATTGATATACCAACTCAGTGGTGTGAAGCGTCTGGAATGCGTAGTACCAATGCGCCTCGCTGGGGGTGCATACGCTGTATACCAGCAGCTAACGGACGAAAAGAAGGCAGATTTCACCTGCATCAAAAACGCCCTCTACACAGCCTTAGATCCGGTTGCTGCATGGAAAGAGTTTATGGCACGCAAGTTACATTCCGGGGAGACGGTTGATATTTAACTGGCAGAAGTGAAGAAACTTGAGGTCCTGTTCGGAGGAATGTCAGGATTGGTCGCTGGTGTGGAAGATTTGCTCCGAGCCTAAAAAAGGATTCCAGAGACTGTAGACCGTGCGGCAGCCGTGTAACCATCACAGGGTGGATCTCAGAACCTGGGCACAGTTACAAGCTGCTACAAGTGTGGTGGCCCCAACCATTTGGCCTGTGATTGTCTCTCATCGCGCTCACTGACTCGAAAGCATAGCGGGCTTCACTGCTATAAGTGTAAAAACCGGGGACACCTTGCCCGTGACTGTCTGGGAAACGGGTGAAGCGAAGAAACTACAGCGCCAGTCTTCTCCCCAGATCGTCACTGAACAAGGTGCTGCCCGCAGTGACTGTGTGCATTAACGGACGTGAACGCCTTGCCCTTGTAGACACTGGGTGCACCCAGACCCTGGTGCGCAAGGCATGTTTCGGCAGTTGATACAAAGAGAGAATTCCGGTGCTAACCGTGGTTGGCGGGTCGCTGGCCTCTTGTGGGGTGAGTGTCATCAGCACAAGCATCGGTGACGAGCCTGCGGTAGTCCTGCAAGCCCCGGTGGTGGACGGGGAGCTGATTGGGTACGACCTACTTCTAGGAATGGATTTGATTACACAGCTGGGTGGAATCACTGTGGACTGCACCGGCAAGATAGAGTTCTCCCAAGATGAGAAACGTCTTTGCGCCGCAATTACCCTGGACGAGCCTGACTTTCATGCGGAGGACGACAGGGAAACCAGTGCGTTGACGGCATCTTGGAAATGGGCTGGCGATCAACCACCAATATCATTACGGAACCGACTATCAGAGTACCCGCCTCCAATGAGGCTAAGGGGGCAGTGTGAAGAAGAACTGCAGACTTAGATCAACAATGGCTGGCTAGTTCCATACCCCAAGGATAAGCTCGCCCCCCACCCGAGGACTGATTCCCCTGATGACTCTCTTACAAGATAGCAAACAGAATGTCCGACTTGTTATGGACTACCGTGAACTTAATGAACATATCGACCCATACACAGCAGAGGTGGATGTTTGTGCGCTCAAATTAAGGGAGTGGCGGCAGCAAGGGTCGGATGTGGCAATTCTGGATCTGCGCAGGGCCTACCTGAAGATACGCATTGAAAAAGAGCCGTGGCCATTTCAGACTGCGGAAATTAAAGGAACTTCCTATTGTCTGACCAGTTCGGTCTCAACGTGGCACCAGCCATTATGACGGCAATTATGCACGCAATCCGGCAATAGGATGAGGCTGTGCGCCAGACAACATCGTCTTACATTGACGATATCTTTGTAACTGAGAGGCTCATGCCTACCGAGTCAGTCACAGAGCACTTCGAGAACTTCAGACTGACATACAAGGAACCGGAGCGTCTGCGAGACGGGGCAAAAGTACTTGGCCTGCGCGTGAACGGGAGCAAGGAGGGGCTCTACTGGAGGAGAGGTGGCGACGTTCCGGAAGTCCCATCCAACATCACTCGTCGGAGTTTTTTTTTGTTTGCGGAAAGCTGGTGGGCCACTTCCCTGAGTGTGGTTGGCTCAGGGTGGTAGTGGAAGCCATAAAACGTCGTGCCACATCTGTATCATTGGGATGGGATGGTAAAGTGCATTATGCCACGCTCCTGAGAATGCTAACAGAAACTGTTGCCAGAGTGACTCGTGACGACCCTGTGCGAGGGAACTGGTATGTTAACGGGAAAAAGTTCACGATCTGGGTAGACGCTAGTTCACTAGCCTTTGGAGTTACGCCCAAAGAATGATTCTAGGCGCATAAACCTGGCCGAACTGGATGCCACATTGAAAGGAGTTACCATGGTGCTTCAGTGGTAAGCCAGGGTACTATATATTATCACGGACTCTGCGTGCACTCATCGGTGGATAACCGATGAACTGACTGGAAGTGCATGGCTAACCACACGGGCAGCGAGTGAGATGCTGATACGAATACGGCTTACCACTCTTGTCGATACAATCAAAGAGTACAACCTAACCGTGAACATAACATTGATCAGGTCTGCAAGAAACAGGACAGATGCGCTGACACGATTACCAAAACGGTGGCTGCTGGCTGATACCCGAGGAGGTTCTGAGACGCTGCAACAGCCGTGTGCAGCTGTCACGTGTGCTATGGATGTGGATCGTATCAGTGAGATTCATCAGCAATGCGGACACCCAGGGTTTAAGCGGACACTATATTTTACCAAGATGGCTGACCCAGAAATAAGAAGGGTACATGTCAAGAGAGCAGTGGAAAGTTGTGAGGCATGTCAATCAATCTATCCGGTTCCGATACAGTAGAAAAAAGGGCAATTGGGACAGAGCGGTACGTGGCAGAGAGTGGGCATGGATATCACACATTACGTTGGCAATTACTTCCTTACCCTCATCGATTGTGGTCCTACACGCTTCGCGGTCTGGAGACCACTCGGGCGCCAGGACTCCTCCTACATTATTCGCCAGCTGTTATCTGTGTTCTTTGAAACAGACGCGCCCGAAGAGGTGCCAACGGACAATGACCCAACCTTCTGCAGCTAGCAGGTCAGGCAGTTCCAGAAGGAGTGGGGAGTGCGTCTGCGACTGTGGTGTGCTTATGTGCCATTTGGCAACGGTACTGCTGAGAGGAGCCATCGCAGCATCTAAAGAATCGCGACCAGGAAGCAATGCACCGTCTCAGAAGCTGTATATTGGTACAACATAACGCCGAAAGATAGCATCTCTCCGGGAACAGCGCCTGCAAACGCAATATACCAATACCGCGTCCGAGAAAAGAGAATCTACCCCAACAGAGAAGTTGCCAACGAGGAAGGACAGAGGTCGTACGCACCAAGGGATCCTGTCTGGTTGAAGCCGCCGGGAAGCTGGTACACTGACAAATATACACGGGGCCGAGTGACCGATGTGGTAAGTCAACAGTCAGTCATGGTTGATGGTATGCTCCGTCATGTTAGGGATCTGAGGCAGGCGACACAGTTGCAACCACCACTGAATGACGGGAGCGACTCTGGGTCAGAAAGCCAGTGGACCATCGCTCTGGTTTGCACCATCCTCATCATGATCAAGCAGCGAATCCGATATTAGTAGCCTCTCAGGGGAGGCAGTGTCTTTCGACCCGCAGACTGCAGATGAGAGTGCAATTCAACAAGAGGACTGCACAGTCCAACTTCGAAGAAGCACCCGACTGAAGAGGGCGCCACCTCCCTGCGGTATCATAATGATCTTGAGATCAGGGGGCATGTGGGGAAAATAGAAACGGACATACAAATGACCTACCTGTGAACCGCCCACGTGTCTGCTTGTAATGCGTGTCGGACAGGAAAAGTAAAAGCAAGCTGGCGTCTGTGATATTTAACAGAAACGGTCTCATGTAATCTCGCGAGATTAACGTGGATGAATGTAATATAAAGCAGGTCGCTTGGAGGTGTGTTGGGAGAGCTTTGGCTGTTCAGACGCTAAAGAAGTGACGTGACAAGACAGATGGTTACTCAATGCATTGGGACGAGTGAAGGAGGTTCCAATTCTACACAGACACACGCAGAAAACACACACGTAGACACAAAAAGACAAACACGCACAAACACACACGCAAAAACACACGGACGCACACACGCACACCCACAAACAAATTCACGCAGACACGGAAAAACACATACACGCACACAAAATAAACACAAACACGCATACACGCATACACACATGCACACATGCACACATGCAGAAACATACGGACGCACACACGCACACGCACTACCAAATTCAGCACAGACGCACAAAGTTACGCACAGACTCGAACACACACGCAGACACACAGGCACACACTTTTAAAATAGTAGATAATTTAAAGGCAATAAAATCACACAAACGGAGATTTTGAAGTACATAAATTGTCAACTTACGGTTATGATTACATGTTAGAATCAAGCACGATAGTTAAAGATGTTTAAAGCAACGAAACAATGTTAACCGTAAATGTTTTTGTTTTGTTTATTTACTTTTTGTTCAGTGACTGTAATTTTTTAGGTAAGGTACTAGAAAAAAGTAACAGTAATAACAATTAAAAATAAAACAAACAAAAAACCCGTTACAGAACAAAATAAAATAATAATAAACTGTTTTGTACGGGAAATCGAAGAAAAAATGCTAACCGTAAATGTTAATTATGTTTGTATCAGGGATGATTTTTAAGGGAGTTAGTGTCCTGGTGACAATGTCTGTGTAGGTAACGGTAAGGGTATTAACACATAAAATTATTTTAAACGCATAGTTCTTCTTGTGGCTTCTTTCGCTTTTTCTTATAAATAAATATCCCCCAATCCAGCTATAGAATAGTGAGGACGAAACCGGTGAAGTGACCTACCTTTTTCAGTACTTCCTTTTAATCATGAATATCAATAACACAAGTTTTCCATTCACACACACATATATATATATATATATATATATATATATATATATATATATTATGGGTATTTTGTACTCCATGAAAAATTATATATATATATATATATATATATATATATATATATATATATATATATATATATATATATATATTACGCCTAAAATAATATTTTACACAGAGACGGTTGGAGAAGAAAAGAATCTTTGTCGGCATTAAAGCTATAACTTCGAGTTAGATTTCCTTGTTCTGATACCGTTGGCTGACTTCCTCATTCTTAAAACGCCCCTTCTCTACTGCAAATCAACTATTAAAAAATGCCTTTAACAAGTGAAAATTATTAATGTTTTTTATATTTCTTCACGGGGCTAAAAATGTTACTCTTCAATGTTTAATCGCCTTTCTCTGAAGACGCAAACACATTTTTCTTTCGTCTCTATAATGACCATAATAGTCATAAAATGAATGAGACGAGAAATATGGTATAAGGCGGGCAATAATATTAAACTCCAACCTTTCATAATCTTAATGATATGACTTTATTCGTTATTTATGAAAGCACATTTTTCTTCTGCATTACATTCTTACATGCACGTGTGTCTGTGTGTATGTATGCGCGCATACATGAATGCATGTATGTGTGCATACATGAATGTATGTATGTGTGCATACATGAATGCATGTATGCGCGCATACATGAATGCATGTATGTGTGCATACATGAATGTATGTATCTGAGCATACATGAATGGATGTATCTGTGCATACATACATGAATGTATGCACGCATACATGAATGCATGTGTGTACGTATGCATGTATACATGAATGTATGTATGCGTGCATACATGAATGTATGTGTGTATGTATGCGTGCGTACATGAATGTATGTACACGGTATCTCTATATTTATAAAATTGTGTAACAACTTCTAGGTTTTCCCAACTGAATGTTAAGTTAAATATGTTTTTCTTCATAAAAATATTGTTGTTTATTTATATAAATTACCAAACGTGATAGCTTAATTTACCAAGAGGTATAATTTTAAACATTCTATTTAAGAAAAATAATATGATTATAAAAATCCAAACCAATGTTGTTTCTTTACACAAAACAACTCAGTCATTTAAATATTTTTGCAACGCTTAGGAAATAATTTATCTCAATATCCTTCAAAATTTGAAAGAAATTCAGAAGAATTATTCGACAGTATCCAGTTATCAAAATAAAGACAAGATTTTTGTGTCGAAGAATGTAAAATTCTGGAAATTTTATTTTTTAATGATTTTATAAATATAAATTAAACAATATTAGCTTTAAAAATAAATGATTTTAACAATTTAATTCAGTAAATAAATTAATAAAATAATGATGATTTTAACAATTTAATTCAGTAAAAAAATTAATAAAATAATGATGATTTTAACAATTTAATTCAGTAAAAAAATTAATAAAATAATGATGATTTTAACAATTTAATTCAGTAAAAAAATTAATAAAATAATGATGATTTTAACAATTTAATTCAGTAAATAAATTAATAAAATAATGATGATTTTAACAATTTAATTCAGTAAAAAAATTAATAAAATAATGATGATTTTAACAATTTAATTCAGTAAATAAATTAATAAAATAATGATGATTTTAACAATTTAATTCAGTAAAAAAATTAATAAAATAATGATGATTTTAACAATTTAATTCAGTAAATAAATTAATAAAATAATGATGATTTTAACAATTTAATTCAGTAAATAAATTAATAAAATAATGATGATTTTAAAATCCTACAAAATATAAATAAGAACATAATAAAAAGGCACACTCGAAACAAACAAAAACTGTACGTAAAAATATAACATAATGAAAAGAAAAATATGTCGAAAATTTTTTTATTTTCTCCTCTTTTTCCTCTTCTTCCTTTCTCTTCATACTGGCGATAGTGTTGGTCATGTGACATATATTTGCCTGTTGATTGATCTGCGTA
Organism: Euprymna scolopes; assembly: GCF_053919585.1. Lineage (NCBI taxonomy): Eukaryota > Metazoa > Mollusca > Cephalopoda > Sepiida > Sepiolidae > Euprymna > Euprymna scolopes. The sequence goes on from NC_136519.1 coordinate 58,236,404, forward strand.
TTACCGCGTTTTGCAATGAAATTCAAAGCTTAAGTTGAGAGCCCGCAGTTCGGACTGGAATGAAAATGGCATTTGTAATGTATTGATGTGCTTCTTCTATCCGTTTAAACATTATGTTAAAATGTAGAAGTGAACACGTCTAAATTACCTGGCGTATTCGTATTTCGCAAAGAGAATCGCTTTAAAGGAAATCAAAGTAATCTGTCGATGACTTACAGTTAAATATGTCGGAAAATACCAGCTTGGAAGTGAGAAGACACACTTATATATTTTTTAAGGCCTGAAGGAAACGGACTTGTCTCAAGCTGTAGTTTTTTCTAAGTCAAATAGAAAACAGTATTTCTAGTCTGATCGGATTCAAAGAAGGGATAGAGAAGTTTTTTGCCGGAGGTCCAGCCTCTTAAAGAAAACGTTAAAATAGGAAGAACGGTGAATTTTTTTACAGGTTATTCTGTTAGGAAAATGAGAAATAGATTTCTCGCTACAAGAACATTATTTTAGATAATAAGATATCTTCGTCTGCAGATATATCAATTACTCTATACGAAATGACCTTTATTTAAAAAAAAGTCGAATTACAAAATATAAAGTTAAATTGTAAACAAACGGAGCGAACTCCTTCTGAAATTTCTTAAAGTATTACGATCTTCTAAAAAATCTATGTTAAAAATATAACAATTCTTAAAATATTACGATCTTCTAAAAAATCTGTGTTAAAAATATAACAATTCTTACAGTGTTACCACCTTCTAAAAAATCTGTGTTAAAAATATAACAATTCTAAAAGTATTACGACCTTCTAAAATTCTGTGTTTAAATATAACAATTCTAAAAGAATTATGACCCTTTAAAAAACTGTGTTAAACATATAACAATTCTAAAAGTATTACGACCTTCAAAATTCTGTGTTAAAAATATAAGAATTCTTAAAGTATTACAACCTTCTAAAACATCTGTGTCAAAATATAATAATTCTTAAAGTATTACGATCTTCTAAAAAACCGGCGTTAAAAATATAATAATTCTTAAAATTACTACCTTTAGAAATTCGGTAGAAAAATTTTACAATTCTAAAGTATAAAGACCTTCTAAAACAATTTGTGCCAAAAATATAACAATTCTAAAAGTATTATGACCTTCTAAAAGTCTGTGTTAAAAATATAACAATTCTAAAAGTATTACGACCTTCTAAAATTCTGTGTTAAAAATATAACAATTCTAAAAGTATTACGACCTTCTAAAATTCTGTGTTAAAAATATAATAATTCGAAAAGTATTACGATTTTCAAAAAAATCTGCGTTAAAAATATAATAATTCTTAAAATTACGACCTTTAAATAAATTCGGTGTTAAAAATAATAATTCTGAAAGTATTACGACCTTTTAAAAACCTGTGTTAAAAATATAACAATTCTTAAAAGATTACGACCTTTTAAAAATCTGTGTTACAAATATAACAATTCTTAAAGTATTACGACCTTCTAAAAATCTGTGTCAAAAATATAATAATTATTAAAGTATTACGACCTTCTAAAACTCAGTGTTAAAAATATAACAATTCTAAAAGTATTACGACCTTCTAAAATTCTGTGTTAAACATATAATAATTCTTAAAGTATTACGACCTTCTAAAACATCTGTGTGAAGAATATAACAATTCTTAAAGTATTATGACCTTCTAAAAATCTGTTAAAAATATATTAATTCTTAAATTAAAACGACTTTCTAAAAAATCTGTGTTAAAAATATAATAATTCTTAAAGTATTATGACCTTCTAAAAATCTGTGTGCAAAATATTATAATTCTTATAAGTATTACGACCTTCTAAAAACCTGTGTTAATAATATAACAATTCTTAATGTATTACGGCCTTCTTAAAAAGGTGTGTTTAAAATATAACAATTCTTTACGTATTACGATTTTCTAAAACATGTGTGTTGAATATAATAGTTCTTAAAGTATTACAACCTTCTAAAAATATGTGTTAAAATATAACAATTCTTAAATTATTACGACTTTCTAAAAGAAGGTGTGTTAAAAATATAACAATTCTTAAACTATTACGATTTTCTAAAAAGTCTGTGTTAAAAATATAATAATTCTTAAAGTATTACGACCTTCTAAAAATCTGTGTTAAAATATAACAATTCTTAAACTATTATGATCTTCTAAAAATCTGTTTTAAAAATATAATTATTTTTAAAGTGTTATGACCTTCTAAAATATGTGTTAAAAATATAACAATTCTTTAAGTATTACGACCTTCTAAAAATATGTGTTAAAAATATAACAATTCTGAAATCATTACGATCTTCTAAAAAATCTGTGTTAAAAATATAATATTTTTTAAAGTATTATGACCTTCTAAAATATGTGTTAAAAATATAACAATTCTTAAAGTATTACGACCTTCTAAAAATATGTGTTAAAATATAACAATTCTTATAAAATTACAATCTTCCAAAATATCTGTGTTAAAAATATAACAATTCTTAAAGTATTACAACCTTCTAAAAGATCTGTGTTAAAAATATAACAATTCTTATAAAATTACGATCTTTCAAAATATCTGTGTTAAAAATATAACAAACTGTACGTTTTAAATTTAAAACATAACAAAATTTAAAAAAAACTCCTCGTAAAAAATATAACTCTATAATGAGAAAATGAAAAAAAAACCCTAAAAAATGAAAAAAGCAAAAAAATACTCTATGTTCAAAATATAACAGAATAATAAAAGTCAACAAAGAGAAACAAACTGTACGTCCAAAATATAGTGGCATAATAAAAAGAAAAAAGGAGAAACAAACTGTACATTAAATGTTTACCGGGCAGCATTGGGAAGTACAGCTTGATATAAAATGTTATCGATTCATGTAAATTTTTGACAGAGCAAGTACTTTTGTTTTAAGTACCATCACAGTTACGAGAAAGAACTGTGATTCGACTGTATGTTGATGGCATAGAGGCAGTACTTTCACGAGCACCAGATATTACATATGTTAATTTGAGTCTTTTTTAAAACCCGAAATATATATGAGGATGTGTTAATGTATCTATCAATATTAAATTATTTACTATGGGAAAAATTTCTTTGGTCAATCATTATTGAAGTTAACATGTAGGAGTGACGATGGCTACGTGGTTAACAACATGTAGAGAATCAAATTCGTCCAACAGAAAGACTTTCGTCAAAGTTAGATGTGATCTTCTGTTTAATCACCTGGAAAGTTTAATAAATATAACGTTTATACTTATTACTTTCATATGTATTTATTATTATTATTATTATTATTATTATTATTATTATTATTATTATTATTATTATTGTTATAATTATTATTATTATTATTATTATTATAATTATTATTATTATTATTGTTATTATTATTATTATTATTATTATTATTATTATTGTTATAATTATTATTATTATTATTATTATTATTATTGTTATAATTATTATTATTATTATTATTATTATTGTTATAATTATTATTATTATTGTTATAATAATAATAATAATTATTATTATTATTATTGTTATAATTATTATTATTATGTCCGTTAAATTGACAGGTTCTTATTTCAGATGTCTCTCAAGAGCTTTCGATCGTCGTGTTCCTCGTCACGAGTATTTTTAAAGAAGTTCTTTGATGTATTTGTGCGTTTTTTTTTTTAATTTTCACGAATGTTTTGGCAGAAAAGGTAGGATAAAAATAAAGGAGCATCGTTGCGTCTATTGTTTTATATTCAATAATTTTGTTTACTTATGTCATTTTTTATTAATTGAATACTTACCTTCTCTATCAAGAAACATAAGATTCAATTAATAATATGTTATGGACAATTGTAAAAAATCAAATATAGTAATTAAAACTAATAAGACTTTACATTAACCCTAATATAATATACAAATTAAAATGGTCATGCCTTCTTCATAATCAAACTGAAAAAAGTATATTACGTATACTGGCAACTGTAGCATTAACCATTAAACTATTCAGACGGTTGTTGAGTCGAGTCCTAAAATAACACTCACAACAAAAATCAGATATATGTTTTTGACTTTCAAAAATAACGCTCACAAGAAAAATCAGAATTACGTTCTTGAACTTCTAAAATAACACTCACAAGAAAAATCAGAATAATGTTTCTGAACTCCTAAAATAACACTCACAAATAAAATCAGAATTATGTTTTAATATTCTAAAATACCTATTAAAAGGAAAAAACAGAATTATGTTTTTGAACTTCTAAAATAACACTTTCAAGAAAAATAAGAATTATGTTTTTGAACTTCTTAAATAACTCTAATAAAAAATCAACATTATATTTTTGAACTTTTAAAATGACACGCACAAGAAAAATCAGAATTATGTTTTGAAACTTCAAAAATAACTGTCACAAGAATAATCAGTATTATGTTTTTGCACTTCTAAAATAACACTCACAAGAAAAATCAAATATATGTTTTTGAACTTCTAAACAACACTCACAAGAAAAATCCGAATTGTGTTTTTAAAACTTCCTAAATAACACTCACAAAAATTAACATTATGTTTTTAAACTTCTAAAAAGACTCTGACAATTAACATTATGTTTTTAAACTTCTAAAAAGACTCTGACAAACGAGAATTATGTTTTTGAACTTCTAAAATAACTCTGACTAGATAAATCAGAATAACGTTTTTGTATATCTAAAATAACTCTCACAACAAAAATCAGTATTATGTTTATGAACTTCTAAAATAGCTCTATCAAGAAAAATCAGAATTATGTTTTAGAACTATAAAAAAATCCAAAAGAACATTAGATATATGTTTTTGAACTTCTAAAATAACTCGAACAAGAAAAACAAGTATTATGTTTTTGAACTTCTAGAATAACACTCACAAGAAAAATCAGAGGAATGTTTAGGAACTTCTAAAATATCAATCACAGGAAAAATTAGAATTGTGTTGATTAACTTCTAAAATAACACTCACAAGAAAATCAGATGAATGTTTTGAAACTTCTAAAATATCTCTCACAAGAAAAAGCAGAATTATGTTGATTAACTTCTACAATAACACTCACAAGAAACGTGAGAATTATGTTTTTTAACTTCTCAATGACCTTTCACAAGAAAATCAGATACATGTTTTTAACTTCTAAAATAACTCACACCAGAAAAATCAGAATAATATTTTTAACTTATAAAATAATACTCACAAGAAACATCAAAATTATGTTTTTGAACTTCTACAACATTACGCACAAGAAAAATCAGATATATGTTTTTGAACTTCTAAATTAACATTCTCAAGAAAAATCCATTATATATTTTTGGACTTCTAAACAGCCACTCACAAGGCAAACCATATATATGTTTTAAACTTAAATTACTCTCACAAGGAAAATCAGATTTATATTTTTGAACTTTTAAAATAACTTTCATAAGTAAAATCAGAATTATGTTTAGAACTTCTAAAAAACACTCACAAGAAAAACCAGATATATGTTTTTGACCTCCTAAAATAATTCTCACATGAAAAATCAGAATGATGTTTTTGAACTACTAAAAACATCTCACAAGTAAAATCAGAATAATGTTTTTGATCATCTAAAATAACACGTATAAGAAAAATCAGATATATGGATGTAACTTCTATAAAAACATCCGCAAGAAATATCGGTTATATGATTTTGAACTTTTAAAATAACACTCACAAGTAAAATCAGAATTATGTTTCTGAACAATAACACTCCACAAGACAAATCAGAATTATGTTTTTGCACTTTTAAAAACAACTTACAAAAAAAAGAAATATGTTTTTAAACATCTAAAATAACCCTCACAAGATAATTAGATACATGTTTTGCAACATCTAAAATATCTCTCACAAGGAAAATAATAATTATATTTTTGAACTTCTGAAATAACACTTACAAGAAAAACCAGAATTATGTTTTTGAACGTCTAAAATAACAATTACAAGAAAAATCAGAATTATGTTTTTGAACGTCTAAAAGAACACACAAAAGAAATATCAGAATGATGTTTTTGAACTTCTAAAAAATCTCTCACAACAATAATTACATATACGGTTTTAAACTTCTAAAATAACACTCAATGAAAAAAATCAGTTATATATTTTCGAACTTCAAAAAAAACACTCACGAAAAATCAAATATATATTTTTTAACTTCTAAAATAACACTCATAAAAATCAGTTATATGTTTTTGAACTTCTAAAATAACAAGAAAAATCAGAATTATGTTTTAGAGTCATAAAAACATCCAAAAGTACATCAGATATAAGTTTTTGAACTTCTAAAATAACTCTCACAAAAAATCAGAATCATTTTTTTTAACTTCTATAACTCACAAGAAATATCAGATAGATGTTTATGAACTTCTAAAATAGAACTTCTAAAATAACACTATGAACTTCTAAAATAACACAAGAAAAATATAAATCAGGTTTTGTAAAAGACCAGTCACAAGAAAAATCAGATACATGTTTTTGATCTTCTAACAAAAGCCTCACGAAAAAAATCGGAATTATGTTTTTGAACTTCTAAAATAGCTCTCACATGCAAAATCAGAATTACGAAACATCAGAATTATGTTTTTAAACTTCTAAAATAACACTCACAGAAATAATTAGAATTGTTTTTAAACTTCTTAAATAACACTCACAAGAAAAATCAGATGTATGTTTTGGAACTTCTTAAATATCTCTCACAAGATAAATCAGAATTATGTTTTTGAACTTCTAAAATAACACTCACAAGAAAAATCAGATATGCGTCTGTGAACGTCTAAAATAATACTCACAGAAAACATGAGAATTGTGTTTTTTAACTTCTAATGACCTTCCACAGGAAAAACCAGATACATGTTTTTGAACTCCTAAATAACACTCACCAGAAAAATCAGGAGAATGATTTTGAACTTCTACAAAATTATGCACAAGAAAAATAACACTCACGAAAAAAATAAAACAATTATTTTTTTGAACTACTATAATAACTGTTACAAGGAAAATCAGAATTATGTTTTTGAACTTCTAAAATAACACTCAAAAGAAAAATCATTTATATATTTTTCGACTTCTGAATAATCACTCACAAGACAAATCTTAACTCTTACAATAAAAATCAGAAGTATGTTTTTGAATTTCTGAAATAACTCTCACAAGAAAAATCAGATATATGTTTTGAACTTTTAAAATAACTTGCACAAGAGAAATCAGATATATGTTTTTGAATTTGTAAAATTACAATCACAAGAAAATCAGAATTTTTTTTTTGAACTTCTAAAATAACACTCACAAGAAAATCAGAATTATGTTTTTGAACTTTTAAAATAACACTCACAAGAAAAATCAGAATTATGTATTTGAACTTTTAAAACAATACTCCAAAAAAAAATCAGAATTATTTTTTTGAACTTTGAAAATACCACTCACAAAAAAAATCAGAATTATATTTTTGACCTTCTAAAATAACACTTACAAGTAAAAAATCAGATACATGTTTTTGCACTTCTAAAATAACCCACAAGAAACATCAGAATTATGTTTTTGAATTTCTTAAATAACTCCTACAAGAAATATCAGAATTATGTTTGTTAACTTCCAAAATAAACCTCACAAGTAAAATCTGTTATGTGTTTTTTAACTTCTAAAATAACAGTCACAAGAAAAATCAGAGTTATATATTTGAACTTCGAAAAATAACTTTCACAAGTAAAATCAGTATTATGTTTTTGAACTTCTAAAATAACACTTACAAGAAAAATCAGTTATATGTTTTTGAACTTTTAAAGAAACCCTCACAAGAAAAATGACATATACGTTTTTTAACCTCTAAAATAATTTCACATGAAAAATCAGTTATATTTTTTGAACTTCTAAAATAACACTCACAAGAAAAATCAGTTACATGTTTTTAAACTTCTAAAATAACACACACAAAAAAATCAGAATTATGTGTTTTAACTTCTAAAATAACTCTCACAAGTAAAACCATTTATATATTTTTGGACTTCTGACTAACCACTCACAAGACAAATCAGATATATGTTTTAGAAATAAAATTCAGAATTATCGTTTGTAACTAAAAGAGATCTCATAGGAAAAATCAGAATTATGTTTTGAACTTCTAAAAATACTATTTTTGATCATCTAAAAAAATCATATATGTGTGAGAACTTCTATAAAAGCATCTGCAACAAATTTCAGATATATGATTTTGATCTTCTAAAATAAGTCTCACAAGTAAAATCAGAATTATGTTTTTGAACTTCAAAAATAACCCCCAAAAGACAAATCAAAATTATGTGTTTGAACTTTTAAAATATCACTTACAAAAAAATAAGCAATATATTTTTGAACTTCTAAAATAAAACCCCCAAAGAAAGATCAGAATTATGTTTTTGAACTTCTAAATTAACTCTTACAAGAAGAATTAGATACATGTTTTGCAACTTCTAAAATATCTCTCACAAGGAAAATCAGAATTATATTTTTGAACTTCTAAAATAACACTCACATAAAAATAATAAATTATGTTTTTGAACTTCTAAAATAAATATATGGTTTTGAACTTCTAAAGAAACTCTCACAACAAAAATCACATATACGTTATTTAACATCTAAAATAAAATTCATAGGAAAATCAGTTATATATTTTAGAACAATAAAATAAAATAATACTCACAAGAAAAATCAGTCACATCTTTTTGACCTAAAAATCACTTGCAAGAAAAATCAGCATTATGTTTTTGAACTTCTAAAATAACTCTCACAAGAAAAATCAGATATATGTTTTTGAATTTGAAAAATTACACTCACAAGAAAAATCAGAATTATGTTTCTGAACTTCTAAAATAACACTCCCCAAAAAATCAGAATTATGTTTTTGAATTTGAAAAATTACACTCACAGGAAAAATCAGAATTATGTTTTTGAACTTCTAAAATAACGCTAACAAGAAAAATCAGAATTATGTATTTGAACTTTTAAAATAACACTCCACAAAAAATCAGAATTATGTTCTTGAACTTTGAAAATACCACTCACAAAGAAAATCAGAATTATATTTTTGAACTTCTAAAATAACACTTACAAGTAAAAAGTCAGATACATGTTTTTGCACTTTTCAAGAAACATCAGAATTATGTTTTTGAATTTCTTAAATAACTCCTACAAGAAAAATACGAATGATGTTTTTGAACTTCTAAAATAACGCTCATAAGAAAGATCAGAATTATGTGTTTTAACTTCTCAAATAACTCTCACAAGAAAAATCAGAATTATGTTTTTGATCTTTCAAAATAACACCCACAAGAAAAATAAGAGTTATAATTTTTAACTTCTAAAATACCACTCACAAGAAAAATCAGTAAAATATTTTTGAACTTACAAAAAACCTCTCACAACAAAAATCCCGTGTACGTTTTTAAACTTCTAAAATAAACCCTCACTGGAAAATCCGTTATATATTTTTGAACTTCAAAAATAACACTCAAGAAAAATCAGATATATGTTTTTGAACGTCTAAAACAAAACTCACAACAAAAATCAGTGGTATGGTATTGAACTTCCAAAATAACTCTCACAAGAAAAATCAAATATATGTTTTTGAACTTCTAAAATAACTCTTACAAGAAAAATCACTTGTATATTTTTGCACTTCTAAAATAACACTCACAACAAAAATTAGTTGTATTGTTTTGAACTTCTAAAATAACTCTCACAAGAAACATTAGTTACATGTTTTTGAACTTCCAAAATAAACCTCACAAGTAAACTCAGTTAAGTGTTTTTGAACTCCAAAAATAACACTCACAAAAGAAATCAGGGTTATATATTTGAACTTCTGAAATAACTCTCACAAGTAAAATCAGAATTACTTTTTTGAACTTCTAAAATAACACTCACAAGAAAAATCAGTTATATGTGTTCGAACTTCTAAAGAAACTCTCACAAGAAAAATCACTTATAAATTTATTAACATCTAAAATAAAATTAACAGGAAAAATTAGTTATATAATTTTGAACTTCTAAAATAACACTAACAAGAAAAATCAGTTACATGTTTTTGAACTTCTAAAAAACACTCGCAAGAAAAATCAGAATTATGTTTTTGAACTTCTAAAATAACTCTTACAAGAAAAATCAGATATATGTTTTGAACTATTAAAATAACTTCTACAAGAAACATCAGATATAAGTTTTTCAACTTTTAAAATTACACTCACAAGAAAAATCAGTATTATATTTTTGAACTTCTAAGATAATTCTCACAAGAAAAATCAGGGTTATGTTTTTGAACTTTTAACATAACACCCACAAGAAAAATCAGAATAAGTTTTGGAACTTTTAAAATACCACGTACAAGAAAAATCAGAAGGATGTTTTTCAACTTCTAAAATAACTCTCACAAGAAAAATCTGACCAGGTCTTTATGTGCTTCAGGCTAAATATGCAACATAATATTAGCTACTTGTATTTTCTCTACCGATCTCCCTCAAGACAGGACTGTATCCCAGTAAACAAAATCTCTGACTGCATGGATATAGCACTCTCCCTCGATACTAGCGCACAATTATATGTATTTGGTGACTTTAATGTCAACCCTAGTAACTGGCTTGGATTCTCTAATTACACAGACGTAGCTGCTAGCACAACACATAGCTTCTCTATATCCCATTCCCTACCTCAGACGATAGATATGCCCCATAGCAAAATATATTTTCTCTTCCAGCAGAACAGTGCGCAAATGAGACCACTGAATGGTTCAAAACTGCAATTGAAGCACATGTTCCCGCACGGAAATTCTATAACAAGCCCCACTCTCCCCAATGGTTAACTTCTGCTTGTGCAGCTGCCATTGCTCAAACGCAGCATGCGTTCCGCAGTTCAACTCTATAAGTCCAGTTCAAACAAACAGAAGTATATAGAAAGTAGAAATAATTGTAAGAGAGTGATAGAGACAGCGAAGACAGATTACTCTGAAACCACCAAAAAACGCATCGAGGCACAGAAACTAGGAACCCGTGATTTTTTAAAAATCTACAACAGTGTAGTAAATAATGGGCAGTCAACGATTCCCCCACTATCAAACAATCATGAGGTTGCTTGCACGGCAACCGACACTAAAAAACACTCCCACGAAAAATCAGTATTAGGTTTTTGAACTCCAAAAATAACACAAGTAAAATCAGTTATGTGTTTTTAAACTGCTAAAATAACACTCACAAAAAAAATTAGAATTATATTTTAGAAGTTCTAAAAAAGCTCTCACAAGAAAAATCACATATACGTTTTTGAACATCTAAAATAACACTAACAAGAAAAATTAGTTATATATTTTTGAACTTCTTAAATAACGCTCACAAGAAAAATAGTTACATTTTTTGAACTTCTAAAATAACTCTCACAAGAAAAATCAGATATATGTGTTTGAACTTCTAAAATTACACTCACAATACACTTGCCGGTCGGTTTGCCTCAAACTCCACACTGGACCCGGAACCCCACTCCCTCCCTGACTTTCCTTTGCGGACAGACGACACACTAGACAAATCACCTTTGAAAATCACCTACATGGTATTATAAAAAAAAACTAGACACCGCAAAAGCATGTGGACAAGATCTCATCCCGGCTGTGCTATTAAAAAAATGATCTGCCGAGGTTGCTCCAGTTCTCTCCAAACTTTACAATAAATGCCTTAACGAATCTTGCTTTCCCGACTGCTGGAAAACCGCTTGTGTGGTACCAGTCTTCAAGAATTCTAGTGAAAGAAATCATCGCCCCATTAGCCTCCTCCTGCTTTTCGCCAAAATATTTGAGTCCTTAGTTAATAAAGCCCTAGTCCAGCACATAACAGCTACTAAACTTCTGACTGACAAATAATATGGATTCAGGCAAACTCGTTCAACAGCAGATATCTTAATTGTAGTCTCTGGACGTATATACCGTTCACTGGACAAAACAGGGGATGATAGAGCGGTAGCCCTTGATATATCTAAGGCTTTTGACAGGGTATGGCACGATGGTCTTCTAAGGAAAATTAGATCATGTGGTATCACTGGAAGAATACATAATGTAATTAGATCCTTCTTAAGTAAGAGAAAAATCCAAGTTGTCCTTAACAGTTGTACATCTAAACAATATGACATAAATGCGGGAGTACCTCAGGGGTCTATCCTTGGACCTCTTTTATTCCTGATATTCATAAATAAAATTGTTTCGGAGATGGTTATATTTTGCCGATGACACCATTCTCTATAAAAGATATGAGGGGAAAACAAATGAACACATATCTAAGCAAATGGCAGAAACACTAGAGGATGACCGCCAATCAGTAGTAGAATGGGGACAAAAATAGATGGTCACACTCAATGCTGCCAAGACTAAGCTTGTTTCCTTCAATAACTACAAGAAACCCTCTCTACCACCAATAGCAATGGCCAAGAACACATTGCCTGAAAGTACTTCTTTTAAACTCCTCGGCCTAACGTTTACAGGGAATATGAAGTGGAATAGATACATTGAGAGCATTGCCAAGCCTGCTGCAAAGAAGGTGGGCTATCTCTACAGTGCTAGAAAATTACTTACGCCTGGAAGTATCCTGCAACCCTATAAGGCAACCATTCGCCCATGTATGGAGTACTGTTGTCACATTTGGGCTGGTGCATCTGCTGTTTGTCTTTCACTTCTGGACAGGGTTCAAAAAGAGCCACCAACCTGATATGGCCTGAACTGTCATCTAGGCTTCAGCCTCTGTCCCATCGACGAGATGTTGCATCCCTCTGCCTGTTCTACAAATTCTTTAATGGTGAATGCTCTGACGAACTGCAAACACTTGTACCTCCTCGACGTAACTACCCCCGACAAACCCGACAAGCAACGAAGTCCCACCTCTTTACAGATCCCTAGGTGCAAGAAAGTCTTTTACTTCAATAGTTTCTTCCCCAGAACTGCAAGTCTTTGGAACTCCCTTACGGGATTCTGCTTCATCAACTGTACTGATATGCAGAAGTTCAAGTGTAATGTGAACAAACATCTTTCTACACATCTCCCTTCATAATGCCCCCATAAATTATGTCCCTGATGGTAGCCCGCTACTTCAAAGTGGTACTGTGCCTTGTGTGGAGGGAAAATTGAATTTAAAAAAAACTCTCACAAGAAAAATCAGAATTATGTTTTTGAACTTCTAAGATAACATTCACATGAAAAATAAGAATTATGTTTTTGAACTTAAAAAAACACTCCCACGAAAAATCAGTATTAGGTTTTTGAACTCCAAAAATAACACAAGTAAAATCAGTTATGTGTTTTTAAACTGCTAAAATAACACTCACAAAAAAAATTAGAATTATATTTTGGAAGTTCTAAAAAAGCTCTCACAAGAAAAATCACATATACGTTTTTGAACATCTAAAATAACACTAACAAGAAAAATTAGTTATATATTTTTGAACTTCTTAAATAACGCTCACAAGAAAAATAGTTACATTTTTTGAACTTCTAAAATAACTCTCACAAGAAAAATCAGATATATGTGTTTGAACTTCTAAAATTACACTCACAAGAAAAAAACAAAATAATGTTTTTGAACTTCTAAAATAACACTCACAAGAAGAATCAGAATTATGTTTTGAACTTCTAAAATATCTCACACAAGACAAGTAAGATATATGTTTTTGAACTTCTAAAAACACTCAAAGGAAAAATCAGAATAATGTTTTTGAACTTCTAAAATAACTATCAGAAGAAAAATCAGATATATGTTTTAAACTTCTAAAATAACTCTCCCAAGAAAATCCGTTATATGTTTTAAACTTCTAAAATAACACTTACAAGAAAAATCAGTTATATTTTTTGAACTTCTAAAATAACAATCACAAGAAACATCAGTTATATGTGTTTGAATTTCTAAAATAACTATTACAAGAAAATTCAGGTATATCTTTTTAAGTTCTAAAATAACACTCACAAGGAAAATCAGAATTATTTTTTAGAACTTCTACGATAACACTAGCAAGAAAAATCAGAATAATTATTTTAAGTTCTAAAATAACACTCACAAGAAAAATCAGAATTATGTGTTTTAAATTCTAAAAAAAACTTACAAGAAAAATCAGAATTATGTTTATTAACTTCTAATATAACACTCACAAGAAAAGTCAGAATTATGTGCTTCAAGTTTGAAGTTCTGTCCCTCTGAGTCTTTTTGTAAATGTTCGAGAAACATAGGATAACCAAGAGATCTGGAAACATTTACATTTGCTTTCACGAAGAATTATGATATAATTAAAAAAAACAGGATATATAATTTATTTTAGACCGTCTACAGGTTAGAAGATAAATTAAGATTTAGAATTGATTTAATCTGTACACAAAAAATATACATAATATTGAATTTCGTAAAAATATATATTTGTTTTAATTTATTCCTGTATAGCCCCTTCTCTTTTTAGTTGTGCAATTGGAGAGTTGATGAAACAGATGTGCTGTCTTTCCATGAAAATTTAGTATAACTTTATGTAAATTCCTTAACCTTTCTTACTATATTGAGTTTTATATATATATAGATTTGTTAGTGTGGGCCTTATTATGTTTATAAGACTATCTAAAGGTTATATATATCTAAATATCTATGTTCCTAATGCTATTCATACGCACAAGGTTTCGGGTACATCCGGCAATTTACACATTCACTGGTAAAGGAGTTATTTAGTATACATAAGTATTCTAACAAATACTTCGATGAATGGTTCATAATTTTACATAGTGTTGGATCAAACTTTCGTCACAGTATTCTTGAGGCGATCGTAACGTCCCGAGGTTTAAACATAAAAGGATATGAAACATAAAAGGAGTTGAAACATAAGCTGAAAATATTCCATGACTAAATGCAGCCGATTCTTCAGTTAAGCGTTTACTTTATTTTGTTCACTTACCTGTTAATTCATATTTCAATATCAATTTCTTTATTTGACTTTTACTTAGTATTATTATTATTAGTATTGTTTTTCATTTTTCTGTTCAAAATCGGTTAATCGAATAATTTTGTAGTGTTTTTTATGTCCCTTTCCAAAGGTAAAACGCAAAGTATGATCATACTAAACCTTACAAACTTCAAATATCCAGAAACCTGATTACAGTTTGAATCCAAATCCACTGCATGATGCTGATTCTAAAAAGCAACAAAATTTAGAATTTAGCTGAAAATTCTTTCAGAAAAAAAATGGAATTAAGAGATTATTGGTGTCGATTAGGTCAAATGTAATGCAAATCTAAGATGTTTGAAAGAGTGGAGATTGTGCCCAGATTACATACATTAAAACCTTAAAATACTACAAATAAACTTAAAATTTCACGAAAATCAGATTTATCTGGATTTTAACGAATCGCTTTAAATCTTTTTCTCATTTACATAAAACTAAATCAAATTAAATACAAACACACACAAACATATACACAAAGCTATCTTTATAAATGGAAATTTATTTAAGCTAACTTGGCTCACTGCATTTGGTCAATGTTTTCGGTGGCAGACGGGCGGGCACTGAAAATGTCCGTTTCCCTTATAACTTGGTTCACTGCATTTGGTCAATGTTTTCGGTGGCAGACGAAAGGGCACTGAAAATTTCCGTTTCTCTTATGAGCATCATCTAGTGCCATTGTCTGACTCTTCTTAATTTGTTTCCCATCGACAATCTCGTTTGTGAATAGCGTAAGTTAAATAAGTTATCTCTCTTATACACACATTTTTAACAGATGATGTAATGGAATGACTTTACATACCTTCATAGATGAAATGAACTATACCCTTTCACGTGACTGAGAGAAAGGAATAAAAGACAGGAAGAGAATAAAACAAGATGTCGAGTAACTCTTATGTCCCCTGTATTCCCTTGTAAATAAACCCTTTGTCTTTCACCCATAACCCCGTGTTTCTTGCTGGATTCTTATTTAAAGTAAGGGTATAACAAATGGCGACAGGATTCGAACTCACAAAAACAGAACTTTAAGCCAAAAATGTTGGAAAACGAAGAGAAGAAAATACTGCACAGATAAATTCAACTACTAAAAAACAAGCTAAGACACACAAAAAAGTAAGTTATATTTTTTTTAAATTCAGTCTGTTACGGTCCTACTAAAAAAAAAAAAGAAAAATTGACATTTCATTGAAAGGAACAATTTTTGAACATGTCCATTTCAAATTTTTTTTGTTTCATAAGAAGAAAAAAATATGGCGAAAAAAACACGTGTAGGCTGTGTTTCAGTGTCAATTTCAGGGGTGTTGCAAATACGTTATCTACAATAGAATGTTTTTTTGTGTTGTGTAAAAAACAAACTATTCAGTTAATTTATGTAATGCTTTGTGCAGGTTTTGTTAACCTTTTGTTTTATTGCTGTGTTTAAAAGAAATTCTTCAACATGGAACAATTAGCCGAGTTTACAAAAACGATGCAATTAGCACTGGCAATTCAACAAAGTCAGATAGAATTTTTACAAAAAGAACAGTTAAAACAAAGTGACGTATTAAAAACAATATTAATGAAACAAGAAGAAAAAAAGGATTGTCGGTTCACTCCAAAAGGAATTGCAAATTCGCCGACTGAATATTAATATGTATCAACTAAAGGCTTAACGTTTCCAGTATATTATCGTAAATACGAAAATATTTTTTTCCAAACGATGTCAGGCCTGGTCGGATGAAGAAAAAATTATTTTACTCTTGCAAAAACTGAGTTCCCATGAAAATACCAAGTATACAAATTTTATACTCCCAAGGAAACCCGAAAATATTTCTTTTGAAGAGACTATAGAAATTTGATCGAATATTTTCGAGGAACGGTATAGCTTATTTTATACTCGTTATAGGTGTTTAAATATTTTGAAACAAGATGATAAAGACTTTATAGTCTATGCTGGGAGAGTAAATGCCCAATGCGAGTTATTTAAGTTGAAAGACCTAAAAGAGTATATGTTTAAATGCTTAATATTTGTGCAAGGGTAAACGTCCTCGAAGGATAAAGAGATTCGTTCTAGAATATTATCCATTATGAACCAAGACATAACTTTACGGAAAGTTACCGAGGAATGCCAGAAACTGTTAAATTTAAAACAGGATAATACTAGTATCGAAGAGTACAATGTTGACAAAATACAAAGGGTAAAGCAAGGTGACCACTATGTAAAAATACTGTAAGACGTGTGGAGGAAAGAATGACTTCACAAAAGAGTGCTACTTCAAAAGCAAAATATTCTATAAGTGCGGGCGTAAAGGGCACAAGTCAAGATTACGCAAAAAGGAAAAATACTGTAAGCCTGAAATAAAGACCATTGATTCTAAAAACGAGTCTATGTATGGAAAAAAAAAGGAAAATATTGAAGTTAGAATAAATGGCCGGAAAGAAAACTGCCTTTTGGATACGGAAACTGACATATCCTTAATTGATGAAACAACATGGAAGGAAATTGTTTCTTCAAAGCTGCAAAACAAATTTGCCAGAGGAATGTCTGGAAATAAATTAAAATTGAAATTAAAATTTAAGGGTGAATTTTATACTAATGTGACTCTGAATTAAAAAAACGTTAAAAACTAAAATGTATGTGATACCTGGAAAAAATTCTAATCTATTCGGTATATATTTGATGATACTTTTCAATTTATAGGAGAAACCAATAAACTCATTTTGCAAAAGAGTAAATGTGACAGGGTCTGAAAGTCCCAAACTGCCAGGAAGATTTGTTGAGGATTTGAAGAAGGATTTTACAAATGTATTTTCGGAAGGTCTGGGTTCCTACACTAAAACGGAAGTAAAATTTGAACTGAAAGATGAAGCGATACCAGTGTTTAAACCCAAAAAGAAGGCTCCGTATTCGGCATTAGAAACAATCGAGAAAGAAGTAAATAGACTCGAAGAAATAGGAGTAATAAAAAAAGTTGACTACTCTGAATGGGCATCACTCACAGTTTATGTGAAAAATAAAAATAAAAAATTAGGGTATGTGGAGATTTTTTATGGGATTTAATGATTCCTTAAAGGATCATAACTATCCACTCCCTACCCCTGAGGAAATATTTTCTAAGTTAAATGGAGGAAAAAATTTCACAAAAATTGACTTGTCAGAATTATATTTGCGGTTAAAGCCCACGAAAATTGTTCTAAATACCTGACAATGAATATTCATAAAGGATTATTTTCCCTAAAACGATTGCCGTTTGGGCTGAAAGTAGCACCAAATTTATTCCAACAAATTATGGATGCCATGCTATCAGGCTTGGATTTTGCAATGGCTTATTTAGACGACATTTTGATAAGAAGCAAAAATGTTGAAGAACATAAAAAACATTCGGAAGATATTCGAGAAAATAGAAGACTTCGGATTTTAAGTGACTCTCGAAAAATGTAATTTTGGTATGGACAAGATTGAATATTTGGGACAAATCATTGATTGGAAAGGTAGAAGACCTAACTCAAATAGGACAGAAGCAATTAGAGACATGCCTAGACCAGACAATGTAGTGAAGTTACAGTCGTTCTTGGGTCTAGCAATACTTATATCCCAAATAGGCATGAACTAAGAGCACCATTAAATGAATTATTGAAGAAGAAAAAAATGGCTCTGTACAAAAGAATGTGAGGGAGAATTCTAAAAAATTAAAAGACGTTTGTTATCGGATCTAGCGTTAGCATATTACGACCCAAAAAAGGTTCTAATTGTAGTGGCGGATGTGAGCGAATACGGTTTAGGAGCGGTGTTTCTACACAGAATTGAAGATGGATCTACTAAACTAATTTCTCACGCCTCGAGGGTTTTATTACCCGCTGAAAGAAAGTGCAGTCAGATCGAAAAAGAGGGGTTGGCGATTGTGTATGCCGTGAGAAAGTTTCATAGATTCATTCATGGAAGATCGTTCGTCTTGGAAATGGACCATAAACCATTACTATCGATTTTTGGTTTAAAAATAGGGATTCCTACTCATACGACAAATATATTACAGAGATGGAATATTATTTTGCTCAATTACGATTTCAAAATGAAACAGCTAGCATCTAGTAAAATTGCACATGCAGATGGTTTGTCGAGATTGATCGCCAGTAAAATTGAATTTGAAGACACTGTTATAGCAGCACTAAAATAAGAAAATGAACTAACAGATATATTAATAAATACTGTTAGGGAACTTCCTGTTACACTTGGGGAAATAAAGAAAGCGGCGAAAACAGATACATATATTAAGATAAAAAAAAAAGCGGGACAAGACGAAAAGGATTAAAAATGTTTCCATTTTCTATGTGTGATAAAACTCTGATGTACGCAGACAGGGTGGTAATACCGCAAATATTACAATAGAAAATGCTAAAGGAATTCCACATGGGACAACCTGGAATGAAAGCCCTAATGAGAGGATTCACATACTGGCCTGGAATGGATCAGGACATTGAGGAAATGGTGAAATTATCTAAAGGTTGCCAACTAGCCGCAAGATCTCTCCCCGTACAGACGCAACCTTGCCCTAAAACAGATGTACCCTGAACACGCATCTATATCGATTACGCAAGACCTCTGAAGGGATATTATTACCTAGTAATCGTATATAGTATGTCAAAATGGCCAGAAAAATTTAAATACAAACACCCTACAGCGGCAAACACAATAAAAGCGCTGGGCGAGGTATTTAGAAAACAGTTGTTAGTGATAATGGCACTGTGTTCACAGGTCAAGAATTCAAGCACTACTGTGAGGAACTGGCCATTGAACACATTACAATACCAACTTTTAACCCTCGTCAAACGGACAAGTGGAAAGATTTGTTGATACTTTTAAACGAGCTTTAAAAAAGAATAATAACATCGACACAGAAGAAAAAAGCATTCAAAAATTCTTAGCAATATATAGGATAACACCAAATCCAAATCCAAATGCTAAATGATCCCCAGCTGACATCATGATTGCCAGGAAGGTACTTCGGTGTTCGACCGGTTAATCCCAAGAGAAAAAGTAAAAAAAAAGTATCAAGGATAATGTAAGGTACAAGACTTACAATAACGGGGATAAAGTTTTCTTAAAAAATTATCGGGCAGGGAAGAGTTTTGGGAAGAAGGCATAATCTCAAGAATTGAGAGAATGGTTTACATTATAAAAGGGCAGACTTTTTTCTACAAAAAACATATTAACCAACTGAGACCCCGATAAATAGAAACAGTCAGAAACCAAGAGTTACCAATGGAAGTGCTATATGACACTTTCCATATACAACCTCCAAACAAGGAAGTACCAGTAACTCAGAAATCCAGTCACCCTCCAAAAGTCAAAAATTGGCAAACACAAATGGTGAGGAGCAGTGAAAAGAAAAAGAAAAGAATTTTTTGGACAGAGTCTAAAAAGGAAAAAATAGTAGAAGCAAAATTCTATGGAAGAATTTAACTTGGGAGGAAGGTGATTTAATGGAATGACCTAACATCCTTTCATAGATGAAATGAACTATACCCTCTCACGTGACTGAGAGTGAAGTAAAAAAGACAGAAAGAGAATAAAACAAGACGTCGAATAACTGTTATGTCCCATTTATTTCCTTGTAAATAATCCCTTTGTCTTTCATCCATAACCCCGTGTATTCTTATTATAACAACTGAAAATATTAAAAAACATTTCTTTCAGTGAATGAAAAATATATCTTTGATAACCTTATATAACTAAATCATTAACTTATATATATATATATATATATATATATATATATATATATATATATATATATATATGTACATACCAGCAAAAGAACCCGTCGTTGACTCGGTTCAAAAACAGCCTACAGAAAATGGACTCTGATTTATGAAAGTATATGTTATGAAAAGGAAGGGTTGTAAAGAGATAACTTCGAATTTGGGGGTGCATCAAAACCAAAACAAAATATGATGAAAGTAAAAATAAAATAGATAAACCCCATAATTTATTATACTATACCTGTTCACACTTAAACACTTATCACAATATTCTGTGGATCTATATTAAAAAACACTTATTGACATATTTCCATTCTATGGAGGTCAGGTGCGAACGAACAGGTCATAATTTTATTATACCATATTTCTTCAAACTGAAACATAATTATAAAAGTATACTTACGCAGATATATATGAAAAGTCTTTATTAAAGTTTGTGCCTATTTCCATTCTATGGAGGCCAGGCGCGAACGCAGACCCCACAATTTCATTATACCATCCCTATTTAAGTTAAAACATACTTATCAAAGTATTATTATGTACATCTATATCAAAAACACTTGTAAACATTTTATTTTAATTTTTACATTTTTTTATTTCCATACTTTGTGGAACAGGCGCGAACACAGACCCCCACAATTTTAATGAACCACCGTTCTGCAGGATCAAACATACCCATTCCTGTGTTTCGATACATCTATCATCATACGCAATCATTTTTTAAAATAGTCAACTATATAGGAGCCTATTCGTGACCAGACACACACACACACACACACACATTCAGATTTATATCATAGTTATATCAAACGTTAGTCATTCAACTAATTTTAAAATGTATAACGTGAAATTGTTGAATTTCAAATCAAAATTTTTTTATTATTCTATGTAAGACAAAGAATACGTTTGAAATATTATAACTCCTTATCCTATAGGATTTCAATGTCTACCACCTCTTCAGAGGATAAAATATTAGCAAATAATTATAATGGTTTACACCTTATTTGCTAAAGTCAGTGAGACATGGAAAATCACAATTAATTTTTTACCGGACTCATTATGTAGACAAAAAAAAAATTCGTTCAGGAAAATGCCTACTTCGGACTATTACATTGTGATGTGGATTACTCAAAATACAGAATGGATCACTTTACCACACTGCTATCAAAGACATTCACTTCGGATTTTACCACGCAATTTGGATGTTAATTTGATGTCCTTTTCATTAACTTCCCTTACTCTATGATATTTTAATACTTAAAAAAAACTTTTAATTGTGATTTTTCATGTCTCACTGACTTTAGCAAATAAGGTGTAAACTATTATAATTATTTGCTAATATTTTCTCCTCTGAAGAGATGGTAGACATCTAAATTCTATAGGATAAGGAGTTATAATATTTCAAACGTATTCTTTGTCTTACATAGAATAATAAAACTCTTTTCATTTGAAATTTAACCATTTCACATCATAAAGTTTTAAATTTATTGAATGACTAAAATTTGATTCATTTACTCTATCTTGTATATCGAGCAATTTTTATTTAGATGAGATAGTACTTATAGAATATTACTGCCAATAATATTTTGTAAGACTTATAATCACAGGTTTCCATACCAGTTGATTGTTAGAGAATTTTATTCTGAAGTATATGTTCCAATGCGTATCAATGTTAAGCTGAGGAGTTTGAATATTGTACTCTAAAATACGGAACTATAAGCATGGCAATCAATGGCTGGAAAGGTTGGTTAAAATTTTAAAGGATTTTAAATATGGATGCTATTTTCTAATGATTCAGCCATTGCACTGAATGTGTGTGCGTACGTTTTTTCCACATTTTAAGAAAATAATGTTGAGTTATTAGAAAATATGCGCGTTTAAAACCTTAAATATATAGATGGAGTATTTAAAAAGTATTTATAATTTAATAAATGCATCTTTATTTTCGTAGACAATCGAATAAATAAATTACAAGAAAATATATGAAAAAGAGGATTACGAAGTAGATGATTGTTAAAATAGTAAGCATTTTGTTGTAATATAATACAGCAATGTCGACAATGCCGAGAAAAGCGCCATGTTATTATTTATTAAGATTTTAAATTAACTTTAAAAAATGATTCTTTATTGGAATGCATTGGTGATCGCAGCATTAACGCTGACAACTGGCCTATTTAAACACGATTTGTAATGACATCGCCAGCAAATGCAGCATTGTCTGATTGAATTGTTCTGCTAATCTGCCGATTGTTTCATTGTACTAATAAATCTCAGCCGGTAAGCCCTGCCTTGGGCCAAATATCAGCAAAGATTGAAAACTGAAAAATGTGTTCAGGTCATGTGGGTGGCGACATCGCTTTTCTTGGAACAAAAGCTATACAATAGACGAAACGTTTCAGTGGGAGAGAGGAAAAATAAAGAAATCTAATTGTATCATTTAAAGCAGAAGTCGGGTCTCACGTGGGTCATTTCTTCTCTCCATATATAAAAGTAAATTAACAGCCACTTCTATATAAAAGCTGATTCAACGAACGCTATTTCCAAAACGTGCTTTCTTATATATTTTTTACGATACACATATTAACATACTCCTTGGTTTCTGGATTGAGTTATCCTAGAAATGTCCATTTTTTCTAAAGTTTTTATTATTTTCTCATTTCAGCTCCCCTTTTATTCATTCTCATTTTTCCTCCGTTTATAAACACTCACAAGAAAACTAAATATAAAACAGAAGATTCAGAAAGTCTTTTATAAAAAATGGCATTTTATGTGAAACACAGCTTTCTTACTCGAAATTCTAAAATAATTGTACATTTTCTTTCTTACACGCAATCATCTAAAAAGAACGCAGTATCCTATTTTGGGAGAATGTTTTAGTGTTAATCCATTTGCCATTATTATTAGTAGTATTACCAATATTATTTTATCTGTAGCTTGTTTTCCTTTTTACAGTAACGCTAATCAGTCTTATAACCGACCAAATTGCAAGACAAATATGACCATTTCTTCACATACTGGAATAGCTAACAGAGAGCGCTCATAATGTTAAGATTTGTTTTAAATAGTAACGTTATTATGTAAAAACTGATTCTTTAAAAGAAAAATATCTCGAATTTCTCAATTTTTCTCATCTACTTTTCCTCGAACTTTTTTTTTTATGTTTTGCAAAATATATGCGGACGTTACACAGAAATTTAGTCATTTGAACATTTTTCGAAAAGCATCAAATCTATAGTTAAATTCTTGAGAACATAAAAGAATTGGAATCTTCATCAGTATTTGCATCTTCATCTTGCATTGATGTTAGGAATTTAAAACAGAATCGATAATTGTATCGGAATCGGGAAATACTCAATTTAATTTTATTTTACAAGCAATTATTTTATTTAGATAGCAATTAGTTTTGCTAACATATATTTTTATAATATACTTAATACTAAGGATATATTTTTGTAGGCTGCAGTAATAAATAAAAATCCATAATCAGACTGAAAAAGTTAAAATGCAACTAGCATTCTTTCATATATTTGAATTTCAAAAATCCAAATGAAAAAATCTATTTTTCGTGGATAAAGGTTGTATCATGCTTGTAATATCTGTATTTCTTCTAACAATAAAATAAAAGTGTTTCTCTAAATAACTAAGATTTACATGATGTTAAAAAGTCTAGCCGTATATTATTGATCTTCGGCACAAACTTGGTTATATATATATATATGTATATATATATATATATATATGTATATATATATATATATATATATATATATATATATATATATATACTAGCAGGGCCCGTTAACCAGCGTCGCTCGGTAGAAGCATGCACTTCCCGTGAAAAATTAAAGTACCATTGTTGTTTATGCCAAACCCCCAAGCTCCACAGGACGCCTTTCAGAATTAATCCCCCAACCTCTTCGTGTTAGGAACGAATTTTGGAATAGACACCTCCAACCACCCCATGTTAAGAAAGGCTATCGAAATAGACACCCTATAGACATAGAGTAGGGTGCCAAAATATTTGCCCCAAATTTACTCTTGATAATTGTTGTCAGGATACTCATCCTGCAAATACTATAAACCAACAAAAGATTGGGGGATGGCAGTATCGGTCGGATAGAATTGGATTTGTTCCTCGCGCGTGCGTGCAAATCTGGCGACCACTGATTTAAAGTGAATAATAATAATAATAATAATAATAATAATAATAATAATAATAATAATAATAATGATAATGATAATGATAATAATAATACCCATACATATTTTTCAGACTTTGTTTTTGTTGGGGGAGATAGTGGCGTGTTGTTTATGTGTGCATAGGTAAGTGTATACCTATTAGTATTTAATTTTCTGTTCATAAGTTGCTATTATGTTTGTATTTGACTTATTTTTTTAAATGATTACCTCTTGTAGAGAATACCGTCATATTTGAAAAGTTCTGAAGCGTTTGTTTATGTATTAAGAAGTAGATTATGGAATAATCGAATTGTCAGTTCTCGGCCATTGAGAATGGGCGGAATTTGAGAATGGAGAATTTATTATTTTTGAATCAAGAAATGGAATGATTATGTTATGTCTATGAAATTATGATCCAGTTACGAAGGTTTCATATATTATGTGTATATTTCCTGCCGGTGTTTACAAGGAGCGGTAGGAGGACTTGATATTTAGTAGGGAAAAATATAAGCTATTTCCTCTAAAGACGCTGTGATTGTAATGGTGTTGCTACTGTATAACGACTAAATGTGTCTAAAATGTAGTTTATATTAAATTAGTATGTGTCATCTGTTGTTGCAAACCTACGGTATTTTGGTTCAGAGAAGAATGTCTGCAATTACATAATTATATATGGAGATATATACAAGCACAGTGACACGACGTTGACCAGGACTAAATGAAGATAAACAAAGTTTTTATGCTCCAATATTTATATAATCATCAAAATCTGTAAAATCGAATAGATTGATTGTATGCTTTAGTTTCGGACACATCGCAATGTACCGCGAGGAATCGCACATGATTTTAACAGTGTAGTAGTTCACAAAACATTGTAGTCTACATTGCACTGTAGAGACACCCACTGTTGATTATATCAGATTATTTTTATATATAATTGTTTGAATTAAAGTTTAAAATGCAAAAGTCATGTACGATATTTCAATTTTGCTCAAAACACAAACATTCATTTTAAATGCGCCCTTGTATTAGCAGTAAACATACGGTTGATTTTATATGCCTGGCCTAACTTGTTGTGCTGTGATAATGACTTGAATTAAAGTTTAAAATAAAAAGTTAAAGTATCATGATGAAATTGTTCTTCAAACTGAGCCTTTCAGCTTGTGTGCACTTGTGATGTTAGGCTGTATACGTTATTAACTTTGGTCAAAATTGCCTGTTCCTTCTTTCATCGAATTATTTCAATTATTGATTATCGATACTTATCAAAGACATTCCGATACAAAACCTATTTAAGAACACTGCCAAGCACAGCAAGTGTCTTCTTGTAATATTTCATAAAAACCGATTCAGCCGTTTCAGAGTCCATGGGAACGAAGTCACCATACGCACACGGACACAAGTTCTTTTTATAAAAAATTATATATATATATATATATATATATATATATATATATATATATATATATTATAATATATGTGTGTGTGCGTGAGCGCGTGCCGTGCGTAAGTGGATGTGGGTCTGCTTATATCATTATATATCTTTTGGTTTCCTCTCTGCTTCTTAATTCCATAGGAAGGTTTGCTGTCTAAGAGTTTCACACCGTCAATACCCACAAGAAAATGTTCATAACTTCAGGTCATGAAAATTCATCCGTTCAGTAATCATAACAATGCAATTTGTAATCTTCATTCTAGCTGAATGAAAAAATAGGAGGCATTGCTTTTGAAAGCGCACTCGTATGTGTTTGTATATATATATATATATATATATATATATATATATATATATATATATATATATATATATATATATATATATATATATATATCCTTACAGGCTTTAAGTTTTATTTTTGTAAAAAGCTAAGTTTCTCTTTCTTCCCCCACGAGCTAAACTTGAAATAAATCTTGGTCACAGACATATTCACACACGATTACGTATATATATATATATATATATATATATATATATATATATATATATATATATATTGTATATATAGTAATTGTGAGGCGTGTATGTGTGTGTGTTAGTATATGAAATTGAATGAACTTTTCTGCGAGTTTTTGCACGGACGGACAAAAGCGAATTAATTTACATGCTGCCGTTGTGCAGGGTCTACATAATAATTATTTATAGAGATAAGTCCGTCTCCGTTCCATTTCTGAAAATGAGCCTCATGCTAAGAGTAAACAATGGGTCTTTCTGTATGGTATACTCTTTAATGTAGTCACAGTTATCTTGTGAATTGGCGAATTCCGTTTCACAATCAAACTGTGTTATATTTAAGTATTAGCTGATACAAGTGCGTTCACACGCACCTGCGGGTTGGAATTCGTTACAAAACTAGTTGGAACATCTACGTATTTATTATAGTGTGGCGATCCACTAACAATATTGTACACACTACTTCGTATATATTACTAGTCTACCCCCTTCATAGCATCGCTTGGAAAATTTACAGATGAAATTTCACTATAGAATCCCACTTAGAATTAATGATAAGTAACAGTATATGAAAATGATGCCTGCAGTATTAGCACAAAAATCAGAAATAACAAATTTTGATAAGACTATTAATAATAATAGCAATACTGTTTTATATATCCGTGAGCAACGTCGATACATAGGTATTTAGCAAACAACAAAGTATATTTTAAAATAGTTTTGTGTTTACTTAACATTATTTTATATATTCCTGGGCAAAGTTGCCGAACGGATCCTGCTAGGTTTTTATAGCCTTATTAATTTTCGTCACATCTTTTCTTTAAATCTTCTCATACTTCTTCTAATAATAACACGATTAAATATATTAGTTTTACAGCATTTTCTATTGTATAAGGGATAATGCTTTTTAACTTTACCAACAAAAATATCTTACATTTGATCATTTCTAAAGTTTTCTATTATTCAGTTTAGTTCTCTGATCTTTGTTTTACTTTTTTCGAAAAAAATATTTTGTTATTGCTGAAATTATATTTTTTGCATTATATATATATATATATATATATATATATATATATATATATAATTTAAAGCAGATTAGAATAATAGTCTAAAGAGCTAAGTGTATTTTAATGTAATAGTGAAATTACTAGTTTAATTAAAATACAGGAAATGCTCATTGTAATTTAGATATATAATAAGCTCGATAGTTAAATGTCCTAGAGCTAATTCAATATTAAGTAATGTGATTTATAATTTTAAAATTTAAAAAAATTTTTTAAAATTTAAAAATCAAAATTTAATTAAATTAAAAATCAGTTTCATAAGAAGGAACAACAACAAAGTCAATTATCTGTACGATCGTTTCGGAAATCCGTGCTTTTTATTTGTGGTATACATGAAGTCACGTAGAACAATTATACATAGTTTTTTTGGTAAGCACGGTCTCCTCATCAGCAAATTTAGGAGGATTTCTATTGAATTGAAAAGACACCAAAAATAAACCTAGCATTAAAAGTAAGGCAGATGAATCTGAAAAATTGAAGTAAAGACCGTGCTTACCAAAAAAACTATTTATAATTGTTCTACGTGACTTCATGTATACCACAAATAAAAAGCACGGATTTCCGAAACGATCGTACAAATAATTGACTTTGTTGTTGTTCCTTCTTATGAAACTGATTTTTAATTTAATTAAATTTTGATTTTTAAATTTTAAAAATTTTTAAAAAATTTTTAAATTATAAATCACATTACTTAATATTAATATATATATATATATATATATATATATATATATATATATATATATAGTAATGTTTGAAAATATATATGACAATTAAGCTACACAGAATTTTTTTGCGGATTTGTCAGGTTATTGCTGGTAATAACCTGACGAATCCTCACGAGGATGAAATGCCAAAATCCTGTGTGGTTTAATTGATATATATTTTCAAAACATATTAACTAGCTCCATATCGAGCACTGTTAAATAAAATATTGAAATTATTTATATAAAATTTTATGTGGATGATGTAAGCAACATAAATTTCCCAAATTGTTACACTTTGTTAATCTGATATGCTTACTTCATATATCTCTTACACATGTTTTATAATTAAATTGTATTTATTTTTTATCACTAGTAAACGTTTTCCGTTATATAATCATGTATGTATTTATTTAACTATAGCCTATTCCTATCTCTGTATATTATATTTTAATCCAACTGGATTGAAATATAATATAAGATAAGAATAAGCTTGATTAAAATATAATATACAGAGATAGGAATAAGAAATAGTTAAATAAATACATACACATTATAAAAACAAAGAAATGTGGACCTGAAAAAATTTGCCCGGGGCACAAAACAAGATGGCTGATGAGAGCTGAACATTATTTACGTGTTACCATTAAGGATTTCCTGTTGTATTAGGCTTGAAACCGACGGTACCAATGTTTTTCTGAACTTCTGTATAATTAATAAACAAATATTTAGCTCTTATATCGAAAAAGTTTTTCTTTGTAATCGAGCATTTTGTCAGAACTCTTTCCCCGAAATACAGTAAACATATATATATATATATATATATATATATATATATATATATAGCTTGTGGCTGACGAGCTTGATGCGGGACAAGCAGGTTCGGTCACAGCGGTTGCAGTCAAAATTCACATCAGGTGTGACTGCTGAGTCTTCTCGAATCTTCCTCCTGCAGCGCTTCTCCCGCGGATTCTCTATGCGGGAGATCTCAAAGGAGGCGACAGCATGGTGGACGGTACGTTGCCAGGTATTACGGTCAGCAGAGAGAGAAAGAGAGAGAGAGAGAGAGAGAGAGAGAGCAGACCATTGGAGGTGGTCAATGTGGCAGTCACCGAGGGACTTCTTCAGAGAGTCTTTATATCTTTTCTTCGGTGCCCTTCTGTCAAGACATCCAGTAGAGAGTTCGCCATATAGGACTATCTTGGGCAGGCGATGATCGTCCATTCTTGAGACGTGCCTGACACAGCGTAGCTGTGACTTCAGTAGCATGACCTCGATGCTGGTGATTTCCACCCGTCCAATGACTTCAACATTGGTGACAGTCACTCCAGTGGACAGTGAGAATGGTGCGGGGACAGCGCTGATGAAAACACTCGAGGAGTCATAATTGGTGGCGGTAAATTGTCCAGGACTCAGAACCGTACAGGAGAAATGGAGAGTACTATGGCTCTGTACACACTGATTTTTGTGCAATTTTCTAAGTTTCCGTTTTTCCAGACTCTGTTTTATAATCTGCTAAAAGCGCTGTTTGCTTTGGCCAGTCTATTTCCCTGTCGAGTTTGGCATCTGGTGTGATGGTACACCCCAGGTAGGTAAACTGGTGAAATGTCTTCAGCTTAGTCTCGCCAATGGGTGATGTGGGTAGAGTAATACTCTATCCGGGGAGCTGGTTGGTGGAGAACTTCCGTCTTTTTCAAGCTGACCTCGAGTCGGATGTGCTGAGCAGCCTCTGCGAAGCAGGATGTGAGGCGCTGCAAGGCTCTTTCGGTGTGGGCAACAAAGGCAGCGTCGTCGACAAAGAGGAGGTCTCGGATCAGTTGCTCGTAGGTCTTTGTGTGGGCTTGCAGCCTTTTGAGGTTGAACAGAGTGCCGTTGAGGCGATAGCGAATGTAGACAGCATCATCATCGTCAAGATCTTCGGTCGCCTGCATGAGCATCATGCCGAAGATGATGCTGAACAGAGTCGGTGCCAGAACGCATCCCTGTTTTACGCCAGTAACGATGATGAAGGGTTCTGAGAGGTTGTTATTTAATTTGACCTGACCGCTCTGATTCTCATGCAACCGAACTATCATGCCGGGGAGCTTTTGGGAGACAACTGAGGTGTTATAAAAGCCAAAGTCTCTTCCTGCTCACTGTATCAAATGCTTTGGTCAGGTCCACAAACATTACGTAGAGTCTCTTGTTTTGCTCTAAAACCACATTACGTTTCTGGGAGGTGGTCTTCTTCGATGGAAAGTATCAGTCTGTTTAGGAGAAAACGGGCAAAGATTTTACCTGCGATGGAGAACAGAGTGATCCCCCGGTAGTTAGAGCAGACTGACATTTCGCCCTTGTTTTTGTACAAGATAACAATGACTGCATCACGGATGCCCCGTGGGAGTTCTCCTTGCTCTCAATAACAGAAAAGTAGCTCGTGGAGTCTGCTGTGTAACGCTAGGCCTCCATATTTCCAGATCTCTGGTGGGATCCCGTCGATTCCTGCCGCCTTTCAACTCTTAAACTGTTTTATGGCCACATTGAGTTCTTTCAAGGAGGGAGGCTCATCCAATTCCGCTTTGGCTGACAGTTGAGGGATGCAGAGGATAGCTGAATCCAGGACTCAGTAATATATATATATATATATATATATATATATATATATATATATATATATATATATATATGCAATCAGGAAGGGAAGACGTATTCCTTCGGAATTCATTTTATATTAAAAAAAAGACCGAGGAGAAAAGGAACATGGATAGCGACTAAAAAATAAAAGTAGGGAAATAGAAAAAAAATCAAAACGAGTCAATTGACATGTTTCCCCCTCACTCATCAAAATTGGAATCGAGGGATTTATTTTTTAGTAATTTGTTTTCCTTAATGATAAAATCTAAAAAAAGAGACGGGAGCAAGAGAAATCGTATGAGGATGAATTTTAGAGGCTGATCACGTTCAAACCTAACAAGCAGTCTTTTTGCTTA
The DNA here is from genome assembly GCF_053919585.1 of Euprymna scolopes. Taxonomy (NCBI): domain Eukaryota; kingdom Metazoa; phylum Mollusca; class Cephalopoda; order Sepiida; family Sepiolidae; genus Euprymna; species Euprymna scolopes. The sequence goes on from NC_136519.1 coordinate 58,268,019, forward strand.
CAAAGGGAAGGCTGCCTAAGACGAACGTGAACAGTCTCCAAGACTTTTAGATGATATACGGAGTGAGCTCGACTCAATACGGAGAAAGAGTCGATGCTGAAGTTCGTTGCACAATCTCGGTATTTAATAAAGTGTTCCGTTATAGCGGATCCATATGTGTTGTTTACAGCGTCGGTAGGTAGGAATGTTCCATTCCTGATTTTGCTCGGTTCATGTTGTATGCGACTTACCAATCTTAAAGACGGTCGACCTACATAGTCGGCACCGCAACCACATTTAAATGAATAAATGACATTACTAATATGATGAGGGGGTAGAAAATCATTTTTATTGGAAGCCATTAAGTGTTTTGTATTATGCACAACACGAACATTTGAAGCAAAATAACATCCTTCAACAGTTGAACAAATTTGTTTGGTGAATTTTTCACTTACTTTCCCCAACCACGACGATCAAATATAAACTGGACATTTATCCACCATATTGGGTTTTGTTCGTAAAAAATCTGCTCATTTCCTTTTAATGGTGGTTTCAATTACATCTAAAGGATACCCATTATTGGACAAAGCACCTGTAATTGTATCTAATTCTTCATCCAATTTTTCTGGCGAGCAGATCATTAGGACACGATGTGTTAATGTCCAAATTAAATTATATTTGCGCTTGTTAGGGCAGAATGAATCCCTGCGTGTATACAGCCCAGTGGATGTTGGTTTGCGATAAATCGATGTAAGGTAACTAGATGGAGATTTCGTTACCAAAAAATTGAGAAACGCCAGGGCGAAATTATCTTCACTTTCATACGTATATTTTAACGCCGGATATATACTGTTTAGTAACGAGAAAAATTCGTTTGCCTCCGAATTACTATCAAATAGGCAAAATGTGTCGTCTACATATCTAAAGTAGACCAATGATTTTATGGGTCCGGACATTAATTTTTCCTCATGGAATCCTACAAAAATGTTGGCCAATGTGGGTCCCAACACGGAGCCCATCGACACGCCATAAATCTGCCTTTACATTACATCATTAAAGCTAAATTCAAAGGATGTAACGGCAAATTTAATTAGTTCAACAAATACGTGTTCAGGAACGGAAGGTGTTGGACTTTGGCTGCGATATAAAAAGTCAGCACAAATGTCTATCGTTTCTAAAACTGGGACGCAAGTAAATAAATTACTGATATCTTACAAACACATAAATTTATTTGTACTCGTTGATTTTTGTATGTAGTCAGCGAAATGAAATGAATCTTTCAGACAGTATTTACTATAATAATTTGATACTGGCTGAAGAAGATCCATTTTGCAACCTTCTGTTGTGAGGACCCTACCATAGAGAGAGTGGCTCTTAAGGGAATATCCGCTTTGTGTGTGTTTGGGTAGGCCATATAATCTTGGACGGATAGAGTCCGAGGGTCTAATCTCACTAGCTACCTCAGAAGAAAGTAAACCACTTTTTACCCATTTAACTTATTTTTTCTGGAATTTAGATTCCAGAGTACTCGTGAAACCATGGGTGTCAACAGAGGCTAATTTAACAAATTTGTCACTATCGCTTAATATAAGTGACATTTTGTTGGCGTATTCCTCATGATTCATTCTGACTACCCCAGACCCTTTACCGGGTCTAGTTATCACGAGGAATCTATTTTACGTAGAGTTTTAATGGCGTGAAGGTGTTCATTACGCCATTTAAACTCTGAATGGTATACTGGTGTACTAGCGTAACTGTGGGCAAGGTTGTTTAAACTTGCTTTTAAGTCCCTTAATTTATTCACGGAAACCGGTTGAAGTTTATCTGAGAGCCTAAAACTTCAAACTCAGAGAATATTTATTCTCGTTTTGTATTACTTTGTGGAATGCAAAATTCCAATCCATGATCGAGTACGAGAAATTCAACTGGGGGAAGTTTCCAAGAAGATAGATTTAACACGTTACCACCTACATTTGCATTGGTAAAGCAACCATATTTCTTCTTTATTAGATGTTTTAATTTATTATCAAATTGAAGCTGTAATTTTTTACAGCTTCGTTATTTGATAATGATAAGATACCGTAGAAAACAAACTTTATCGCAAAAAGATAATATGCCCACTATTTCTCTCCATTATTGCATGCATCTACTCCTGAATCTTTCCAGATAAAATGCTAATTTATCCGAATGATTCAGGATAAACGCTTTTTCAATCGTATGCCCAGGATGTAATCTTACTTTTTTTATCTTAGATAAAATAAACGAAGCACATACATTATTATTTACGCAAGAACGTAAGGATGTTTTTGTTCTTGCGTTGATCGTATTTTACTTTTAATTAAAATGATGTTGTTTAATTTTTTTAATTAAACTTGGGTTGTACCGTGTCTTTAAATATTTCAGATTTTCTTGGGGGTAAAAAAACTTTATTAATGCAATCATGAATGGAAGACGTATTCCTTCAGAATTCATTTTATATTAAAAAAATGGTTAAATGTCCGGTTTATATTCAATTGTCGTGGTTGGGGAAAGTAAGTGAAAAATTCACCAAACAAATTAGTTCAACTGTTGAAGGATGTTATTTTGCTTCAAATGTTCGTGTTGTGCATAATACAAAACCATTAATGGCTTCCAATAAAAATGATTTTCTACCCCCTCATCATATTAGTAATGTCATTTATTTATTTAAATGTGGTTGCGGTGCCGACTACGTAGGTCGAACGTTTTTAAAATTAGTAAGTCGCATACAACAACATGAACCGAGCAAAATAAGAAATGGAACATTCCTACCTACCGACGCTGTAAACAACACATATGGATCCGCTATAACGGAACACTTTATTAAATACCGGGATTGTGCAACGAACTTCAGCATCGACTCTTTCTCCGTATTGAGTCGAGCTCACTCCGTATATCATCTAAAAGTCTTGGAGACTGTTCACATTCACCTTAGGCAGCCTTTCCTTTGTAAAGAAAAGGACTGTTTCATGGGGAGACGGGAACGCGTTTTGCTGCAAGGCTAAAATTAAAACATGAACCTATAGCTATTACGTTACGTATGAATGCTTAAATAAATATGCAAAAGATCTAACTAATTTGTATATTAATTTAAACATTCATACGTAACGCAATAGCTATAGGTTCATGTTATAATTTTAGCCTTGCAGTATAACACGTTCCCGTCTCTCCATGAAAAGCTTTTCAGGTCCGTCACGGTTCAATTTAAACTATACGCACAAATTGAATTTTTTTTCATTACATATCACTTGAGAATCGGTGACGAATTCGCAACCAACAGCGTTTTGTTGATCTGTCGCGTTTAAGTTTCAGGCATTAACATCAAAAGGAACAGCAAATCGTAAGCTAATTATTTTGGTGGAGCCATTTTTTAAAAAACTTTTTAATCATTACTATATATTGTGTCCAATATAATATAATAAAAAATACGAAATCTGTGTAAATCAAAATATCATACTTAAGTGTATTTTATGATTGGGCAATGCCGGGCAGCCTTCTAGTTACATACATGCATCTATCTATATATATATATATATATATATATATATATATATATATAACTACTTTATTTACTCACATAAAATTAATATACGAAAACATAAATTTATGCGTAATTTCAAAAGTGCTCAATATGTAGGTAGAGCTAGTTAGTAAGTTATAAAATATACATGACGATTAAGCTACAATGAATATTCAGCGTTTCATCCACTCTAGGGCTCTTCAGGCTTATGCGCGAATTTTGTGGTTGTCTGTCGTTTTTATATACACACCTTCTATTTAGATTTTAGTTAGCCAACCAACATTCTAGTATCCACCGCGCCCTTCCTATCAGCCAATGAACATGCACTTATCGGACAAAGGCTTATTTGACCTCTGGTTGATTTTTTCCTTTGTGTGTGCTCTATTTAGCCTGGGTATCTAGTTTCTTGATATGTTTTGAATCTAGGTTAGGTTTTTATGTTAGTTTATATATATATGTGTGTACATATATACATATATATATACACACATATATATACATACATATATGTGTGATAGTTTATGTATATTCATGTTTATTTAATTGATTTATTTGTTTATTTTCTATTGTTTTTGTTAGTTTTAAAACTATTTTGTATTGCTATCCTAGAGTAAATTTTATCTTGTGAACACAGTTGTTCGCTATTTCTCTTCTACAATTTAATAGATGTTGGGGTTCTTTAAAGTACAGGATAGCAATTTTTTCATGGAGGCATAATCTACATGGATCGTCTAGGTCTCTACAGGTGGTAGCCTGTCTTATTATTTTCCATGCGACTACCAGCGAATGTCCGCTTTCCTTGAATTCCCAGTATTTATTTGCTAGCGTCGTTTTCATACGGTGTTTTTTATTATTAAATGTACTTTTGTAGTCATAATATCCAGTTTTGAAATCTAAGGAAGTCATACCTACGTAATATTTCTTGTTATTCGGGGTTTCTTTCGCAAATATTGTGGCCTGGTAAACTACGCTTTTGGTTAGACATTTATTTTGAAGTGGGCAAAGTGTCTACAGTTACATTTATCTTGTTCGTTATTAGTATTTTATGTTTATTTCTAGTATGGTTGTTTTGTCCGGGATTGGTTTATTATTATTATTATTATTATTATTATTATTATTGTTTCTGCTAGTGTTAGTTTTATTTTTGTCATGGTGTCTATTTTTGATTGTTTATTTTGTTGTTGTTTACATTGTTTTTATTTAATATTTTGTTATTATGTGCTTTAATTATCATCTCTAAATTTTCGCAGCAGCTGTAGGATAACTTTAAGGTATTTTTATTGAAAATTGTGTAAGGGGTTGGTTGCGGGAAAATACACACGCACACACACACACACACACATATATATATATATATACACTTGGCCTTAGGGCCGGGATCAAAGGGTAGTATCTGTTCTGCAGATGCTGTACTGAAGATAATTTGTACTAGTCAATGGAGGGGAAACTCTATACTAGGACAATTATTATTTTTGGTCACAACCAGAGTGCCCCACATTTTACCCTACTTTTAGGGGAGCTGGTTTTCCCCACATAAAAACGACCTTGTGCCTAATTTGCTTTGGCGAGAAAGCAAATAAATACATTATATATATATATATATATTTAAAATATATTTTAGTCATCGACATACAGACCTGTTTCGTTGTTTCACAACTCATCAGTGCCGCTAGACTAACACCTCTCCCAAGCCGAGGATCGAACCTAGAACCGTCGTGATGACAGTCGGCAGTCCTACCCGCTGACTACGGAATCGGTGGCCGAAATTAAACTGTCCGAACGTCTATTTAAATAAACATCCGTCCGCCACTCGTAGAGGGCTCAAACGTTTGTTTGTAAACAAACCGCGAGCTTCGCATTATTTCAGCTAAATTAAGTAGCGAGTAAGATAATTTACGAGAGTGCTCTACCGAAGAGGGGAGCTTTATAAAATATATTTTAGTCATCGACATACAGACCTGTTTCGTTGTTTCACAACTCATCAGTGCCGCTAGACTAACACCTCTCCCAAGCCGAGGATCGAACCTAGAACCGTCGTGATGACAGTCGGCAGTCCTACCCGCTGACTACGGAATCGGTGGCCGAAATTAAACTGTCCAAACGTCTATTTAAATAAACATCCGTCCGCCACTCGTAGAGGGCTCAAACGTTTGTGTGTAAACAAACCGCGAGCTTCGCATTATTTCAGCTAAATTAAGTCGCGAGTAAGATAATTTACGAGAGTGCTCTACCGAAGAGGGGAGCTTTATAAAATATATTTTAGTCATCGATATACAGACCTGTTTCGTTGTTTCACAACTCATCAGTGCCGCTAGACTAACACCTCTCCCAAGTCGAGGATCGAATCTAGAACCGTCGTGATGACAGTCGGCAGTCCTACCCCCTGACTACGGAATCGGTGACCGAAATTAAACTGTCCGAACGTCTATTTAAATAAACATCCGTCCGCCACTCGTAGAGGGCTCAAACGTTTGTTTGTAAACAAACCGCGAGCTTCGCATTATTTCAGCTAAATTAAGTAGCGAGTAAGATAATTTACGAGAGTGCTCTACCGAAGAGGGGAGCTTTATAAAATATATTTTAGTCATCGACGTACAGACCTGTTTCGTTGTTTCACAACTCATCAGTGCCGCTTGACTAACACCTCTCCCAAGCCGAGGATCGAACCTAGAACCGTCGTGATGACAGTCGGCAGTCCTACCCCCTGACTACGGAATCGATGGCCGAAATTAAACTGTCCGAACGTCTATTTAAATAAACATCCGTCCGCCACTCGTAGAGGGCTCAAACGTTTGTTTGTAAACAAACCGCGAGCTTCGCATTATTTCAGCTAAATTAAGTAGCGAGTAAGATAATTTATATATATATATATTGAAAAGAAATAATTTTTAATTCATTCATTTATATTTAGATATTTTTCATTCATTCATTTATATTTAGATATTTTTCTCTCACTTTTCCATTTTTTCCCTCAGTCTTTATTACTACGACTTTTGGTTTTTAATATCCATTTGTAATCAAAAACAGAATTTTTTTTCTTTTTTTTTTACTTAAATCGTCTGATGATATTTACCCGTCTATTGAAACAACCTGTAATGAATTAAGTTAATACACCCGAGGTTGAAATGTTTATTATCGTGGGGTCTCGATTTCGAATATATATATATATATATATATATATATATATATGTATATATATATATATTGAGTAATGTGATTGATAATTTATGATTAAAATTAAAAATTAAAAATCGGTTTCAGAAGGAAGAACAAACAAAATCACACACACATATATATATATATAATAAATATGCATGTATATAACTAGAAGAATGCACGGCATATATATATATATATATATATATATATATATATATATATATATATATATATGATGATTGCAACGTCTTGTCAGGCGAGTGCCACTACCTGAGAAAGTATCTATACAAGATGATATTACAGAGCTTTAGCTTTGTACGACAGCTAAGTCTCTCATTTGGTTCAAAATGTTGACAATCAGCAAAAAGCAAGAGCAAGATAGCCAACAAAAAGTTAAACTGCAGACCAGCTTAATGCGGGTACTGGTCTACCTCTTAATGGTTTTTTAAATCAGAGATTTGCTTCTCCTAGACTGGTTGCCTTCACCACGGCTTACGGGAGTCCTCTCCACCCCAACACACACATACATACACTCAAACACGCATGGTGCTAGTTGGCCATTGACCCAGAAAAAGGGTTCATTATCCCTTTGGAAGGTCTTGTTTTTAATCCTTCAGGGAGACGAGCCACCCTCCTCACCAAACCAGTCTGGTGGGGGAACCAGTTTGGTCGCAAAAATTATATCTCTCCCTTTCTCTCTCTCTCTCTCTCTTTATATATATATATATATATATATATATATATATATATATATATATATATATATATATATATATATATATAAAGAGAGAGATAGGGAGAGACAAAGAGATATTTAAAATAATATACAGAAAAAAAAAGCCCTAGAGACTTCTTTCGCCAAAAACTCATCAGGAGTTAATCGTTGATTGACACATGAGTACAATAACCGAACGAAATTATAACGGAAAAGCAAATACTTAGGGATGTGTGTGTATGTTTGTGTGCGTGTGTGTGTATGTGTGAAGAAGAAGAGCGAAAGAGGTAGATAGAAAATGTTTAACATGGCAATAGCTAGAGAGATGAATGATTATATTCAAACTTTATCAAGGCCACCAATTCAATTCATGCTGAATGGTTAAAGGTTTTAGCGCAAAGAAGAAGTAATGTTTAAATGACCAACAAAGAAACGCTACTATTTGCCCGTCCCAACAACCGAGTTAAACGGGTTCTTCAAGTTGACACTCGTATAAACATTCGTCGTGTTAATTGTCAAGAACGGCAATGCTTTAGCGCTGACCTACTTCATAAATTAGAAGAAAAACAAAGATGAAAAGAAAAAAAAAAAAACAGGTATTCTTAAAAGGCGTCCATTCAAATTGCGCGCTTATTTGTATACACGATATTTTGAACCGGAATGTCACTCACTAAAGCAAATGCTTTATGCTATTTAAGCTTGATATAACCATTCAAAAATGATATTTCACACGTAAACCTGATAGAACTACACAAATATTAATTTGTAACTTAAACGCTATAAATTGCACGAATGCTTATTTTAAACTTAAATGTGACTGACAGACAACATGATTCAGCGCGACAAACTGACATGTGACGGACCAACAAAATGCTATTTCTAACTAAAGCGAAATGTTATTACAAAATCAGTTGGGACAAAAAAAATTGTCTTTTGTAACTTAATCGTGACAGAACAACAACAACGACAACCACAACAACAACAACAACAAAAACCTTTACCTTAAGCATAAAATGCCTAACAGTCGACAGCAAATCTTATTTTGAACTTAAACGCGACAGATCAACAAAACGCTGTTGGTTGGGAATTCGTCACCGATTCTCAGGTGATATGTAATGGAAAAAAGATGCGTCATTCTATTTGTGCGTTTAGTTTAACTGAACCGTGAGGACCTGAAAAGCTTTTCATGGGGAGACGGGAACAGGTTTTAAATAGGTAACTATAAGTAGATGGATAAAGAGAGAGCGAAAGAGATAGAGAAAGAGTAAAAGAGAGGACAAGAAAGAAAAAAGTGGGAGGGAGTTGCTAAATATATTTTACACGAACAAATGAGTAGCTTATTCCTCTGAATGATTCCTGCGATTTTATGTACATATACTCTCGGAAATTATACTTGTTAACTTAAAGCAATAAACCATATTGTATTTTTTAAACCAAACATTCTCCGTTTTGGTGTTTTCATATGAATATGCATCAAGTTCAAGCGGCATTCTTAGTGCCCTTAACATTGTATCGTCCATTCCAAATGAGGGTAATGCCAAATCTGCTGCAAATTTTATCCAATATTTCTTAAGCACACAATTGCTTTATAATTATTTTTGGTGCTTATTCACTAGCACTTCTCAGCAGACTCATTGCTATTACATGCTTACTAGTAACACGAAATGGAAATTTCTAAGGCCAAGGACAATTCGAAAATTAATTTCCAGTAATTTTCTACAACTTTGGCCCACCTTGGTAAATTAATTCTCTTTCTCGCATCAACGATTAACAATTAAATTCTTTTTTTCTCAATTTTTGAGAAGAAGATTCGTAGTATTTGTATTATTCGGTTAAATTCAATTTCAAGTGACATTTGCTGATTGTTGAAAGTCAAATCCTCATTGTATTTGTATTATTCGGTTAAATTCAATTTCAAGTGAAATTTGTTGATTGTCGAAAGTCAAATCTTCATTGTATTTGTATTATTCGGTTAAATTCAATTTCAAGTGAAATTTGTTGATTGTCGAAAGTCAAATCTTCATTGTATTTGTATTATTCGGTTAAATTCAATTTCAAGTGAAATTTGTTGATTGTCGAAAGTCAAATCTTCATTGTATTTGTATTATTCGGTTAAATTCAATTTCAAGTGAAATTTGTTGATTGTCGAAAGTCAAATCTTCATTGTATTTGTATTATTCGGTTAAATTCAATTTCAAGTGAAATTTGTTGATTGTCGAAAGTCAAATCTTCATTGTATTTGTATTATTCGGTTAAATTCAATTTCAATTGAAATTTGTTGATTGTCGAAAGTCAAATCTTCATTGTATTTGTATTATTCGGTTAAATTCAATTTCAAGTGAAATTTGTTGATTGTCGAAAGTCAAATCTTCATTGTATTTGTATTATTCGGTTAAATTCAATTTCAAGTGAAATTTGTTGATTGTCGAAAGTCAAATCTTCATTGTATTTGTATTATTCGGTTAAATTCAATTTCAAGTGAAATTTGTTGATTGTCGAAAGTCAAATCTTCATTGTATTTGTATTATTCGGTTAAATTCAATTTCAAGTGAAATTTGTTGATTGTCGAAAGTCAAATCTTCATTGTATTTGTATTATTCGGTTAAATTCAATTTCAAGTGAAATTTGTTGATTGTCGAAAGTCAAATCTTCATTGTATTTGTATTATTCGGTTAAATTCAATTTCAAGTGAAATTTGTTGATTGTCGAAAGTCAAATCTTCATTGTATTTGTATTATTCGGTTAAATTCAATTTCAAGTGAAATTTGTTGATTGTCGAAAGTCAAATCTTCATTGTATTTGTATTATTCGGTTAAATTCAATTTCAAGTGAAATTTGTTGATTGTCGAAAGTCAAATCTTCATTGTATTTGTATTATTCGGTTAAATTCAATTTCAAGTGAAATTTGCTGATTGTCGAAAGTCAAATCTTCATTGTATTTGTATTATTCGGTTAAATTCAATTTCAAGTGAAATTTGTTGATTGTCGAAAGTCAAATCTTCATTGTATTTGTATTATTCGGTTAAATTCAATTTCAAGTGAAATTTGTTGATTGTCGAAAGTCAAATCTTCATTGTATTTGTATTATTCGGTTAAATTCAATTTCAAGTGAAATTTGTTGATTGTCGAAAGTCAAATCCTCATTGTATTTGTATTATTCGGTTAAATTCAATTTCAAGTGAAATTTGCTGATTGTCGAAAGTCAAATCTTCATTGTATTTGTATTATTCGGTTAAATTCAATTTCAAGTGAAATTTGCTGATTGTCGAAAGTCAAATCTTCATTGTATTTGTATTATTCGGTTAAATTCAATTTCAAGTGAAATTTGCTGTTTGTCGAAAGTCAAATCTTCATTGTATTTGTATTATTCGGTTAAATTCAATTTCAAGTGAAATTTGCTGATTGTCGAAAGTCAAATCTTCATTGTATTTGTATTATTCGGTTAAATTCAATTTCAAGTGAAATTTGCTGATTGTCGAAAGTCAAATCTTCATTGTATTTGTATTATTCGGTTAAATTCAATTTCTAGTGAAATTTGCTGATTGTCGAAAGTCAAATCTTTATTGTATTTGTATTATTCGGTTAAATTCAATTTCAAGTGAAATTTGCTGATTGTCGAAAGTCAAATCTTCATTGTATTTGTATTATTCGGTTAAATTCAATTTCAAGTGAAATTTGCTGATTGTCGAAAGTCAAATCTTCATTGTATTTGTATTATTCGGTTAAATTCAATTTCAAGTGAAATTTGCTGATTGTCGAAAGTCAAATCTTCATTGTATTTGTATTATTCGGTTAAATTCAATTTCAAGTGAAATTTGCTGATTGTCGAAAGTCAAATCTTCATTGTATTTGTATTATTCGGTTAAATTCAATTTCAAGTGAAATTTGCTGATTGTCGAAAGTCAAATCTTCATTGTATTTGTATTATTCGGTTAAATTCAATTTCAAGTGAAATTTGCTGATTGTCGAAAGTCAAATCTTCATTGTATTTGTATTATTCGGTTAAATTCAATTTCAAGTGAAATTTGTTGATTGTCGAAAGTCAAATCCTCATTGTATTTGTATTATTCGGTTAAATTCAATTTCAAGTGAAATTTGCTGATTGTCGAAAGTCAAATCTTCATTGTATTTGTATTATTCGGTTAAATTCAATTTCAAGTGAAATTTGCTGATTGTCGAAAGTCAAATCTTCATTGTATTTGTATTATTCGGTTAAATTCAATTTCAAGTGAAATTTGCTGATTGTCGAAAGTCAAATCTTCATTGTATTTGTATTATTCGGTTAAATTCAATTTCAAGTGAAATTTGTTGATTGTCGAAAGTCAAATCCTCATTGTATTTGTATTATTCGGTTAAATTCAATTTCAAGTGAAATTTGCTGATTGTCGAAAGTCAAATCTTCATTGTATTTGTATTATTCGGTTAAATTCAATTTCAAGTGAAATTTGCTGATTGTCGAAAGTCAAATCTTCATTGTATTTGTATTATTCGGTTAAATTCAATTTCAAGTGAAATTTGCTGATTGTCGAAAGTCAAATCTTCATTGTATTTGTATTATTCGGTTAAATTCAATTTCAAGTGAAATTTGTTGATTGTCGAAAGTCAAATCCTCATTGTATTTGTATTATTCGGTTAAATTCAATTTCAAGTGAAATTTGCTGATTGTCGAAAGTCAAATCTTCATTGTATTTGTATTATTCGGTTAAATTCAATTTCAAGTGAAATTTGCTGATTGTCGAAAGTCAAATCTTCATTGTATTTATATTATTCGGTTAAATTCAATTTCAAGTGAAATTTGCTGATTGTCGAAAGTCAAATCTTCATTGTATTTGTATTATTCGGTTAAATTCAATTTCAAGTGAAATTTGCTGATTGTCGAAAGTCAAATCTTCATTGTATTTGTATTATTCGGTTAAATTCAATTTCAAGTGAAATTTGCTGATTGTCGAAAGTCAAATCTTCATTGTATTTGTATTATTCGGTTAAATTCAATTTCAAGTGAAATTTGCTGATTGTCGAAAGTCAAATCTTCATTGTATTTGTATTATTCGGTTAAATTCAATTTCAAGTGAAATTTGCTGATTGTAAAAAGTCAAATCTTCATTGTATTTGTATTATTCGGTTAAATTCAATTTCAAGTGAAATTTGTTGATTGTCGAAAGTCAAATCCTCATTGTATTTGTATTATTCGGTTAAATTCAATTTCAAGTGAAATTTGCTGATTGTCGAAAGTCAAATCCTCATTGTATTTGTATTATTCGGTTAAATTCAATTTCAAGTGAAATTTGCTGATTGTTGAAAGTCAAATCTTAATTGTATTTGTATTATTCGGTTAAATTCAATTTCAAGTGAAATTTGCTGATTGTCGAAAGTCAAATCTTCATTGTATTTGTATTATTCGGTTAAATTCAATTTCAAGTGAAATTTGCTGATTGTCGAAAGTCAAATCTTCATTGTATTTGTATTATTCGGTTAAATTCAATTTCAAGTGAAATTTGCTGATTGTCGAAAGTCAAATCTTCATTGTATTTGTATTATTCGGTTAAATTCAATTTCAAGTGAAATTTGCTGATTGTTGAAAGTCAAATCTTCATTGTATTTGTATTATTCGGTTAAATTCAATTTCAAGTGAAATTTGCTGATTGTCGAAAGTCAAATCTTCATTGTATTTGTATTATTCGGTTAAATTCAATTTCAAGTGAAATTTGCTGATTGTCGAAAGTCAAATCTTCATTGTATTTGTATTATTCGGTTAAATTCAATTTCAAGTGAAATTTGTTGATTGTCGAAAGTCAAATCCTCATTGTATTTGTATTATTCGGTTAAATTCAATTTCAAGTGAAATTTGCTGATTGTCGAAAGTCAAATCTTCATTGTATTTGTATTATTCGGTTAAATTCAATTTCAAGTGAAATTTGCTGATTGTCGAAAGTCAAATCTTCATTGTATTTGTATTATTCGGTTAAATTCAATTTCAAGTGAAATTTGCTGATTGTCGAAAGTCAAATCTTCATTGTATTTGTATTATTCGGTTAAATTCAATTTCAAGTGAAATTTGTTGATTGTCGAAAGTCAAATCCTCATTGTATTTGTATTATTCGGTTAAATTCAATTTCAAGTGAAATTTGCTGATTGTCGAAAGTCAAATCTTCATTGTATTTGTATTATTCGGTTAAATTCAATTTCAAGTGAAATTTGCTGATTGTCGAAAGTCAAATCTTCATTGTATTTGTATTATTCAGTTAAATTCAATTTCAAGTGAAATTTGTTGATTGTCGAAAGTCAAATCCTCATTGTATTTGTATTATTCGGTTAAATTCAATTTCAAGTGAAATTTGCTGATTGTCGAAAGTCAAATCTTCATTGTATTTGTATTATTCGGTTAAATTCAATTTCAAGTGAAATTTGCTGATTGTCGAAAGTCAAATCTTCATTGTATTTGTATTATTCGGTTAAATTCAATTTCAAGTGAAATTTGCTGATTGTCGAAAGTCAAATCTTCATTGTATTTGTATTATTCGGTTAAATTCAATTTCAAGTGAAATTTGCTGATTGTCGAAAGTCAAATCTTCATTGTATTTGTATTATTCGGTTAAATTCAATTTCAAGTGAAATTTGCTGATTGTCGAAAGTCAAATCTTCATTGTATTTGTATTATTCGGTTAAATTCAATTTCAAGTGAAATTTGCTGATTGTCGAAAGTCAAATCTTCATTGTATTTGTATTATTCGGTTAAATTCAATTTCAAGTGAAATTTGCTGATTGTCGAAAGTCAAATCTTCATTGTATTTGTATTATTCGGTTAAATTCAATTTCAAGTGAAATTTGCTGATTGTCGAAAGTCAAATCTTCATTGTATTTGTATTATTCGGTTAAATTCAATTTCAAGTGAAATTTGCTGATTGTAAAAAGTCAAATCTTCATTGTATTTGTATTATTCGGTTAAATTCAATTTCAAGTGAAATTTGCTGATTGTAAAAAGTCAAATCTTCATTGTATTTGTATTATTCGGTTAAATTCAATTTCAAGTGAAATTTGCTGATTGTCGAAAGTCAAATCTTCATTGTATTTGTATTATTCGGTTAAATTCAATTTCAAGTGAAATTTGCTGATTGTCGAAAGTCAAATCTTCATTGTATTTGTATTATTCGGTTAAATTCAATTTCAAGTGAAATTTGCTGATTGTCGAAAGTCAAATCTTCATTGTATTTGTATTATTCGGTTAAATTCAATTTCAAGTGAAATTTGCTGATTGTAAAAAGTCAAATCTTCATTGTATTTGTATTATTCGGTTAAATTCAATTTCAAGTGAAATTTGCTGATTGTCGAAAGTCAAATCTTCATTGTATTTGTATTATTCGGTTAAATTCAATTTCAAGTGAAATTTGCTGATTGTCGAAAGTCAAATCTTCATTGTATTTGTATTATTCGGTTAAATTAAATTTCAAGTGAAATTTGCTGATTGTCGAAAGTCAAATCTTCATTGTATTTGTATTATTCGGTTAAATTCAATTTCAAGTGAAATTTGCTGATTGTAAAAAGTCAAATCTTCATTGTATTTGTATTATTCGGTTAAATTCAATTTCAAGTGAAATTTGCTGATTGTCGAAAGTCAAATCTTCATTGTATTTGTATTATTCGGTTAAATTCAATTTCAAGTGAAATTTGCTGATTGTAAAAAGTCAAATCTTCATTGTATTTGTATTATTCGGTTAAATTCAATTTCAAGTGAAATTTGCTGATTGTCGAAAGTCAAATCTTCATTGTATTTGTATTATTCGGTTAAATTCAATTTCAAGTGAAATTTGCTGATTGTCGAAAGTCAAATCTTCATTGTATTTGTATTATTCGGTTAAATTCAATTTCAAGTGAAATTTGCTGATTGTCGAAAGTCAAATCTTCATTGTATTTGTATTATTCGGTTAAATTCAATTTCAAGTGAAATTTGCTGATTGTCGAAAGTCAAATCTTCATTGTATTTGTATTATTCGGTTAAATTCAATTTCAAGTGAAATTTGCTGATTGTCGAAAGTCAAATCTTCATTGTATTTGTATTATTCGGTTAAATTCAATTTCAAGTGAAATTTGCTGATTGTCGAAAGTCAAATCTTCATTGTATTTGTATTATTCGGTTAAATTCAATTTCAAGTGAAATTTGCTGATTGTCGAAAGTCAAATCTTCATTGTATTTGTATTATTCGGTTAAATTCAATTTCAAGTGAAATTTGCTGATTGTCGAAAGTCAAATCTTCATTGTATTTGTATTATTCGGTTAAATTCAATTTCAAGTGAAATTTGCTGATTGTCGAAAGTCAAATCTTCATTGTATTTGTATTATTCGGTTAAATTCAATTTCAAGTGAAATTTGCTGATTGTCGAAAGTCAAATCTTCATTGTATTTGTATTATTCGGTTAAATTCAATTTCAAGTGAAATTTGCTGATTGTCGAAAGTCAAATCTTCATTGTATTTGTATTATTCGGTTAAATTCAATTTCAAGTGAAATTTGCTGATTGTCGAAAGTCAAATCTTCATTGTATTTGTATTATTCGGTTAAATTCAATTTCAAGTGAAATTTGCTGATTGTCGAAAGTCAAATCTTCATTGTATTTGTATTATTCGGTTAAATTCAATTTCAAGTGAAATTTGCTGATTGTCGAAAGTCAAATCTTCATTGTATTTGTATTATTCGGTTAAATTCAATTTCAAGTGAAATTTGCTGATTGTAAAAAGTCAAATCTTCATTGTATTTGTATTATTCGGTTAAATTCAATTTCAAGTGAAATTTGCTGATTGTAAAAAGTCAAATCTTCATTGTATTTGTATTATTCGGTTAAATTCAATTTCAAGTGAAATTTGCTGATTGTCGAAAGTCAAATCTTCATTGTATTTGTATTATTCGGTTAAATTCAATTTCAAGTGAAATTTGCTGATTGTCGAAAGTCAAATCTTCATTGTATTTGTATTATTCGGTTAAATTCAATTTCAAGTGAAATTTGCTGATTGTAAAAAGTCAAATCTTCATTGTATTTGTATTATTCGGTTAAATTCAATTTCAAGTGAAATTTGCTGATTGTCGAAAGTCAAATCTTCATTGTATTTGTATTATTCGGTTAAATTCAATTTCAAGTGAAATTTGCTGATTGTCGAAAGTCAAATCTTCATTGTATTTGTATTATTCGGTTAAATTCAATTTCAAGTGAAATTTGCTGATTGTCGAAAGTCAAATCTTCATTGTATTTGTATTATTCGGTTAAATTCAATTTCAAGTGAAATTTGCTGATTGTAAAAAGTCAAATCTTCATTGTATTTGTATTATTCGGTTAAATTCAATTTCAAGTGAAATTTGCTGATTGTCGAAAGTCAAATCTTCATTGTATTTGTATTATTCGGTTAAATTCAATTTCAAGTGAAATTTGCTGATTGTAAAAAGTCAAATCTTCATTGTATTTGTATTATTCGGTTAAATTCAATTTCAAGTGAAATTTGCTGATTGTCGAAAGTCAAATCTTCATTGTATTTGTATTATTCGGTTAAATTCAATTTCAAGTGAAATTTGCTGATTGTCGAAAGTCAAATCTTCATTGTATTTGTATTATTCGGTTAAATTCAATTTCAAGTGAAATTTGCTGATTGTCGAAAGTCAAATCTTCATTGTATTTGTATTATTCGGTTAAATTCAATTTCAAGTGAAATTTGCTGATTGTCGAAAGTCAAATCTTCATTGTATTTGTATTATTCGGTTAAATTCAATTTCAAGTGAAATTTGCTGATTGTCGAAAGTCAAATCTTCATTGTATTTGTATTATTCGGTTAAATTCAATTTCAAGTGAAATTTGCTGATTGTCGAAAGTCAAATCTTCATTGTATTTGTATTATTCGGTTAAATTCAATTTCAAGTGAAATTTGCTGATTGTCGAAAGTCAAATCTTCATTGTATTTGTATTATTCGGTTAAATTCAATTTCAAGTGAAATTTGCTGATTGTCGAAAGTCAAATCTTCATTGTATTTGTATTATTCGGTTAAATTCAATTTCAAGTGAAATTTGCTGATTGTAAAAAGTCAAATCTTCATTGTATTTGTATTATTCGGTTAAATTCAATTTCAAGTGAAATTTGTTGATTGTCGAAAGTCAAATCTTCATTGTATTTGTATTATTCGGTTAAATTCAATTTCAAGTGAAATTTGCTGATTGTAAAAAGTCAAATCTTCATTGTATTTGTATTATTCGGTTAAATTCAATTTCAAGTGAAATTTGCTGATTGTCGAAAGTCAAATCTTCATTGTATTTGTATTATTCGGTTAAATTCAATTTCAAGTGAAATTTGCTGATTGTAAAAAGTCAAATCTTCATTGTATTTGTATTATTCGGTTAAATTCAATTTCAAGTGAAATTTGCTGATTGTAAAAAGTCAAATCTTCATTGTATTTGTATTATTCGGTTAAATTCAATTTCAAGTGAAATTTGCTGATTGTCGAAAGTCAAATCTTCATTGTATTTGTATTATTCGGTTAAATTCAATTTCAAGTGAAATTTGCTGATTGTCGAAAGTCAAATCTTCATTGTATTTGTATTATTCGGTTAAATTCAATTTCAAGTGAAATTTGCTGATTGTCGAAAGTCAAATCTTCATTGTATTTGTATTATTCGGTTAAATTCAATTTCAAGTGAAATTTGCTGATTGTCGAAAGTCAAATCTTCATTGTATTTGTATTATTCGGTTAAATTCAATTTCAAGTGAAATTTGCTGATTGTAAAAAGTCAAATCTTCATTGTATTTGTATTATTCGGTTAAATTCAATTTCAAGTGAAATTTGCTGATTGTAAAAAGTCAAATCTTCATTGTATTTGTATTATTCGGTTACATTCAATTTCAAGTGAAATTTGCTGATTGTCGAAAGTCAAATCTTCATTGTATTTGTATTATTCGGTTAAATTCAATTTCAAGTGAAATTTGCTGATTGTAAAAAGTCAAATCTTCATTGTATTTGTATTATTCGGTTAAATTCAATTTCAAGTGAAATTTGCTGATTGTAAAAAGTCAAATCTTCATTGTATTTGTATTATTCGGTTAAATTCAATTTCAAGTGAAATTTGCTGATTGTCGAAAGTCAAATCTTCATTGTATTTGTATTATTCGGTTAAATTCAATTTCAAGTGAAATTTGCTGATTGTAAAAAGTCAAATCTTCATTGTATTTGTATTATTCGGTTAAATTCAATTTCAAGTGAAATTTGCTGATTGTCGAAAGTCAAATCTTCATTGTATTTGTATTATTCGGTTAAATTCAATTTCAAGTGAAATTTGCTGATTGTCGAAAGTCAAATCTTCATTGTATTTGTATTATTCGGTTAAATTCAATTTCAAGTGAAATTTGCTGATTGTCGAAAGTCAAATCTTCATTGTATTTGTATTATTCGGTTAAATTCAATTTCAAGTGAAATTTGCTGATTGTAAAAAGTCAAATCTTCATTGTATTTGTATTATTCGGTTAAATTCAATTTCAAGTGAAATTTGCTGATTGTCGAAAGTCAAATCTTCATTGTATTTGTATTATTCGGTTAAATTCAATTTCAAGTGAAATTTGCTGATTGTAAAAAGTCAAATCTTCATTGTATTTGTATTATTCGGTTAAATTCAATTTCAAGTGAAATTTGCTGATTGTCGAAAGTCAAATCTTCATTGTATTTGTATTATTCGGTTAAATTCAATTTCAAGTGAAATTTGCTGATTGTAAAAAGTCAAATCTTCATTGTATTTGTATTATTCGGTTAAATTCAATTTCAAGTGAAATTTGCTGATTGTAAAAAGTCAAATCTTCATTGTATTTGTATTATTCGGTTAAATTCAATTTCAAGTGAAATTTGCTGATTGTCGAAAGTCAAATCTTCATTGTATTTGTATTATTCGGTTAAATTCAATTTCAAGTGAAATTTGCTGATTGTCGAAAGTCAAATCTTCATTGTATTTGTATTATTCGGTTAAATTCAATTTCAAGTGAAATTTGCTGATTGTCGAAAGTCAAATCTTCATTGTATTTGTATTATTCGGTTAAATTCAATTTCAAGTGAAATTTGCTGATTGTCGAAAGTCAAATCTTCATTGTATTTGTATTATTCGGTTAAATTCAATTTCAAGTGAAATTTGCTGATTGTAAAAAGTCAAATCTTCATTGTATTTGTATTATTCGGTTAAATTCAATTTCAAGTGAAATTTGCTGATTGTAAAAAGTCAAATCTTCATTGTATTTGTATTATTCGGTTAAATTCAATTTCAAGTGAAATTTGCTGATTGTCGAAAGTCAAATCTTCATTGTATTTGTATTATTCGGTTAAATTCAATTTCAAGTGAAATTTGCTGATTGTAAAAAGTCAAATCTTCATTGTATTTGTATTATTCGGTTAAATTCAATTTCAAGTGAAATTTGCTGATTGTCGAAAGTCAAATCTTCATTGTATTTGTATTATTCGGTTAAATTCAATTTCAAGTGAAATTTGCTGATTGTAAAAAGTCAAATCTTCATTGTATTTGTATTATTCGGTTAAATTCAATTTCAAGTGAAATTTGCTGATTGTAAAAAGTCAAATCTTCATTGTATTTGTATTATTCGGTTAAATTCAATTTCAAGTGAAATTTGCTGATTGTCGAAAGTCAAATCTTCATTGTATTTGTATTATTCGGTTAAATTCAATTTCAAGTGAAATTTGCTGATTGTCGAAAGTCAAATCTTCATTGTATTTGTATTATTCGGTTAAATTCAATTTCAAGTGAAATTTGCTGATTGTCGAAAGTCAAATCTTCATTGTATTTGTATTATTCGGTTAAATTCAATTTCAAGTGAAATTTGCTGATTGTCGAAAGTCAAATCTTCATTGTATTTGTATTATTCGGTTAAATTCAATTTCAAGTGAAATTTGCTGATTGTAAAAAGTCAAATCTTCATTGTATTTGTATTATTCGGTTAAATTCAATTTCAAGTGAAATTTGCTGATTGTAAAAAGTCAAATCTTCATTGTATTTGTATTATTCGGTTAAATTCAATTTCAAGTGAAATTTGCTGATTGTCGAAAGTCAAATCTTCATTGTATTTGTATTATTCGGTTAAATTCAATTTCAAGTGAAATTTGCTGATTGTAAAAAGTCAAATCTTCATTGTATTTGTATTATTCGGTTAAATTCAATTTCAAGTGAAATTTGCTGATTGTCGAAAGTCAAATCTTCATTGTATTTGTATTATTCGGTTAAATTCAATTTCAAGTGAAATTTGCTGATTGTAAAAAGTCAAATCTTCATTGTATTTGTATTATTCGGTTAAATTCAATTTAAAGTGAATTTTGCTGATTGTAAAAAGTCAAATCTTCATTGTATTTGTATTATTCGGTTAAATTCAATTTCAAGTGAAATTTGTTGATTGTCGAAAGTCAAATCCTCATTGTATTTGTATTATTCGGTTAAATTCAATTTCAAGTGAAATTTGCTGATTGTTGAAAGTCAAATCTTCATTGTATTTGTATTATTCGGTTAAATTCAATTTCAAGTGAAGTTTGCTGATTGTCGAAAGTCAAATCTTCATTGTATTTGTATTATTCGGTTAAATTCAATTTCAAGTGAAATTTGCTGATTGTCGAAAGTCAAATCTTCATTGTATTTGTATTATTCGGTTAAATTCAATTTCAAGTGAAATTTGCTGATTGTCGAAAGTCAAATCTTCATTGTATTTGTATTATTCGGTTAAATTCAATTTCAAGTGAAATTTGTTGATTGTCGAAAGTCAAATCTTCATTGTATTTGTATTATTCGGTTAAATTCAATTTCAAGTGAAATTTGCTGATTGTCGAAAGTCAAATCTTCATTGTATTTGTATTATTCGGTTAAATTCAATTTCAAGTGAAATTTGCTGATTGTAAAAAGTCAAATCTTCATTGTATTTGTATTATTCGGTTAAATTCAATTTCAAGTGAAATTTGCTGATTGTCGAAAGTCAAATCTTCATTGTATTTGTATTATTCGGTTAAATTCAATTTCAAGTGAAATTTGCTGATTGTAAAAAGTCAAATCTTCATTGTATTTGTATTATTCGGTTAAATTCAATTTCAAGTGAAATTTGTTGATTGTCGAAAGTCAAATCCTCATTGTATTTGTATTATTCGGTTAAATTCAATTTCAAGTGAAATTTGCTGATTGTCGAAAGTCAAATCCTCAAAGTATTTGTATTATTCGGTTAAATTCAATTTCAAGTGAAATTTGCTGATTGTTGAAAGTCAAATCTTAATTGTATTTGTATTATTCGGTTAAATTCAATTTCAAGTGAAATTTGCTGATTGTCGAAAGTCAAATCTTCATTGTATTTGTATTAATCGGTTAAATTCAATTTCAAGTGAAATTTGCTGATTGTCGAAAGTCAAATCTTCATTGTATTTGTATTATTCGGTTAAATTCAATTTCAAGTGAAATTTGCTGATTGTCGAAAGTCAAATCTTCATTGTATTTGTATTATTCGGTTAAATTCAATTTCAAGTGAAATTTGCTGATTGTTGAAAGTCAAATCTTCATTGTATTTGTATTATTCGGTTAAATTCAATTTCAAGTGAAATTTGCTGATTGTCGAAAGTCAAATCTTCATTGTATTTGTATTATTCGGTTAAATTCAATTTCAAGTGAAATTTGCTGATTGTCGAAAGTCAAATCTTCATTGTATTTGTATTATTCGGTTAAATTCAATTTCAAGTGAAATTTGTTGATTGTCGAAAGTCAAATCCTCATTGTATTTGTATTATTCGGTTAAATTCAATTTCAAGTGAAATTTGCTGATTGTCGAAAGTCAAATCTTCATTGTATTTGTATTATTCGGTTAAATTCAATTTCAAGTGAAATTTGCTGATTGTCGAAAGTCAAATCTTCATTGTATTTGTGTTATTCGGTTAAATTCAATTTCAAGTGAAATTTGTTGATTGTCGAAAGTCAAATCCTCATTGTATTTGTATTATTCGGTTAAATTCAATTTCAAGTGAAATTTGCTGATTGTCGAAAGTCAAATCTTCATTGTATTTGTATTATTCGGTTAAATTCAATTTCAAGTGAAATTTGCTGATTGTCGAAAGTCAAATCTTCATTGTATTTGTATTATTCGGTTAAATTCAATTTCAAGTGAAATTTGCTGATTGTCGAAAGTCAAATCTTCATTGTATTTGTATTATTCGGTTAAATTCAATTTCAAGTGAAATTTGCTGATTGTCGAAAGTCAAATCTTCATTGTATTTGTATTATTCGGTTAAATTCAATTTCAAGATAAATTTGTTGATTGTCGAAAGTCAAATCCTCATTGTATTTGTATTATTCGGTTAAATTCAATTTCAAGTGAAATTTGTTGATTGTCGAAAGTCAAATCTTCATTGTATTTGTATTATTCGGTTAAATTCAATTTCAAGTGAAATTTGCTGATTGTCGAAAGTCAAATCTTCATTGTATTTGTATTATTCGGTTAAATTCAATTTCAAGTGAAATTTGCTGATTGTCGAAAGTCAAATCTTCATTGTATTTGTATTATTCGGTTAAATTCAATTTCAAGTGAAATTTGCTGATTGTTGAAAGTCTAATCTTCATTGTATTTGTATTATTCGGTTAAATTCAATTTCAAGTGAAAATTGCTGATTGTCGAAAAACAAATCTTCATTGTATTTGTATTATTCGGTTAAATTCAATTTCAAGTGAAATTTGCTGATTGTCGAAAGTCAAATCTTCATTGTATTTGTATTATTCGGTTAAATTCAATTTCAAGTGAAATTTGTTGATTGTCGAAAGTCAAATCCTCATTGTATTTGTATTATTCGGTTAAATTCAATTTCAAGTGAAATTTGCTGATTGTCGAAAGTCAAATCTTCATTGTATTTGTATTATTCGGTTAAATTCAATTTCAAGTGAAATTTGCTGATTGTCGAAAGTCAAATCTTCATTGTATTTGTATTATTCGGTTAAATTCAATTTCAAGTGAAATTTGTTGATTGTCGAAAGTCAAATCCTCATTGTATTTGTATTATTCGGTTAAATTCAATTTCAAGTGAAATTTGCTGATTGTCGAAAGTCAAATCTTCATTGTATTTGTATTATTCGGTTAAATTCAATTTCAAGTGAAATTTGCTGATTGTCGAAAGTCAAATCTTCATTGTATTTGTATTATTCGGTTAAATTCAATTTCAAGTGAAATTTGCTGATTGTCGAAAGTCAAATCCTCAAAGTATTTGTATTATTCGGTTAAATTCAATTTCAAGTGAAATTTGCTGATTGTTGAAAGTCAAATCTTAATTGTATTTGTATTATTCGGTTAAATTCAATTTCAAGTGAAATTTGCTGATTGTCGAAAGTCAAATCTTCATTGTATTTGTATTAATCGGTTAAATTCAATTTCAAGTGAAATTTGCTGATTGTCGAAAGTCAAATCTTCATTGTATTTGTATTATTCGGTTAAATTCAATTTCAAGTGAAATTTGCTGATTGTCGAAAGTCAAATCTTCATTGTATTTGTATTATTCGGTTAAATTCAATTTCAAGTGAAATTTGCTGATTGTTGAAAGTCAAATCTTCATTGTATTTGTATTATTCGGTTAAATTCAATTTCAAGTGAAATTTGCTGATTGTCGAAAGTCAAATCTTCATTGTATTTGTATTATTCGGTTAAATTCAATTTCAAGTGAAATTTGCTGATTGTCGAAAGTCAAATCTTCATTGTATTTGTATTATTCGGTTAAATTCAATTTCAAGTGAAATTTGTTGATTGTCGAAAGTCAAATCCTCATTGTATTTGTATTATTCGGTTAAATTCAATTTCAAGTGAAATTTGCTGATTGTCGAAAGTCAAATCTTCATTGTATTTGTATTATTCGGTTAAATTCAATTTCAAGTGAAATTTGCTGATTGTCGAAAGTCAAATCTTCATTGTATTTGTGTTATTCGGTTAAATTCAATTTCAAGTGAAATTTGTTGATTGTCGAAAGTCAAATCCTCATTGTATTTGTATTATTCGGTTAAATTCAATTTCAAGTGAAATTTGCTGATTGTCGAAAGTCAAATCTTCATTGTATTTGTATTATTCGGTTAAATTCAATTTCAAGTGAAATTTGCTGATTGTCGAAAGTCAAATCTTCATTGTATTTGTATTATTCGGTTAAATTCAATTTCAAGTGAAATTTGCTGATTGTCGAAAGTCAAATCTTCATTGTATTTGTATTATTCGGTTAAATTCAATTTCAAGTGAAATTTGCTGATTGTCGAAAGTCAAATCTTCATTGTATTTGTATTATTCGGTTAAATTCAATTTCAAGATAAATTTGTTGATTGTCGAAAGTCAAATCCTCATTGTATTTGTATTATTCGGTTAAATTCAATTTCAAGTGAAATTTGTTGATTGTCGAAAGTCAAATCTTCATTGTATTTGTATTATTCGGTTAAATTCAATTTCAAGTGAAATTTGCTGATTGTCGAAAGTCAAATCTTCATTGTATTTGTATTATTCGGTTAAATTCAATTTCAAGTGAAATTTGCTGATTGTCGAAAGTCAAATCTTCATTGTATTTGTATTATTCGGTTAAATTCAATTTCAAGTGAAATTTGCTGATTGTTGAAAGTCTAATCTTCATTGTATTTGTATTATTCGGTTAAATTCAATTTCAAGTGAAAATTGCTGATTGTCGAAAAACAAATCTTCATTGTATTTGTATTATTCGGTTAAATTCAATTTCAAGTGAAATTTGCTGATTGTCGAAAGTCAAATCTTCATTGTATTTGTATTATTCGGTTAAATTCAATTTCAAGTGAAATTTGTTGATTGTCGAAAGTCAAATCCTCATTGTATTTGTATTATTCGGTTAAATTCAATTTCAAGTGAAATTTGCTGATTGTCGAAAGTCAAATCTTCATTGTATTTGTATTATTCGGTTAAATTCAATTTCAAGTGAAATTTGCTGATTGTCGAAAGTCAAATCTTCATTGTATTTGTATTATTCGGTTAAATTCAATTTCAAGTGAAATTTGTTGATTGTCGAAAGTCAAATCCTCATTGTATTTGTATTATTCGGTTAAATTCAATTTCAAGTGAAATTTGCTGATTGTCGAAAGTCAAATCTTCATTGTATTTGTATTATTCGGTTAAATTCAATTTCAAGTGAAATTTGCTGATTGTCGAAAGTCAAATCTTCATTGTATTTGTATTATTCGGTTAAATTCAATTTCAAGTGAAATTTGTTGATTGTCGAAAGTCAAATCCTCATTGTATTTGTATTATTCGGTTAAATTCAATTTCAAGTGAAATTTGCTGATTTTCGAAAGTCAAATCTTCATTGTATTTGTATTATTCGGTTAAATTCAATTTCAAGTGAAATTTGCTGATTGTCGAAAGTCAAATCTTCATTGTATTTGTATTATTCGGTTAAATTCAATTTCAAGTGAAATTTGTTGATTGTCGAAAGTCAAATCCTCATTGTATTTGTATTATTCGGTTAAATTCAATTTCAAGTGAAATTTGCTGATTGTCGAAAGTCAAATCTTCATTGTATTTGTATTATTCGGTTAAATTCAATTTCAAGTGAAATTTGTTGATTGTCGAAAGTCAAATCCTCATTGTATTTGTATTATTCGGTTAAATTCAATTTCAAGTGAAATTTGCTGATTTTCGAAAGTCAAATCTTCATTGTTTTTGTATTATTCGGTTAAATTCAATTTCAAGTGAAATTTGTTGATTGTCGAAAGTCAAATCCTCATTGTATTTGTATTATTCGGTTAAATTCAATTTCAAGTGAAATTTGCTGATTTTCGAAAGTCAAATCTTCATTGTTTTTGTATTATTCGGTTAAATTCAATTTCAAGTGAAATTTGCTGATTGTCGAAAGTCAAATCTTCATTGTATTTGTATTATTCGGTTAAATTCAATTTCAAGTGAAATTTGCTGATTGTCGAAAGTCAAATCCTCAAAGTATTTGTATTATTCGGTTAAATTCAATTTCAAGTGAAATTTGCTGATTGTTGAAAGTCAAATCTTAATTGTATTTGTATTATTCGGTTAAATTCAATTTCAAGTGAAATTTGCTGATTGTCGAAAGTCAAATCTTCATTGTATTTGTATTAATCGGTTAAATTCAATTTCAAGTGAAATTTGCTGATTGTCGAAAGTCAAATCTTCATTGTATTTGTATTATTCGGTTAAATTCAATTTCAAGTGAAATTTGCTGATTGTCGAAAGTCAAATCTTCATTGTATTTGTATTATTCGGTTAAATTCAATTTCAAGTGAAATTTGCTGATTGTTGAAAGTCAAATCTTCATTGTATTTGTATTATTCGGTTAAATTCAATTTCAAGTGAAATTTGCTGATTGTCGAAAGTCAAATCTTCATTGTATTTGTATTATTCGGTTAAATTCAATTTCAAGTGAAATTTGCTGATTGTCGAAAGTCAAATCTTCATTGTATTTGTATTATTCGGTTAAATTCAATTTCAAGTGAAATTTGTTGATTGTCGAAAGTCAAATCCTCATTGTATTTGTATTATTCGGTTAAATTCAATTTCAAGTGAAATTTGCTGATTGTCGAAAGTCAAATCTTCATTGTATTTGTATTATTCGGTTAAATTCAATTTCAAGTGAAATTTGCTGATTGTCGAAAGTCAAATCTTCATTGTATTTGTGTTATTCGGTTAAATTCAATTTCAAGTGAAATTTGTTGATTGTCGAAAGTCAAATCCTCATTGTATTTGTATTATTCGGTTAAATTCAATTTCAAGTGAAATTTGCTGATTGTCGAAAGTCAAATCTTCATTGTATTTGTATTATTCGGTTAAATTCAATTTCAAGTGAAATTTGCTGATTGTCGAAAGTCAAATCTTCATTGTATTTGTATTATTCGGTTAAATTCAATTTCAAGTGAAATTTGCTGATTGTCGAAAGTCAAATCTTCATTGTATTTGTATTATTCGGTTAAATTCAATTTCAAGTGAAATTTGCTGATTGTCGAAAGTCAAATCTTCATTGTATTTGTATTATTCGGTTAAATTCAATTTCAAGATAAATTTGTTGATTGTCGAAAGTCAAATCCTCATTGTATTTGTATTATTCGGTTAAATTCAATTTCAAGTGAAATTTGTTGATTGTCGAAAGTCAAATCTTCATTGTATTTGTATTATTCGGTTAAATTCAATTTCAAGTGAAATTTGCTGATTGTCGAAAGTCAAATCTTCATTGTATTTGTATTATTCGGTTAAATTCAATTTCAAGTGAAATTTGCTGATTGTCGAAAGTCAAATCTTCATTGTATTTGTATTATTCGGTTAAATTCAATTTCAAATGAAATTTGCTGATTGTTGAAAGTCTAATCTTCATTGTATTTGTATTATTCGGTTAAATTCAATTTCAAGTGAAAATTGCTGATTGTCGAAAAACAAATCTTCATTGTATTTGTATTATTCGGTTAAATTCAATTTCAAGTGAAATTTGCTGATTGTCGAAAGTCAAATCTTCATTGTATTTGTATTATTCGGTTAAATTCAATTTCAAGTGAAATTTGTTGATTGTCGAAAGTCAAATCCTCATTGTATTTGTATTATTCGGTTAAATTCAATTTCAAGTGAAATTTGCTGATTGTCGAAAGTCAAATCTTCATTGTATTTGTATTATTCGGTTAAATTCAATTTCAAGTGAAATTTGCTGATTGTCGAAAGTCAAATCTTCATTGTATTTGTATTATTCGGTTAAATTCAATTTCAAGTGAAATTTGTTGATTGTCGAAAGTCAAATCCTCATTGTATTTGTATTATTCGGTTAAATTCAATTTCAAGTGAAATTTGCTGATTGTCGAAAGTCAAATCTTCATTGTATTTGTATTATTCGGTTAAATTCAATTTCAAGTGAAATTTGCTGATTGTCGAAAGTCAAATCTTCATTGTATTTGTATTATTCGGTTAAATTCAATTTCAAGTGAAATTTGTTGATTGTCGAAAGTCAAATCCTCATTGTATTTGTATTATTCGGTTAAATTCAATTTCAAGTGAAATTTGCTGATTTTCGAAAGTCAAATCTTCATTGTATTTGTATTATTCGGTTAAATTCAATTTCAAGTGAAATTTGCTGATTGTCGAAAGTCAAATCTTCATTGTATTTGTATTATTCGGTTAAATTCAATTTCAAGTGAAATTTGTTGATTGTCGAAAGTCAAATCCTCATTGTATTTGTATTATTCGGTTAAATTCAATTTCAAGTGAAATTTGCTGATTGTCGAAAGTCAAATCTTCATTGTATTTGTATTATTCGGTTAAATTCAATTTCAAGTGAAATTTGTTGATTGTCGAAAGTCAAATCCTCATTGTATTTGTATTATTCGGTTAAATTCAATTTCAAGTGAAATTTGCTGATTTTCGAAAGTCAAATCTTCATTGTTTTTGTATTATTCGGTTAAATTCAATTTCAAGTGAAATTTGCTGATTGTCGAAAGTCAAATCTTCATTGTATTTGTATTATTCGGTTAAATTCAATTTCAAGTGAAATTTGTTGATTGTCGAAAGTCAAATCCTCATTGTATTTGTATTATTCGGTTAAATTCAATTTCAAGTGAAATTTGCTGATTGTCGAAAGTCAAATCTTCATTGTATTTGTATTATTCGGTTAAATTTAATTTTAAGTGAAATTTGCTGATTGTCGAAAGTCAAATCTTCATTGTATTTGTATTATTCGGTTAAATTCAATTTCAAGTGAAATTTGTTGATTGTCGAAAGTCACATCTTCATTGTATTTGTATTATTCGGTTAAATTCAATTTCAAGTGAAATTTGCTGATTGTCGAAAGTCAAATCTTCATTGTATTTGTATTATTCGGTTAAATTCAATTTCAAGTGAAATTTGCTGATTGTCGAAAGTCAAATCTTCATTGTATTTGTATTATTCGGTTAAATTCAATTTCAAGTGAAATTTGTTGATTGTCGAAAGTCAAATCCTCATTGTATTTGTATTATTCGGTTAAATTCAATTTCAAGTGAAATTTGCTGATTGTCGAAAGTCAAATCTTCATTGTATTTTTATTATTCGGTTAAATTCAATTTCAAGTGAAATTTGCTGATTGTCGAAAGTCAAATCTTCATTGTATTTGTATTATTCGGTTAAATTCAATTTCAAGTGAAATTTGCTGATTGTCGAAAGTCAAATCTTCATTGTAGTTGTATTATTCGGTTAAATTCAATTTCAAGTGAAATTTGTTGATTGTCGAAAGTCAAATCCTCATTGTATTTGTATTATTCGGTTAAATTCAATTTCAAGTGAAATTTGCTGATTGTCGAAAGTCAAATCTTCATTGTATTTGTATTATTCGGTTAAATGCAATTTCAAGTGAAATTTGCTGATTGTCGAAAGTCAAATCTTCATTGTATTTGTATTATTCGGTTAAATTCAATTTCAAGTGAAATTTGTTGATTGTCGAAAGTCAAATCCTCATTGTATTTGTATTATTCGGTTAAATTCAATTTCAAGTGAAATTTGCTGATTTTCGAAAGTCAAATCTTCATTGTATTTGTATTATTCGGTTAAATTCAATTTCAAGTGAAATTTGCTGATTGTCGAAAGTCAAATCTTCATTGTATTTGTATTATTCGGTTAAATTCAATTTCAAGTGAAATTTGTTGATTGTCGAAAGTCAAATCCTCATTGTATTTGTATTATTCGGTTAAATTCAATTTCAAGTGAAATTTGCTGATTGTCGAAAGTCAAATCTTCATTGTATTTGTATTATTCGGTTAAATTCAATTTCAAGTGAAATTTGCTGATTGTCGAAAGTCAAATCTTCATTGTATTTGTATTATTCGGTTAAATTCAATTTCAAGTGAAATTTGCTGATTGTCGAAAGTCAAATCTTCATTGTATTTGTATTATTCGGTTAAATTCAATTTCAAGTGAAATTTGCTGATTGTCGAAAGTCAAATCTTCATTGTATTTGTATTATTCGGTTAAATTAAATTTCAAGTGAAATTTGTTGATTGTCGAAAGTCAAATCCTCATTGTATTTGTATTATTCGGTTAAATTCAATTTCAAGTGAAATTTGCTGATTGTCGAAAGTCAAATCTTCATTGTATTTGTATTATTCGGTTAAATTCAATTTCAAGTGAAATTTGCTGATTGTCGAAAGTCAAATCTTCATTGTATTTGTATTATTCGGTTAAATTCAATTTCAAGTGAAATTTGTTGATTGTCGAAAGTCAAATCCTCATTGTATTTGTATTATTCGGTTAAATTCAATTTCAAGTGAAATTTGCTGATTTTCGAAAGTCAAATCTTCATTGTATTTGTATTATTCGGTTAAATTCAATTTCAAGTGAAATTTGCTGATTGTCGAAAGTCAAATCTTCATTGTATTTGTATTATTCGGTTAAATTCAATTTCAAGTGAAATTTGTTGATTGTCGAAAGTCAAATCCTCATTGTATTTGTATTATTCGGTTAAATTCAATTTCAAGTGAAATTTGCTGATTGTCGAAAGTCAAATCTTCATTGTATTTGTATTATTCGGTTAAATTCAATTTCAAGTGAAATTTGTTGATTGTCGAAAGTCAAATCCTCATTGTATTTGTATTATTCGGTTAAATTCAATTTCAAGTGAAATTTGCTGATTTTCGAAAGTCAAATCTTCATTGTATTTGTATTATTCGGTTAAATTCAATTTCAAGTGAAATTTGCTGATTGTCGAAAGTCAAATCTTCATTGTATTTGTATTATTCGGTTAAATTCAATTTCAAGTGAAATTTGTTGATTGTCGAAAGTCAAATCCTCATTGTATTTGTATTATTCGGTTAAATTCAATTTCAAGTGAAATTTGCTGATTGTCGAAAGTCAAATCTTCATTGTATTTGTATTATTCGGTTAAATTCAATTTCAAGTGAAATTTGCTGATTGTCGAAAGTCAAATCTTCATTGTATTTGTATTATTCGGTTAAATTCAATTTCAAGTGAAATTTGTTGATTGTCGAAAGTCACATCTTCATTGTATTTGTATTATTCGGTTAAATTCAATTTCAAGTGAAATTTGCTGATTGTCGAAAGTCAAATCTTCATTGTATTTGTATTATTCGGTTAAATTCAATTTCAAGTGAAATTTGCTGATTGTCGAAAGTCAAATCTTCATTGTATTTGTATTATTCGGTTAAATTCAATTTCAAGTGAAATTTGTTGATTGTCGAAAGTCAAATCTTCATTGTATTTGTATTATTCGGTTAAATTCAATTTCAAGTGAAATTTGCTGATTGTCGAAAGTCAAATCTTCATTGTATTTTTATTATTCGGTTAAATTCAATTTCAAGTGAAATTTGCTGATTGTCGAAAGTCAAATCTTCATTGTATTTGTATTATTCGGTTAAATTCAATTTCAAGTGAAATTTGCTGATTGTCGAAAGTCAAATCTTCATTGTAGTTGTATTATTCGGTTAAATTCAATTTCAAGTGAAATTTGTTGATTGTCGAAAGTCAAATCCTCATTGTATTTGTATTATTCGGTTAAATTCAATTTCAAGTGAAATTTGCTGATTGTCGAAAGTCAAATCTTCATTGTATTTGTATTATTCGGTTAAATGCAATTTCAAGTGAAATTTGCTGATTGTCGAAAGTCAAATCTTCATTGTATTTGTATTATTCGGTTAAATTCAATTTCAAGTGAAATTTGTTGATTGTCGAAAGTCAAATCCTCATTGTATTTGTATTATTCGGTTAAATTCAATTTCAAGTGAAATTTGCTGATTTTCGAAAGTCAAATCTTCATTGTATTTGTATTATTCGGTTAAATTCAATTTCAAGTGAAATTTGCTGATTGTCGAAAGTCAAATCTTCATTGTATTTGTATTATTCGGTTAAATTCAATTTCAAGTGAAATTTGTTGATTGTCGAAAGTCAAATCCTCATTGTATTTGTATTATTCGGTTAAATTCAATTTCAAGTGAAATTTGCTGATTGTCGAAAGTCAAATCTTCATTGTATTTGTATTATTCGGTTAAATTCAATTTCAAGTGAAATTTGCTGATTGTCGAAAGTCAAATCTTCATTGTATTTGTATTATTCGGTTAAATTCAATTTCAAGTGAAATTTGCTGATTGTCGAAAGTCAAATCTTCATTGTATTTGTATTATTCGGTTAAATTCAATTTCAAGTGAAATTTGCTGATTGTCGAAAGTCAAATCTTCATTGTATTTGTATTATTCGGTTAAATTCAATTTCAAGTGAAATTTGTTGATTGTCGAAAGTCAAATCCTCATTGTATTTGTATTATTCGGTTAAATTCAATTTCAAGTGAAATTTGCTGATTGTCGAAAGTCAAATCTTCATTGTATTTGTATTATTCGGTTAAATTCAATTTCAAGTAAAATTTGTTGATTGTCGAAAGTCAAATCCTCATTGTATTTGTATTATTCGGTTAAATTCAATTTCAAGTGAAATTTGCTGATTGTCGAAAGTCAAATCTTCATTGTATTTGTATTATTCGGTTAAATTCAATTTCAAGTGAAATTTGCTGATTGTCGAAAGTCAAATCTTCATTGTATTTGTATTATTCGGTTAAATTCAATTTCAAGTGAAATTTGCTGATTGTCGAAAGTCAAATCTTCATTGTATTTGTATTATTCGGTTAAATTCAATTTCAAGTGAAATTTGCTGATTGTTGAAAGTCAAATCTTCATTGTATTTGTATTATTCGGTTAAATTCAATTTCAAGTGAAATTTGCTGATTGTCGAAAGTCAAATCTTCATTGTATTTGTATTATTCGGTTAAATTCAATTTCAAGTGAAATTTGCTGATTGTCGAAAGTCAAATCTTCATTGTATTTTTATTATTCGGTTAAATTCAATTTCAAGTGAAATTTGTTGATTGTCGAAAGTCAAATCCTCATTGTATTTGTATTATTCGGTTAAATTCAATTTCAAGTGAAATTTGCTGATTGTCGAAAGTCAAATCTTCATTGTATTTGTATTATTCGGTTAAATTCAATTTCAAGTGAAATTTGCTGATTGTCGAAAGTCAAATCTTCATTGTATTTTTATTATTCGGTTAAATTCAATTTCAAGTGAAATTTGCTGATTGTCGAAAGTCAAATCTTCATTGTATTTGTATTATTCGGTTAAATTCAATTTCAAGTGAAATTTGTTGATTGTCGAAAGTCAAATCCTCATTGTATTTGTATTATTCGGTTAAATTCAATTTCAAGTGAAATTTGCTGATTGTCGAAAGTCAAATCTTCATTGTATTTGTATTATTCGGTTAAATTCAATTTCAAGTGAAATTTGCTGATTGTCGAAAGTCAAATCTTCATTGTATTTGTATTATTCGGTTAAATTCAATTTCAAGTGAAATTTGCTGATTGTCGAAAGTCAAATCTTCATTGTATTTGTATTATTCGGTTAAATTCAATTTCAAGTGAAATTTGCTGATTGTCGAAAGTCAAATCTTCATTGTATTTGTATTATTCGGTTAAATTCAATTTCAAGTGAAATTTGCTGATTGTCGAAAGTCAAATCTTCATTGTATTTGTATTATTCGGTTAAATTCAATTTCAAGTGAAATTTGCTGATTGTCGAAAGTCAAATCTTCATTGTATTTGTATTATTCGGTTAAATTCAATTTCAAGTGAAATTTGCTGATTGTCGAAAGTCAAATCTTCATTGTATTTGTATTATTCGGTTAAATTCAATTTCAAGTGAAATTTGTTGATTGTCGAAAGTCAAATCCTCATTGTATTTGTATTATTCGGTTAAATTCAATTTCAAGTGAAATTTGCTGATTGTCGAAAGTCAAATCCTCATTGTATTTGTATTATTCGGTTAAATTCAATTTCAAGTGAAATTTGCTGATTGTTGAAAGTCAAATCTTAATTGTATTTGTATTATTCGGTTAAATTCAATTTCAAGTGAAATTTGCTGATTGTCGAAAGTCAAATCTTCATTGTATTTGTATTATTCGGTTAAATTCAATTTCAAGTGAAATTTGCTGATTGTCGAAAGTCAAATCTTCATTGTATTTGTATTATTCGGTTAAATTCAATTTCAAGTGAAATTTGCTGATTGTCGAAAGTCAAATCTTCATTGTATTTGTATTATTCGGTTAAATTCAATTTCAAGTGAAATTTGTTGATTGTCGAAAGTCAAATCCTCATTGTATTTGTATTATTCGGTTAAATTCAATTTCAAGTGAAATTTGCTGATTGTCGAAAGTCAAATCTTCATTGTATTTGTATTATTCGGTTAAATTCAATTTCAAGTGAAATTTGCTGATTGTCGAAAGTCAAATCTTCATTGTATTTGTATTATTCGGTTAAATTCAATTTCAAGTGAAATTTGCTGATTGTCGAAAGTCAAATCTTCATTGTATTTGTATTATTCGGTTAAATTCAATTTCAAGTGAAATTTGCTGATTGTCGAAAGTCAAATCTTCATTGTATTTGTATTATTCGGTTAAATTCAATTTCAAGTGAAATTTGTTGATTGTCGAAAGTCAAATCCTCATTGTATTTGTATTATTCGGTTAAATTCAATTTCAAGTGAAATTTGCTGATTGTCGAAAGTCAAATCTTCATTGTATTTGTATTATTCGGTTAAATTCAATTTCAAGTGAAATTTGTTGATTGTCGAAAGTCAAATCCTCATTGTATTTGTATTATTCGGTTAAATTCAATTTCAAGTGAAATTTGCTGATTGTCGAAAGTCAAATCTTCATTGTATTTGTATTATTCGCTTAAATTCAATTTCAAGTGAAATTTGCTGATTGTCGAAAGTCAAATCTTCATTGTATTTGTATTATTCGGTTAAATTCAATTTCAAGTGAAATTTGCTGATTGTCGAAAGTCAAATCTTCATTGTATTTGTATTATTCGGTTAAATTCAATTTCAAGTGAAATTTGCTGATTGTTGAAAGTCAAATCTTCATTGTATTTGTATTATTCGGTTAAATTCAATTTCAAGTGAAATTTGCTGATTGTCGAAAGTCAAATCTTCATTGTATTTTGTATTATTCGGTTAAATTCAATTTCAAGTGAAATTTGCTGATTGTCGAAAGTCAAATCTTCATTGTATTTTTATTATTCGGTTAAATTCAATTTCAAGTGAAATTTGTTGATTGTCGAAAGTCAAATCCTCATTGTATTTGTATTATTCGGTTAAATTCAATTTCAAGTGAAATTTGCTGATTGTCGAAAGTCAAATCTTCATTGTATTTGTATTATTCGGTTAAATTCAATTTCAAGTGAAATTTGCTGATTGTCGAAAGTCAAATCTTCATTGTATTTGTATTATTCGGTTAAATTCAATTTCAAGTGAAATTTGCTGATTGTCGAAAGTCAAATCTTCATTGTATTTGTATTATTCGGTTAAATTCAATTTCAAGTGAAATTTGTTGATTGTCGAAAGTCAAATCCTCATTGTATTTGTATTATTCGGTTAAATTCAATTTCAAGTGAAATTTGCTGATTGTCGAAAGTCAAATCTTCATTGTATTTGTATTATTCGGTTAAATTCAATTTCAAGTGAAATTTGCTGATTGTCGAACGTCAAATCTTCATTGTATTTGTATTATTCGGTTAAATTCAATTTCAAGTGAAATTTGCTGATTGTCGAAAGTCAAATCTTCATTGTATTTGTATTATTCGGTTAAATTCAATTTCAAGTGAAATTTGCTGATTGTCGAAAGTCAAATCTTCATTGTATTTGTATTATTCGGTTAAATTCAATTTCAAGTGAAATTTGCTGATTGTCGAAAGTCAAATCTTCATTGTATTTGTATTATTCGGTTAAATTCAATTTCAAGTGAAATTTGCTGATTGTCGAAAGTCAAATCTTCATTGTATTTGTATTATTCGGTTAAATTCAATTTCAAGTGAAATTTGCTGATTGTCGAAAGTCAAATCTTCATTGTATTTGTATTATTCGGTTAAATTCAATTTCAAGTGAAATTTGTTGATTGTCGAAAGTCAAATCCTCATTGTATTTGTATTATTCGGTTAAATTCAATTTCAAGTGAAATTTGCTGATTGTCGAAAGTCAAATCCTCATTGTATTTGTATTATTCGGTTAAATTCAATTTCAAGTGAAATTTGCTGATTGTTGAAAGTCAAATCTTAATTGTATTTGTATTATTCGGTTAAATTCAATTTCAAGTGAAATTTGCTGATTGTCGAAAGTCAAATCTTCATTGTATTTGTATTATTCGGTTAAATTCAATTTCAAGTGAAATTTGCTGATTGTCGAAAGTCAAATCTTCATTGTATTTGTATTATTCGGTTAAATTCAATTTCAAGTGAAATTTGCTGATTGTCGAAAGTCAAATCTTCATTGTATTTGTATTATTCGGTTAAATTCAATTTCAAGTGAAATTTGCTGATTGTTGAAAGTCAAATCTTCATTGTATTTGTATTATTCGGTTAAATTCAATTTCAAGTGAAATTTGCTGATTGTCGAAAGTCAAATCTTCATTGTATTTTTATTATTCGGTTAAATTCAATTTCAAGTGAAATTTGCTGATTGTCGAAAGTCAAATCTTCATTGTATTTGTATTATTCGGTTAAATTTAATTTCAAGTGAAATTTGCTGATTGTCGAAAGTCAAATCTTCATTGTATTTGTATTATTCGGTTAAATTCAATTTCAAGTTAAATTTGCTGATTGTCGAAAGTCAAATCTTCATTGTATTTGTATTATTCGGTTACATTCAATTTCAAGTGAAATTTGCTGATTGTCGAAAGTCAAATCTTCATTGTATTTGTATTATTCGGTTAAAATTCAATTTCAAGTGAAATTTGCTGATTGTTGAAAGTCAAATCTTCATTGTATTTGTATTATTCAGTTAAATTCAATTTCAAGTGAAATTTGCTGATTGTCGAAAGTCAAATCTTCATTGTATTTGTATTATTCGGTTAAATTCAATTTCAAGTGAAATTTGCTGATTGTTGAAAGTCAAATCTTCATTGTATTTGTATTATTCGGTTAAATTCAATTTCAAGTGAAATTTGCTGATTGTCGAAAGTCAAATCTTCATTGTATTTGTATTATTCGGTAAAATTCAATTTCAAGTGAAATTTGCTGATTGTCGAAAGTCAAATCTTCATTGTATTTTTATTATTCGGTTAAATTCAATTTCAAGTTAAATTTGCTGATTGTTGAAAGTCAAATCTTCATTGTATTTGTATTATTCGGTTAAATTCAATTTCAAGTGAAATTTGCTGATTGTTGAAAGTCAAATCTTTATTGTATTTGTATTATTCGGTTAAATTCCATTTCAAGTGAAATTTTCTGATTGTCGAAAGTCAAATCTTCATTGTATTTGTATTATTCGGTTAAATTCAATTTCAAGTGAAATTTGCTGATTGTTGAAAGTCAAATCTTCATTGTATTTGTATTATTCGGTTAAATTCAATTTCAAGTGAAATTTGCTGATTGTCGAAAGTCAAATCTTCATTGTATTTTTATTATTCGGTTAAATTCAATTTCAAGTGATATTTGCTGATTGTTGAACGTCAAGTCTTCATTGTATTTGTATTATTCGGTTAAATTCAATTTCAAGTGAAATTTGCTGATTGTTGAAAGTCAAATCTTCATTGTATTTGTATTATTCGGTTAAATTCAATTTCAAGTGAAATTTGCTGATTGTTGAAAGTCAAATCTTCATTGTATTTGTATTATTCGGTTAAATTCAATTTCAAGTGAAATTTGCTGATTGTTGAAAGTCAAATCCTCATTGTATTTGTATTATTCGGTTAAATTCAATTTCAAGTGAAATTTGCAGATTGTCGAAAGTCAAATCTTCATTGTATTTGTATTATTCGGTTAAATTCAATTTCAAGTGAAATTTGCTGATTGTTGAAAGTCAAATCTTCATTGTATTTGTATTATTCGGTTAAATTCAATTTCAAGTGAAAATTTGCTGATTGTCGAAAGTCAAATCTTCATTGTATTTGTATTATTCGGTTAAATTCAATTTCAAGTTAAATTTTGCTGATTGTTGAAAGTCAAATCTTCATTGTATTTGTATTATTCGGTTAAATTCAATTTCAAGTGAAATTTGCTGATTGTTGAAAGTCAAATCTTCATTGTATTTGTATTATTCGGTTAAATTCAATTTCAAGTGAAATTTGCTGATTGTCGAAAGTCAAATCTTCATTGTATTTGTATTATTCGGTTACATTCAATTTCAAGTGAAATTTGCTGATTGTCGAAAGTCACATCTTCATTGTATTTGTATTATTCGGTTAAATTCAATTTCAAGTGAAATTTGCTGATTGTCGAAAGTCAAATCTTCATTGTATTTTTATTATTCGGTTAAATTCAATTTCAAGTGAAATTTGCTGATTGTTGAAAGTCAAATCTTCATTGTATTTGTATTATTCGGTTAAATTCAATTTCAAGTGAAATTTGCTGATTGTTGAAAGTCAAATCTTCATTGTATTTGTATTATTCGGTTAAATTCAATTTCAAGTGAAATTTGCTGATTGTTGACAG
Source organism: Euprymna scolopes (assembly GCF_053919585.1). NCBI lineage: Eukaryota > Metazoa > Mollusca > Cephalopoda > Sepiida > Sepiolidae > Euprymna > Euprymna scolopes. The sequence goes on from NC_136519.1 coordinate 58,306,896, forward strand.
TCAAATCTTCATTGTATTTGTATTATTCGGTTACATTCAATTTCAAGTGAAATTTGCTGATTGTTGAAAGTCAAATCTTCATTGTATTTGTATTATTCGGTTAAATTCAATTTCAAGTGAAATTTGCTGATTGTCGAAAGTCAAATCTTCATTGTATTTGTATTATTCGGTTAAATTCAATTTCAAGTGAAATTTGCTGATTGTTGAAAGTCAAATCTTCATTGTATTTGTATTATTCGGTTAAATTCAATTTCAAGTGAAATTTGCTGATTGTTGAAAGTCAAATCTTCATTGTATTTGTATTATTCGGTTAAATTCAATTTCAAGTGAAATTTGCTGATTGTTGAAAGTCAAATCTTCATTGTATTTGTATTATTCGGTTAAATTCAATTTCAAGTGAAATTTGCTGATTGTCGAAAGTCAAATCTTCATTGTATTTGTATTATTCGGTTACATTCAATTTCAAGTGAAATTTGCTGATTGTCGAAAGTCAAATCTTCATTGTATTTGTATTATTCGGTTAAATTCAATTTCAAGTGAAATTTGCTGATTGTTGAAAGTCAAATCTTCATTGTATTTGTATTATTCGGTTAAATTCAATTTCAAGTGAAATTTGCTGATTGTCGAAAGTCAAATCTTCATTGTATTTGTATTATTCGGTTAAATTCAATTTCAAGTGAAATTTGCTGATTGTTGAAAGTCAAATCTTCATTGTATTTGTATTATTCGGTTAAATTCAATTTCAAGTGAAATTTGCTGATTGTCGAAAGTCAAATCTTCATTGTATTTGTATTATTCTGTAAAATTCAATTTCAAGTGAAATTTGCTGATTGTCGAAAGTCAAATCTTCATTGTATTTGTATTATTCGGTTAAATTCAATTTCAAGTGAAATTTGCTGATTGTTGAAAGTCAAATCTTCATTGTATTTGTATTATTCGGTTTAAATTCAATTTCAAGTGAAATTTGCTGATTGTCGAAAGTCAAATCTTCATTGTATTTGTATTATTCGGTTAAATTCAATTTCAAGTGAAATTTGCTGATTGTTGAAAGTCAAATCTTCATTGTATTTGTATTATTCGGTTAAATTCAATTTCAAGTGAAATTTGCTGATTGTTGAAAGTCAAATCTTCATTGTATTTGTATTATTCGGTTAAATTCAATTTCAAGTGAAATTTGCTGATTGTTGGAAGTCAAATCTTCATTGTATTTGTATTATTCGGTTAAATTCAATTTCAAGTGAAATTTGCTGATTGTCGAAAGTCAAATCTTCATTGTATTTGTATTATTCGGTTACATTCAATTTCAAGTGAAATTTGCTGATTGTCGAAAGTCAAATCTTCATTGTATTTGTATTATTCGGTTAAATTCAATTTCAAGTGAAATTTGCTGATTGTTGAAAGTCAAATCTTCATTGTATTTGTATTATTCGGTTAAATTCAATTTCAAGTGAAATTTGCTGATTGTCGAAAGTCAAATCTTCATTGTATTTGTATTATTCGGTTAAATTCAATTTCAAGTGAAATTTGCTGATTGTTGAAAGTCAAATCTTCATTGTATTTGTATTATTCGGTTAAATTCAATTTCAAGTGAAATTTGCTGATTGTCGAAAGTCAAATCTTCATTGTATTTGTATTATTCTGTAAAATTCAATTTCAAGTGAAATTTGCTGATTGTCGAAAGTCAAATCTTCATTGTATTTTTATTATTCGGTTAAATTCAATTTCAAGTGAAATTTGCTGATTGTTGAAAGTCAAATCTTCATTGTATTTGTATTATTCGGTTAAATTCAATTTCAAGTGAAATTTGCTGATTGTTGAAAGTCAAATCTTCATTGTATTTGTATTATTCGGTTAAATTCCATTTCAAGTGAAATTTGCTGATTGTCGAAAGTCAAATCTTCATTGTATTTGTATTATTCGGTTAAATTCAATTTCAAGTGAAATTTGCTGATTGTCGAAAGTCAAATCTTCATTGTATTTGTATTATTCGGTTAAATTCAATTTCAAGTGAAATTTGCTGATTGTTGAAAGTCAAATCTTCATTGTATTTGTATTATTCGGTTAAATTCAATTTCAAGTGAAATTTGCTGATTGTCGAAAGTCAAATCTTCATTGTATTTGTATTATTCGGTTAAATTCAATTTCAAGTGAAATTTGCTGATTGTTGAAAGTCAAATCTTCATTGTATTTGTATTATTCGGTTAAATTCAATTTCAAGTGAAATTTGCTGATTGTCGAAAGTCAAATCTTCATTGTATTTGTATTATTCGGTTAAATTCAATTTCAAGTGAAATTTGCTGATTGTCGAAAGTCAAATCTTCATTGTATTTGTATTATTCGGTTTAAATTCAATTTCAAGTGAAATTTGCTGATTGTCGAAAGTCAAATCTTCATTGTATTTGTATTATTCGGTTAAATTCAATTTCAAGTGAAATTTGCTGATTGTTGAAAGTCAAATCTTCATTGTATTTGTATTATTCGGTTAAATTCAATTTCAAGTGAAATTTGCTGATTGTCGAAAGTCAAATCTTCATTGTATTTGTATTATTCGGTTAAATTCAATTTCAAGTGAAATTTGCTGATTGTCGAAAGTCAAATCTTCATTGTATTTGTATTATTCGGTTAAATTCAATTTCAAGTGAAATTTGCTGATTGTCGAAAGTCAAATCTTCATTGTATTTGTATTATTCGGTTAAATTCAATTTCAAGTGAAATTTGCTGATTCTTGAAAGTCAAATCTTCATTGTATTTGTATTATTCGGTTAAATTCAATTTCAAGTGAAATTTGCTGATTGTCGAAAGTCAAATCTTCATTGTATTTGTATTATTCGGTTAAATTCAATTTCAAGTGAAATTTGCTGATTGTCGAAAGTCAAATCTTCATTGTATTTGTATTATTCGGTTAAATTCAATTTCAAGTGAAATTTGCTGATTGTTGAAAGTCAAATCTTAATTGTATTTGTATTATTCGGTTAAATTCAATTTCAAGTGAAATTTGCTGATTGTCGAAAGTCAAATCTTCATTGTATTTGTATTATTCGGTTAAATTCAATTTCAAGTGAAATTTGCTGATTGTTGAAAGTCAAATCTTCATTGTATTTTTATTATTCGGTTAAATTCAATTTCAAGTGAAATTTGCTGATTGTCGAAAGTCAAATCTTCATTGTATTTGTATTATTCGGTAAAATTCAATTTCAAGTGAAATTTGCTGATTGTAAAAAGTCAAATCTTCATTGTATTTTTTATTATTCGGTTAAATTCAATTTCAAGTGAAATTTGCTGATTGTCGAAAGTCAAATCTTCATTGTATTTGTATTATTCGGTTAAATTCAATTTCAAGTGAAATTTGCTGATTGTTGAAAGTCAAATCTTCATTGTATTTGTATTATTCGGTTAAATTCAATTTCAAGTGAAATTTGCTGATTGTCGAAAGTCAAATCTTCATTGTATTTGTATTATTCGGTTAAATTCAATTTCAAGTGAAATTTGCTGATTGTCGAAAGTCAAATCTTCATTGTATTTGTATTATTCGGTTAAATTCAATTTCAAGTGAAATTTGCTGATTGTAAAAAGTCAAATCTTCATTGTATTTTTATTATTCGGTTAAATTCAATTTCAAGTGAAATTTGCTGATTGTCGAAAGTCAAATCTTCATTGTATTTGTATTATTCGGTTAAATTCAATTTCAAGTGAAATTTGCTGATTGTTGAAAGTCAAATCTTCATTGTATTTGTATTATTCGGTTAAATTCAATTTCAAGTGAAATTTGCTGATTGTTGAAAGTCAAATCTTAATTGTATTTGTATTATTCGGTTAAATTCAATTTCAAGTGAAATTTGCTGATTGTCGAAAGTCAAATCTTCATTGTATTTGTATTATTCGGTTAAATTCAATTTCAAGTGAAATTTGCTGATTGTCGAAAGTCAAATCTTCATTGTATTTGTATTATTCGGTTAAATTCAATTTCAAGTGAAATTTGCTGATTGTCGAAAGTCAAATCTTCATTGTATTTGTATTATTCGGTTAAATTCAATTTCAAGTGAAATTTGCTGATTGTTGAAAGTCAAATCTTCATTGTATTTGTATTATTCGGTTAAATTCAATTTCAAGTGAAATTTGCTGATTGTCGAAAGTCAAATCTTCATTGTATTTGTATTATTCGGTTAAATTCAATTTCAAGTGAAATTTGCTGATTGTCGAAAGTCAAATCTTCATTGTATTTGTATTATTCGGTTAAATTCAATTTCAAGTGAAATTTGCTGATTGTTGAAAGTCAAATCTTAATTGTATTTGTATTATTCGGTTAAATTCAATTTCAAGTGAAATTTGCTGATTGTCGAAAGTCAAATCTTCATTGTATTTGTATTATTCGGTTAAATTCAATTTCAAGTGAAATTTGCTGATTGTTGAAAGTCAAATCTTAATTGTATTTTTATTATTCGGTTAAATTCAATTTCAAGTGAAAATTTGCTGATTGTCCGAAAGTAAAATCTTCATTGTATTTGTATTATTCGGTTAAATTCAATTTCAAGTGAAATTTGCTGATTGTTGAAAGTCAAATCTTCATTGTATTTGTATTATTCGGTTAAATTCAATTTCAAGTGAAATTTGCTGATTGTCGAAAGTCAAATCTTCATTGTATTTTTTATTATTCGGTTAAATTCAATTTCAAGTGAAATTTGCTGATTGTCGAAAGTTAAATCTTCATTGTATTTGTATTATTCGGTTAAATTCAATTTCAAGTGAAATTTGCTGATTGTCGAAAGTCAAATCTTCATTGTATTTGTATTATTCGGTTAAATTCAATTTCAAGTGGAATTTACTGATTGTCGAAAGTCAAATCTTCATTGTATTTGTATTATTCGGTTAAATTCAATTTCAAGTGAAATTTGCTGATTGTTGAAAGTCAAATCCTCATTGTATTTGTATTATTCGGTTAAATTCAATTTCAAGTGAAATTTGCTGATTGTCGAAAGTCAAATCTTCATTGTATTTTTATTATTCGGTTAAATTCAATTTCAAGGTAAATTTGCTGATTGTCGAAAGTCAAATCCTCATTGCATTTGTATTATTCGGTTAAATTCAATTTCAAGTGAAATTTGCGTATTGTCGAAAGTCAAATCTTCATTGTATTTGTATTATTCGGTTAAATTCAATTTCAAGTGGAATTTACTGATTGTCGAAAGTCAAATCTTCATTGTATTTGTATTATTCGGTTAAATTCAATTTCAAGTGAAATTTGCTGATTGTTGAAAGTCAAATCTTCATTGTATTTGTATTATTCGGTTAAATTCAATTTCAAGTGAAATTTGCTGATTGTCGAAAGTCAAATCTTCATTGTATTTTTATTATTCGGTTAAATTCAATTTCAAGTGAAATTTGCTGATTGTCGAAAGTCAAATCTTCATTGTATTTGTATTATTCGGTTAAATTCAATTTCAAGTGAAATTTGCTGATTGTCGAAAGTCAAATCTTCATTGTATTTGTATTATTCGGTTAAATTCAATTTCAAGTGAAATTTGCTGATTGTCGAAAGTCAAATCCTCATTGTATTTGTATTATTCGGTTAAATTCAATTTCAAGTGAAATTTGCTGATTGTCGAAAGTCAAATCTTCATTGTATTTTTATTATTCGGTTAAATTCAATTTCAAGTGAAATTTGCTGATTGTCGAAAGTCAAATCCTCATTGTATTTGTATTATTCGGTTAAATTCAATTTCAAGTGAAATTTGCTGATTGTCGAAAGTAAAATCCTCATTGTATTTGTATTATTCGGTTAAATTCAATTTCAAGTGAAATTTGCTGATTGTCGAAAGTCAAATCTTCATTGTATTTGTATTATTCGGTTAAATTCAATTTCAAGTTGAATTTACTGATCGTCGAAAGTCAAATCTTCATTGTATTTGTATTATTCGGTTAAATTCAATTTCAAGTGAAATTTGCTGATTGTTGAAAGTCAAATCCTCATTTTATTTGTATTATTCGGTTAAATTCAATTTCAAGTGAAATTTGCTGATTGTCGAAAGTCAAATCTTCATTGTATTTTTATTATTCGGTTTAAATTCAATTTCAAGGTAAATTTGCCGATTGTCGAAAGTCAAATCCTCATTGCATTTGTATTATTCGGTTAAATTCAATTTCAAGTGAAATTTGCGTATTGTCGAAAGTCAAATCCTCATTGTATTTGTATTATTCGGTTAAATTCAATTTCAAGTGAAATTTGCTGATTGTTGAAAGTCAAATCCTCATTGTATTTGTATTATTCGGTTAAATTCAATTTCAAGTGAAATTTGCTGATTGTTGAAAGTCAAATCTTCATTGTATTTGTATTATTCGGTTAAATTCAATTTCAAGTGAAATTTGCTGATTGTTGAAAGTCAAATCTTCATTGTATTTGTATTATTCGGTTTAAATTCAATTTCAAGTGAAATTTGCTGATTGTTGTAAGTCAAATCTTCATTGTATTTGTATTATTCGGTTAAATTCAATTTCAAGTGAAATTTGCTGATTGTCAAAAGTCAAATCTTCATTGTATTTGTATTATTCGGTTAAATTCAATTTCAAGTGAAATTTGCTGATTGTCGAAAGTCAAATCTTCATTGTATTTGTATTATTCGGTTAAATTCAATTTCAAGTGAAATTTGCTGATTGTCGAAAGTCAAATCTTCATTGTATTTGTATTATTCGGTTAAATTCAATTTCAAGTGAAATTTGCTGATTGTCGAAAGTCAAATCTTCATTGTATTTGTATTATTCGGTTAAATTCAATTTCAAGTGAAATTTGCTGATTCTTGAAAGTCAAATCTTCATTGTATTTGTATTATTCGGTTAAATTCAATTTCAAGTGAAATTTGCTGATTGTCGAAAGTCAAATCTTCATTGTATTTGTATTATTCGGTTAAATTCAATTTCAAGTGAAATTTGCTGATTGTCGAAAGTCAAATCTTCATTGTATTTGTATTATTCGGTTAAATTCAATTTCAAGTGAAATTTGCTGATTGTTGAAAGTCAAATCTTAATTGTATTTGTATTATTCGGTTAAATTCAATTTCAAGTGAAATTTGCTGATTGTCGAAAGTCAAATCTTCATTGTATTTGTATTATTCGGTTAAATTCAATTTCAAGTGAAATTTGCTGATTGTTGAAAGTCAAATCTTCATTGTATTTGTATTATTCGGTTAAATTCAATTTCAAGTGAAATTTGCTGATTGTCGAAAGTCAAATCTTCATTGTATTTGTATTATTCGGTAAAATTCAATTTCAAGTGAAATTTGCTGATTGTAAAAGTCAAATCTTCATTGTATTTTTATTATTCGGTTAAATTCAATTTCAAGTGAAAATTTGCTGATTGTCGAAAGTCAAATCTTCATTGTATTTGTATTATTCGGTTAAATTCAATTTCAAGTGAAATTTGCTGATTGTTGAAAGTCAAATCTTCATTGTATTTGTATTATTCGGTTAAATTCAATTTCAAGTGAAATTTGCTGATTGTCGAAAGTCAAATCTTCATTGTATTTGTATTATTCGGTTAAATTCAATTTCAAGTGAAATTTGCTGATTGTCGAAAGTCAAATCTTCATTGTATTTGTATTATTCGGTTAAATTCAATTTCAAGTGAAATTTGCTGATTGTAAAAGTCAAATCTTCATTGTATTTTGTATTATTCGGTTAAATTCAATTTCAAGTGAAATTTGCTGATTGTCGAAAGTCAAATCTTCATTGTATTTGTATTATTCGGTTAAATTCAATTTCAAGTGAAATTTGCTGATTGTTGAAAGTCAAATCTTCATTGTATTTGTATTATTCGGTTAAATTCAATTTCAAGTGAAATTTGCTGATTGTTGAAAGTCAAATCTTCATTGTATTTGTATTATTCGGTTAAATTCAATTTCAAGTGAAATTTGCTGATTGTCGAAAGTCAAATCTTCATTGTATTTGTATTATTCGGTTAAATTCAATTTCAAGTGAAATTTGCTGATTGTCGAAAGTCAAATCTTCATTGTATTTGTATTATTCGGTTAAATTCAATTTCAAGTGAAATTTGCTGATTGTCGAAAGTCAAATCTTCATTGTATTTGTATTATTCGGTTAAATTCAATTTCAAGTGAAATTTGCTGATTGTCGAAAGTCAAATCTTCATTGTATTTGTATTATTCGGTTAAATTCAATTTCAAGTGAAATTTGCTGATTGTCGAAAGTCAAATCTTCATTGTATTTGTATTATTCGGTTAAATTCAATTTCAAGTGAAATTTGCTGATTGTCGAAAGTCAAATCTTCATTGTATTTGTATTATTCGGTTAAATTCAATTTCAAGTGAAATTTGCTGATTGTTGAAAGTCAAATCTTCATTGTATTTTTTATTATTCGGTTAAATTCAATTTCAAGTGAAATTTGCTGATTGTCGAAAGTCAAATCTTCATTGTATTTGTATTATTCGGTTAAATTCAATTTCAAGTGAAATTTGCTGATTGTCGAAAGTCAAATCTTCATTGTATTTGTATTATTCGGTTAAATTCAATTTCAAGTGAAATTTGCTGATTGTCGAAAGTCAAATCTTCATTGTATTTGTATTATTCGGTTAAATTCAATTTCAAGTGAAATTTGCTGATTGTCGAAAGTCAAATCTTCATTGTATTTGTATTATTCGGTTAAATTCAATTTCAAGTGAAATTTGCTGATTGTCGAAAGTCAAATCTTCATTGTATTTTGTATTATTCGGTTAAATTCAATTTCAAGTGAAATTTGCTGATTGTCGAAAGTCAAATCTTCATTGTATTTGTATTATTCGGTTAAATTCAATTTCAAGTGAAATTTGCTGATTGTCGAAAGTCAAATCTTCATTGTATTTGTATTATTCGGTTAAATTCAATTTCAAGTGAAATTTGCTGATGTCGAAAGTCAAATCTTCATTGTATTTGTATTATTGTGAAATTTGCTGATTGTTGAAAGTCAAATCCTCATTGTATTTGTATTATTCGGTTAAATTCAATTTCAAGTGAAATTTGCTGATTGTCGAAAGTCAAATCTTCATTGTATTT
>NC_136519.1:58316034-58341034 GCF_053919585.1 Euprymna scolopes
TTTGTATTATTCGGTTAAATTCAATTTCAAGTGAAATTTGTTGATTGTCGAAAGTCAAATCCTCATTGTATTTGTATTATTCGGTTAAATTCAATTTCAAGTGAAATTTGCTGATTGTCGAAAGTCAAATCCTCATTGTATTTGTATTATTCGGTTAAATTCAATTTCAAGTGAAATTTGCTGATTGTTGAAAGTCAAATCTTAATTGTATTTGTATTATTCGGTTAAATTCAATTTCAAGTGAAATTTGCTGATTGTCGAAAGTCAAATCTTCATTGTATTTGTATTATTCGGTTAAATTCAATTTCAAGTGAAATTTGCTGATTGTCGAAAGTCAAATCTTCATTGTATTTGTATTATTCGGTTAAATTCAATTTCAAGTGAAATTTGCTGATTGTCGAAAGTCAAATCTTCATTGTATTTGTATTATTCGGTTAAATTCAATTTCAAGTGAAATTTGTTGATTGTCGAAAGTCAAATCCTCATTGTATTTGTATTATTCGGTTAAATTCAATTTCAAGTGAAATTTGCTGATTGTCGAAAGTCAAATCTTCATTGTATTTGTATTATTCGGTTAAATTCAATTTCAAGTGAAATTTGCTGATTGTCGAAAGTCAAATCTTCATTGTATTTGTATTATTCGGTTAAATTCAATTTCAAGTGAAATTTGCTGATTGTCGAAAGTCAAATCTTCATTGTATTTGTATTATTCGGTTAAATTCAATTTCAAGTGAAATTTGCTGATTGTCGAAAGTCAAATCTTCATTGTATTTGTATTATTCGGTTAAATTCAATTTCAAGTGAAATTTGTTGATTGTCGAAAGTCAAATCCTCATTGTATTTGTATTATTCGGTTAAATTCAATTTCAAGTGAAATTTGCTGATTGTCGAAAGTCAAATCTTCATTGTATTTGTATTATTCGGTTAAATTCAATTTCAAGTGAAATTTGTTGATTGTCGAAAGTCAAATCCTCATTGTATTTGTATTATTCGGTTAAATTCAATTTCAAGTGAAATTTGCTGATTGTCGAAAGTCAAATCTTCATTGTATTTGTATTATTCGCTTAAATTCAATTTCAAGTGAAATTTGCTGATTGTCGAAAGTCAAATCTTCATTGTATTTGTATTATTCGGTTAAATTCAATTTCAAGTGAAATTTGCTGATTGTCGAAAGTCAAATCTTCATTGTATTTGTATTATTCGGTTAAATTCAATTTCAAGTGAAATTTGCTGATTGTTGAAAGTCAAATCTTCATTGTATTTGTATTATTCGGTTAAATTCAATTTCAAGTGAAATTTGCTGATTGTCGAAAGTCAAATCTTCATTGTATTTGTATTATTCGGTTAAATTCAATTTCAAGTGAAATTTGCTGATTGTCGAAAGTCAAATCTTCATTGTATTTTTATTATTCGGTTAAATTCAATTTCAAGTGAAATTTGTTGATTGTCGAAAGTCAAATCCTCATTGTATTTGTATTATTCGGTTAAATTCAATTTCAAGTGAAATTTGCTGATTGTCGAAAGTCAAATCTTCATTGTATTTGTATTATTCGGTTAAATTCAATTTCAAGTGAAATTTGCTGATTGTCGAAAGTCAAATCTTCATTGTATTTGTATTATTCGGTTAAATTCAATTTCAAGTGAAATTTGCTGATTGTCGAAAGTCAAATCTTCATTGTATTTGTATTATTCGGTTAAATTCAATTTCAAGTGAAATTTGTTGATTGTCGAAAGTCAAATCCTCATTGTATTTGTATTATTCGGTTAAATTCAATTTCAAGTGAAATTTGCTGATTGTCGAAAGTCAAATCTTCATTGTATTTGTATTATTCGGTTAAATTCAATTTCAAGTGAAATTTGCTGATTGTCGAACGTCAAATCTTCATTGTATTTGTATTATTCGGTTAAATTCAATTTCAAGTGAAATTTGCTGATTGTCGAAAGTCAAATCTTCATTGTATTTGTATTATTCGGTTAAATTCAATTTCAAGTGAAATTTGCTGATTGTCGAAAGTCAAATCTTCATTGTATTTGTATTATTCGGTTAAATTCAATTTCAAGTGAAATTTGCTGATTGTCGAAAGTCAAATCTTCATTGTATTTGTATTATTCGGTTAAATTCAATTTCAAGTGAAATTTGCTGATTGTCGAAAGTCAAATCTTCATTGTATTTGTATTATTCGGTTAAATTCAATTTCAAGTGAAATTTGCTGATTGTCGAAAGTCAAATCTTCATTGTATTTGTATTATTCGGTTAAATTCAATTTCAAGTGAAATTTGTTGATTGTCGAAAGTCAAATCCTCATTGTATTTGTATTATTCGGTTAAATTCAATTTCAAGTGAAATTTGCTGATTGTCGAAAGTCAAATCCTCATTGTATTTGTATTATTCGGTTAAATTCAATTTCAAGTGAAATTTGCTGATTGTTGAAAGTCAAATCTTAATTGTATTTGTATTATTCGGTTAAATTCAATTTCAAGTGAAATTTGCTGATTGTCGAAAGTCAAATCTTCATTGTATTTGTATTATTCGGTTAAATTCAATTTCAAGTGAAATTTGCTGATTGTCGAAAGTCAAATCTTCATTGTATTTGTATTATTCGGTTAAATTCAATTTCAAGTGAAATTTGCTGATTGTCGAAAGTCAAATCTTCATTGTATTTGTATTATTCGGTTAAATTCAATTTCAAGTGAAATTTGCTGATTGTTGAAAGTCAAATCTTCATTGTATTTGTATTATTCGGTTAAATTCAATTTCAAGTGAAATTTGCTGATTGTCGAAAGTCAAATCTTCATTGTATTTTTATTATTCGGTTAAATTCAATTTCAAGTGAAATTTGCTGATTGTCGAAAGTCAAATCTTCATTGTATTTGTATTATTCGGTTAAATTTAATTTCAAGTGAAATTTGCTGATTGTCGAAAGTCAAATCTTCATTGTATTTGTATTATTCGGTTAAATTCAATTTCAAGTTAAATTTGCTGATTGTCGAAAGTCAAATCTTCATTGTATTTGTATTATTCGGTTACATTCAATTTCAAGTGAAATTTGCTGATTGTCGAAAGTCAAATCTTCATTGTATTTGTATTATTCGGTTAAATTCAATTTCAAGTGAAATTTGCTGATTGTTGAAAGTCAAATCTTCATTGTATTTGTATTATTCAGTTAAATTCAATTTCAAGTGAAATTTGCTGATTGTCGAAAGTCAAATCTTCATTGTATTTGTATTATTCGGTTAAATTCAATTTCAAGTGAAATTTGCTGATTGTTGAAAGTCAAATCTTCATTGTATTTGTATTATTCGGTTAAATTCAATTTCAAGTGAAATTTGCTGATTGTCGAAAGTCAAATCTTCATTGTATTTGTATTATTCGGTAAAATTCAATTTCAAGTGAAATTTGCTGATTGTCGAAAGTCAAATCTTCATTGTATTTTTATTATTCGGTTAAATTCAATTTCAAGTTAAATTTGCTGATTGTTGAAAGTCAAATCTTCATTGTATTTGTATTATTCGGTTAAATTCAATTTCAAGTGAAATTTGCTGATTGTTGAAAGTCAAATCTTTATTGTATTTGTATTATTCGGTTAAATTCCATTTCAAGTGAAATTTTCTGATTGTCGAAAGTCAAATCTTCATTGTATTTGTATTATTCGGTTAAATTCAATTTCAAGTGAAATTTGCTGATTGTTGAAAGTCAAATCTTCATTGTATTTGTATTATTCGGTTAAATTCAATTTCAAGTGAAATTTGCTGATTGTCGAAAGTCAAATCTTCATTGTATTTTTATTATTCGGTTAAATTCAATTTCAAGTGATATTTGCTGATTGTTGAACGTCAAGTCTTCATTGTATTTGTATTATTCGGTTAAATTCAATTTCAAGTGAAATTTGCTGATTGTTGAAAGTCAAATCTTCATTGTATTTGTATTATTCGGTTAAATTCAATTTCAAGTGAAATTTGCTGATTGTTGAAAGTCAAATCTTCATTGTATTTGTATTATTCGGTTAAATTCAATTTCAAGTGAAATTTGCTGATTGTTGAAAGTCAAATCCTCATTGTATTTGTATTATTCGGTTAAATTCAATTTCAAGTGAAATTTGCAGATTGTCGAAAGTCAAATCTTCATTGTATTTGTATTATTCGGTTAAATTCAATTTCAAGTGAAATTTGCTGATTGTTGAAAGTCAAATCTTCATTGTATTTGTATTATTCGGTTAAATTCAATTTCAAGTGAAATTTGCTGATTGTCGAAAGTCAAATCTTCATTGTATTTGTATTATTCGGTTAAATTCAATTTCAAGTTAAATTTGCTGATTGTTGAAAGTCAAATCTTCATTGTATTTGTATTATTCGGTTAAATTCAATTTCAAGTGAAATTTGCTGATTGTTGAAAGTCAAATCTTCATTGTATTTGTATTATTCGGTTAAATTCAATTTCAAGTGAAATTTGCTGATTGTCGAAAGTCAAATCTTCATTGTATTTGTATTATTCGGTTACATTCAATTTCAAGTGAAATTTGCTGATTGTCGAAAGTCACATCTTCATTGTATTTGTATTATTCGGTTAAATTCAATTTCAAGTGAAATTTGCTGATTGTCGAAAGTCAAATCTTCATTGTATTTTTATTATTCGGTTAAATTCAATTTCAAGTGAAATTTGCTGATTGTTGAAAGTCAAATCTTCATTGTATTTGTATTATTCGGTTAAATTCAATTTCAAGTGAAATTTGCTGATTGTTGAAAGTCAAATCTTCATTGTATTTGTATTATTCGGTTAAATTCAATTTCAAGTGAAATTTGCTGATTGTTGACAGTCAAATCTTCATTGTATTTGTATTATTCGGTTACATTCAATTTCAAGTGAAATTTGCTGATTGTTGAAAGTCAAATCTTCATTGTATTTGTATTATTCGGTTAAATTCAATTTCAAGTGAAATTTGCTGATTGTCGAAAGTCAAATCTTCATTGTATTTGTATTATTCGGTTAAATTCAATTTCAAGTGAAATTTGCTGATTGTTGAAAGTCAAATCTTCATTGTATTTGTATTATTCGGTTAAATTCAATTTCAAGTGAAATTTGCTGATTGTTGAAAGTCAAATCTTCATTGTATTTGTATTATTCGGTTAAATTCAATTTCAAGTGAAATTTGCTGATTGTTGAAAGTCAAATCTTCATTGTATTTGTATTATTCGGTTAAATTCAATTTCAAGTGAAATTTGCTGATTGTCGAAAGTCAAATCTTCATTGTATTTGTATTATTCGGTTACATTCAATTTCAAGTGAAATTTGCTGATTGTCGAAAGTCAAATCTTCATTGTATTTGTATTATTCGGTTAAATTCAATTTCAAGTGAAATTTGCTGATTGTTGAAAGTCAAATCTTCATTGTATTTGTATTATTCGGTTAAATTCAATTTCAAGTGAAATTTGCTGATTGTCGAAAGTCAAATCTTCATTGTATTTGTATTATTCGGTTAAATTCAATTTCAAGTGAAATTTGCTGATTGTTGAAAGTCAAATCTTCATTGTATTTGTATTATTCGGTTAAATTCAATTTCAAGTGAAATTTGCTGATTGTCGAAAGTCAAATCTTCATTGTATTTGTATTATTCTGTAAAATTCAATTTCAAGTGAAATTTGCTGATTGTCGAAAGTCAAATCTTCATTGTATTTGTATTATTCGGTTAAATTCAATTTCAAGTGAAATTTGCTGATTGTTGAAAGTCAAATCTTCATTGTATTTGTATTATTCGGTTAAATTCAATTTCAAGTGAAATTTGCTGATTGTCGAAAGTCAAATCTTCATTGTATTTGTATTATTCGGTTAAATTCAATTTCAAGTGAAATTTGCTGATTGTTGAAAGTCAAATCTTCATTGTATTTGTATTATTCGGTTAAATTCAATTTCAAGTGAAATTTGCTGATTGTTGAAAGTCAAATCTTCATTGTATTTGTATTATTCGGTTAAATTCA
Organism: Euprymna scolopes; assembly: GCF_053919585.1. Classification (NCBI taxonomy): domain Eukaryota; kingdom Metazoa; phylum Mollusca; class Cephalopoda; order Sepiida; family Sepiolidae; genus Euprymna; species Euprymna scolopes. Next base: position 58,322,008 of record NC_136519.1, read on the forward strand.
ATTTCAAGTGAAATTTGCTGATTGTTGGAAGTCAAATCTTCATTGTATTTGTATTATTCGGTTAAATTCAATTTCAAGTGAAATTTGCTGATTGTCGAAAGTCAAATCTTCATTGTATTTGTATTATTCGGTTACATTCAATTTCAAGTGAAATTTGCTGATTGTCGAAAGTCAAATCTTCATTGTATTTGTATTATTCGGTTAAATTCAATTTCAAGTGAAATTTGCTGATTGTTGAAAGTCAAATCTTCATTGTATTTGTATTATTCGGTTAAATTCAATTTCAAGTGAAATTTGCTGATTGTCGAAAGTCAAATCTTCATTGTATTTGTATTATTCGGTTAAATTCAATTTCAAGTGAAATTTGCTGATTGTTGAAAGTCAAATCTTCATTGTATTTGTATTATTCGGTTAAATTCAATTTCAAGTGAAATTTGCTGATTGTCGAAAGTCAAATCTTCATTGTATTTGTATTATTCTGTAAAATTCAATTTCAAGTGAAATTTGCTGATTGTCGAAAGTCAAATCTTCATTGTATTTTTATTATTCGGTTAAATTCAATTTCAAGTGAAATTTGCTGATTGTTGAAAGTCAAATCTTCATTGTATTTGTATTATTCGGTTAAATTCAATTTCAAGTGAAATTTGCTGATTGTTGAAAGTCAAATCTTCATTGTATTTGTATTATTCGGTTAAATTCCATTTCAAGTGAAATTTGCTGATTGTCGAAAGTCAAATCTTCATTGTATTTGTATTATTCGGTTAAATTCAATTTCAAGTGAAATTTGCTGATTGTCGAAAGTCAAATCTTCATTGTATTTGTATTATTCGGTTAAATTCAATTTCAAGTGAAATTTGCTGATTGTTGAAAGTCAAATCTTCATTGTATTTGTATTATTCGGTTAAATTCAATTTCAAGTGAAATTTGCTGATTGTCGAAAGTCAAATCTTCATTGTATTTGTATTATTCGGTTAAATTCAATTTCAAGTGAAATTTGCTGATTGTTGAAAGTCAAATCTTCATTGTATTTGTATTATTCGGTTAAATTCAATTTCAAGTGAAATTTGCTGATTGTCGAAAGTCAAATCTTCATTGTATTTGTATTATTCGGTTAAATTCAATTTCAAGTGAAATTTGCTGATTGTCGAAAGTCAAATCTTCATTGTATTTGTATTATTCGGTTAAATTCAATTTCAAGTGAAATTTGCTGATTGTCGAAAGTCAAATCTTCATTGTATTTGTATTATTCGGTTAAATTCAATTTCAAGTGAAATTTGCTGATTGTTGAAAGTCAAATCTTCATTGTATTTGTATTATTCGGTTAAATTCAATTTCAAGTGAAATTTGCTGATTGTCGAAAGTCAAATCTTCATTGTATTTGTATTATTCGGTTAAATTCAATTTCAAGTGAAATTTGCTGATTGTCGAAAGTCAAATCTTCATTGTATTTGTATTATTCGGTTAAATTCAATTTCAAGTGAAATTTGCTGATTGTCGAAAGTCAAATCTTCATTGTATTTGTATTATTCGGTTAAATTCAATTTCAAGTGAAATTTGCTGATTCTTGAAAGTCAAATCTTCATTGTATTTGTATTATTCGGTTAAATTCAATTTCAAGTGAAATTTGCTGATTGTCGAAAGTCAAATCTTCATTGTATTTGTATTATTCGGTTAAATTCAATTTCAAGTGAAATTTGCTGATTGTCGAAAGTCAAATCTTCATTGTATTTGTATTATTCGGTTAAATTCAATTTCAAGTGAAATTTGCTGATTGTTGAAAGTCAAATCTTAATTGTATTTGTATTATTCGGTTAAATTCAATTTCAAGTGAAATTTGCTGATTGTCGAAAGTCAAATCTTCATTGTATTTGTATTATTCGGTTAAATTCAATTTCAAGTGAAATTTGCTGATTGTTGAAAGTCAAATCTTCATTGTATTTTTATTATTCGGTTAAATTCAATTTCAAGTGAAATTTGCTGATTGTCGAAAGTCAAATCTTCATTGTATTTGTATTATTCGGTAAAATTCAATTTCAAGTGAAATTTGCTGATTGTAAAAAGTCAAATCTTCATTGTATTTTTATTATTCGGTTAAATTCAATTTCAAGTGAAATTTGCTGATTGTCGAAAGTCAAATCTTCATTGTATTTGTATTATTCGGTTAAATTCAATTTCAAGTGAAATTTGCTGATTGTTGAAAGTCAAATCTTCATTGTATTTGTATTATTCGGTTAAATTCAATTTCAAGTGAAATTTGCTGATTGTCGAAAGTCAAATCTTCATTGTATTTGTATTATTCGGTTAAATTCAATTTCAAGTGAAATTTGCTGATTGTCGAAAGTCAAATCTTCATTGTATTTGTATTATTCGGTTAAATTCAATTTCAAGTGAAATTTGCTGATTGTAAAAAGTCAAATCTTCATTGTATTTTTATTATTCGGTTAAATTCAATTTCAAGTGAAATTTGCTGATTGTCGAAAGTCAAATCTTCATTGTATTTGTATTATTCGGTTAAATTCAATTTCAAGTGAAATTTGCTGATTGTTGAAAGTCAAATCTTCATTGTATTTGTATTATTCGGTTAAATTCAATTTCAAGTGAAATTTGCTGATTGTTGAAAGTCAAATCTTAATTGTATTTGTATTATTCGGTTAAATTCAATTTCAAGTGAAATTTGCTGATTGTCGAAAGTCAAATCTTCATTGTATTTGTATTATTCGGTTAAATTCAATTTCAAGTGAAATTTGCTGATTGTCGAAAGTCAAATCTTCATTGTATTTGTATTATTCGGTTAAATTCAATTTCAAGTGAAATTTGCTGATTGTCGAAAGTCAAATCTTCATTGTATTTGTATTATTCGGTTAAATTCAATTTCAAGTGAAATTTGCTGATTGTTGAAAGTCAAATCTTCATTGTATTTGTATTATTCGGTTAAATTCAATTTCAAGTGAAATTTGCTGATTGTCGAAAGTCAAATCTTCATTGTATTTGTATTATTCGGTTAAATTCAATTTCAAGTGAAATTTGCTGATTGTCGAAAGTCAAATCTTCATTGTATTTGTATTATTCGGTTAAATTCAATTTCAAGTGAAATTTGCTGATTGTTGAAAGTCAAATCTTAATTGTATTTGTATTATTCGGTTAAATTCAATTTCAAGTGAAATTTGCTGATTGTCGAAAGTCAAATCTTCATTGTATTTGTATTATTCGGTTAAATTCAATTTCAAGTGAAATTTGCTGATTGTTGAAAGTCAAATCTTAATTGTATTTTTATTATTCGGTTAAATTCAATTTCAAGTGAAATTTGCTGATTGTCGAAAGTAAAATCTTCATTGTATTTGTATTATTCGGTTAAATTCAATTTCAAGTGAAATTTGCTGATTGTTGAAAGTCAAATCTTCATTGTATTTGTATTATTCGGTTAAATTCAATTTCAAGTGAAATTTGCTGATTGTCGAAAGTCAAATCTTCATTGTATTTTTATTATTCGGTTAAATTCAATTTCAAGTGAAATTTGCTGATTGTCGAAAGTTAAATCTTCATTGTATTTGTATTATTCGGTTAAATTCAATTTCAAGTGAAATTTGCTGATTGTCGAAAGTCAAATCTTCATTGTATTTGTATTATTCGGTTAAATTCAATTTCAAGTGGAATTTACTGATTGTCGAAAGTCAAATCTTCATTGTATTTGTATTATTCGGTTAAATTCAATTTCAAGTGAAATTTGCTGATTGTTGAAAGTCAAATCCTCATTGTATTTGTATTATTCGGTTAAATTCAATTTCAAGTGAAATTTGCTGATTGTCGAAAGTCAAATCTTCATTGTATTTTTATTATTCGGTTAAATTCAATTTCAAGGTAAATTTGCTGATTGTCGAAAGTCAAATCCTCATTGCATTTGTATTATTCGGTTAAATTCAATTTCAAGTGAAATTTGCGTATTGTCGAAAGTCAAATCTTCATTGTATTTGTATTATTCGGTTAAATTCAATTTCAAGTGGAATTTACTGATTGTCGAAAGTCAAATCTTCATTGTATTTGTATTATTCGGTTAAATTCAATTTCAAGTGAAATTTGCTGATTGTTGAAAGTCAAATCTTCATTGTATTTGTATTATTCGGTTAAATTCAATTTCAAGTGAAATTTGCTGATTGTCGAAAGTCAAATCTTCATTGTATTTTTATTATTCGGTTAAATTCAATTTCAAGTGAAATTTGCTGATTGTCGAAAGTCAAATCTTCATTGTATTTGTATTATTCGGTTAAATTCAATTTCAAGTGAAATTTGCTGATTGTCGAAAGTCAAATCTTCATTGTATTTGTATTATTCGGTTAAATTCAATTTCAAGTGAAATTTGCTGATTGTCGAAAGTCAAATCCTCATTGTATTTGTATTATTCGGTTAAATTCAATTTCAAGTGAAATTTGCTGATTGTCGAAAGTCAAATCTTCATTGTATTTTTATTATTCGGTTAAATTCAATTTCAAGTGAAATTTGCTGATTGTCGAAAGTCAAATCCTCATTGTATTTGTATTATTCGGTTAAATTCAATTTCAAGTGAAATTTGCTGATTGTCGAAAGTAAAATCCTCATTGTATTTGTATTATTCGGTTAAATTCAATTTCAAGTGAAATTTGCTGATTGTCGAAAGTCAAATCTTCATTGTATTTGTATTATTCGGTTAAATTCAATTTCAAGTTGAATTTACTGATCGTCGAAAGTCAAATCTTCATTGTATTTGTATTATTCGGTTAAATTCAATTTCAAGTGAAATTTGCTGATTGTTGAAAGTCAAATCCTCATTTTATTTGTATTATTCGGTTAAATTCAATTTCAAGTGAAATTTGCTGATTGTCGAAAGTCAAATCTTCATTGTATTTTTATTATTCGGTTAAATTCAATTTCAAGGTAAATTTGCCGATTGTCGAAAGTCAAATCCTCATTGCATTTGTATTATTCGGTTAAATTCAATTTCAAGTGAAATTTGCGTATTGTCGAAAGTCAAATCCTCATTGTATTTGTATTATTCGGTTAAATTCAATTTCAAGTGAAATTTGCTGATTGTTGAAAGTCAAATCCTCATTGTATTTGTATTATTCGGTTAAATTCAATTTCAAGTGAAATTTGCTGATTGTTGAAAGTCAAATCTTCATTGTATTTGTATTATTCGGTTAAATTCAATTTCAAGTGAAATTTGCTGATTGTTGAAAGTCAAATCTTCATTGTATTTGTATTATTCGGTTAAATTCAATTTCAAGTGAAATTTGCTGATTGTTGTAAGTCAAATCTTCATTGTATTTGTATTATTCGGTTAAATTCAATTTCAAGTGAAATTTGCTGATTGTCAAAAGTCAAATCTTCATTGTATTTGTATTATTCGGTTAAATTCAATTTCAAGTGAAATTTGCTGATTGTCGAAAGTCAAATCTTCATTGTATTTGTATTATTCGGTTAAATTCAATTTCAAGTGAAATTTGCTGATTGTCGAAAGTCAAATCTTCATTGTATTTGTATTATTCGGTTAAATTCAATTTCAAGTGAAATTTGCTGATTGTCGAAAGTCAAATCTTCATTGTATTTGTATTATTCGGTTAAATTCAATTTCAAGTGAAATTTGCTGATTCTTGAAAGTCAAATCTTCATTGTATTTGTATTATTCGGTTAAATTCAATTTCAAGTGAAATTTGCTGATTGTCGAAAGTCAAATCTTCATTGTATTTGTATTATTCGGTTAAATTCAATTTCAAGTGAAATTTGCTGATTGTCGAAAGTCAAATCTTCATTGTATTTGTATTATTCGGTTAAATTCAATTTCAAGTGAAATTTGCTGATTGTTGAAAGTCAAATCTTAATTGTATTTGTATTATTCGGTTAAATTCAATTTCAAGTGAAATTTGCTGATTGTCGAAAGTCAAATCTTCATTGTATTTGTATTATTCGGTTAAATTCAATTTCAAGTGAAATTTGCTGATTGTTGAAAGTCAAATCTTCATTGTATTTTTATTATTCGGTTAAATTCAATTTCAAGTGAAATTTGCTGATTGTCGAAAGTCAAATCTTCATTGTATTTGTATTATTCGGTAAAATTCAATTTCAAGTGAAATTTGCTGATTGTAAAAAGTCAAATCTTCATTGTATTTTTATTATTCGGTTAAATTCAATTTCAAGTGAAATTTGCTGATTGTCGAAAGTCAAATCTTCATTGTATTTGTATTATTCGGTTAAATTCAATTTCAAGTGAAATTTGCTGATTGTTGAAAGTCAAATCTTCATTGTATTTGTATTATTCGGTTAAATTCAATTTCAAGTGAAATTTGCTGATTGTCGAAAGTCAAATCTTCATTGTATTTGTATTATTCGGTTAAATTCAATTTCAAGTGAAATTTGCTGATTGTCGAAAGTCAAATCTTCATTGTATTTGTATTATTCGGTTAAATTCAATTTCAAGTGAAATTTGCTGATTGTAAAAAGTCAAATCTTCATTGTATTTTTATTATTCGGTTAAATTCAATTTCAAGTGAAATTTGCTGATTGTCGAAAGTCAAATCTTCATTGTATTTGTATTATTCGGTTAAATTCAATTTCAAGTGAAATTTGCTGATTGTTGAAAGTCAAATCTTCATTGTATTTGTATTATTCGGTTAAATTCAATTTCAAGTGAAATTTGCTGATTGTTGAAAGTCAAATCTTAATTGTATTTGTATTATTCGGTTAAATTCAATTTCAAGTGAAATTTGCTGATTGTCGAAAGTCAAATCTTCATTGTATTTGTATTATTCGGTTAAATTCAATTTCAAGTGAAATTTGCTGATTGTCGAAAGTCAAATCTTCATTGTATTTGTATTATTCGGTTAAATTCAATTTCAAGTGAAATTTGCTGATTGTCGAAAGTCAAATCTTCATTGTATTTGTATTATTCGGTTAAATTCAATTTCAAGTGAAATTTGCTGATTGTTGAAAGTCAAATCTTCATTGTATTTGTATTATTCGGTTAAATTCAATTTCAAGTGAAATTTGCTGATTGTCGAAAGTCAAATCTTCATTGTATTTGTATTATTCGGTTAAATTCAATTTCAAGTGAAATTTGCTGATTGTCGAAAGTCAAATCTTCATTGTATTTGTATTATTCGGTTAAATTCAATTTCAAGTGAAATTTGCTGATTGTTGAAAGTCAAATCTTAATTGTATTTGTATTATTCGGTTAAATTCAATTTCAAGTGAAATTTGCTGATTGTCGAAAGTCAAATCTTCATTGTATTTGTATTATTCGGTTAAATTCAATTTCAAGTGAAATTTGCTGATTGTTGAAAGTCAAATCTTAATTGTATTTTTATTATTCGGTTAAATTCAATTTCAAGTGAAATTTGCTGATTGTCGAAAGTAAAATCTTCATTGTATTTGTATTATTCGGTTAAATTCAATTTCAAGTGAAATTTGCTGATTGTTGAAAGTCAAATCTTCATTGTATTTGTATTATTCGGTTAAATTCAATTTCAAGTGAAATTTGCTGATTGTCGAAAGTCAAATCTTCATTGTATTTTTATTATTCGGTTAAATTCAATTTCAAGTGAAATTTGCTGATTGTCGAAAGTTAAATCTTCATTGTATTTGTATTATTCGGTTAAATTCAATTTCAAGTGAAATTTGCTGATTGTCGAAAGTCAAATCTTCATTGTATTTGTATTATTCGGTTAAATTCAATTTCAAGTGGAATTTACTGATTGTCGAAAGTCAAATCTTCATTGTATTTGTATTATTCGGTTAAATTCAATTTCAAGTGAAATTTGCTGATTGTTGAAAGTCAAATCCTCATTGTATTTGTATTATTCGGTTAAATTCAATTTCAAGTGAAATTTGCTGATTGTCGAAAGTCAAATCTTCATTGTATTTTTATTATTCGGTTAAATTCAATTTCAAGGTAAATTTGCTGATTGTCGAAAGTCAAATCCTCATTGCATTTGTATTATTCGGTTAAATTCAATTTCAAGTGAAATTTGCGTATTGTCGAAAGTCAAATCTTCATTGTATTTGTATTATTCGGTTAAATTCAATTTCAAGTGGAATTTACTGATTGTCGAAAGTCAAATCTTCATTGTATTTGTATTATTCGGTTAAATTCAATTTCAAGTGAAATTTGCTGATTGTTGAAAGTCAAATCTTCATTGTATTTGTATTATTCGGTTAAATTCAATTTCAAGTGAAATTTGCTGATTGTCGAAAGTCAAATCTTCATTGTATTTTTATTATTCGGTTAAATTCAATTTCAGGTGAAATTTGCTGATTGTCGAAAGTCAAATCTTCATTGTATTTGTATTATTCGGTTAAATTCAATTTCAAGTGAAATTTGCTGATTGTCGAAAGTCAAATCTTCATTGTATTTGTATTATTCGGTTAAATTCAATTTCAAGTGAAATTTGCTGATTGTCGAAAGTCAAATCTTCATTGTATTTGTATTATTCGGTTAAATTCAATTTCAAGTGAAATTTGCTGATTGTCGAAAGTCAAATCTTCATTGTATTTTTATTATTCGGTTAAATTCAATTTCAAGTGAAATTTGCTGATTGTCGAAAGTCAAATCCTCATTGTATTTGTATTATTCGGTTAAATTCAATTTCAAGTGAAATTTGCTGATTGTCGAAAGTAAAATCCTCATTGTATTTGTATTATTCGGTTAAATTCAATTTCAAGTGAAATTTGCTGATTGTCGAAAGTCAAATCTTCATTGTATTTGTATTATTCGGTTAAATTCAATTTCAAGTTGAATTTACTGATCGTCGAAAGTCAAATCTTCATTGTATTTGTATTATTCGGTTAAATTCAATTTCAAGTGAAATTTGCTGATTGTTGAAAGTCAAATCCTCATTTTATTTGTATTATTCGGTTAAATTCAATTTCAAGTGAAATTTGCTGATTGTCGAAAGTCAAATCTTCATTGTATTTTTATTATTCGGTTAAATTCAATTTCAAGGTAAATTTGCCGATTGTCGAAAGTCAAATCCTCATTGCATTTGTATTATTCGGTTAAATTCAATTTCAAGTGAAATTTGCGTATTGTCGAAAGTCAAATCCTCATTGTATTTGTATTATTCGGTTACATTCAATTTCAAGTGAAATTTGCTGATTGTCGAAAGTCAAATCTTCATTGTATTTGTATTATTCGGTTAAATTCAATTTCAAGTGAAATTTGCTGATTGTTGAAAGTCAAATCTTCATTGTATTTGTATTATTCGGTTAAATTCAATTTCAAGTGAAATTTGCTGATTGTTGAAAGTCAAATCTTCATTGTATTTGTATTATTCGGTTAAATTCAATTTCAAGTGAAATTTGCTGATTGTCGAAAGTCAAATCTTCATTGTATTTGTATTATTCGGTTACATTCAATTTCAAGTGAAATTTGCTGATTGTCGAAAGTCAAATCTTCATTGTATTTGTATTATTCGGTTAAATTCAATTTCAAGTGAAATTTGCTGATTGTTGAAAGTCAAATCTTCATTGTATTTTTATTATTCGGTTAAATTCAATTTCAAGTGAAATTTGCTGATTGTTGAAAGTCAAATCTTCATTGTATTTGTATTATTCGGTTAAATTCAATTTCAAGTGAAATTTGCTGATTGTTGAAAGTCAAATCTTCATTGTATTTGTATTATTCGGTTAAATTCCATTTCAAGTGAAATTTGCTGATTGTCGAAAGTCAAATCTTCATTGTATTTGTATTATTCGGTTAAATTCAATTTCAAGTGAAATTTACTGATTGTCGAAAGTCAAATCTTCATTGTATTTGTATTATTCGGTTAAATTCAATTTCAAGTGAAATTTGCTGATTGTTGAAAGTCAAATCTTCATTGTATTTGTATTATTCGGTTAAATTCAATTTCAAGTGAAATTTGCTGATTGTCGAAAGTCAAATCTTCATTGTATTTGTATTATTCGGTTAAATTCAATTTCAAGTGAAATTTGCTGATTGTTGAAAGTCAAATCTTCATTGTATTTGTATTATTCGGTTAAATTCAATTTCAAGTGAAATTTGCTGATTGTCGAAAGTCAAATCTTCATTGTATTTTTATTATTCGGTTTAATTCAATTTCAAGTGAAATTTGCTGATTGTCGAAAGTCAAATCTTCATTGTATTTGTATTATTCGGTTAAATTCAATTTCAAGTGAAATTTGCTGATTGTCGAAAGTCAAATCTTCATTGTATTTGTATTATTCGGTTAAATTCAATTTCAAGTGAAATTTGCTGATTGTTGAAAGTCAAATCTTCATTGTATTTGTATTATTCGGTTAAATTCAATTTCAAGTGAAATTTGCTGATTGTCGAAAGTCAAATCTTCATTGTATTTGTATTATTCGGTTAAATTCAATTTCAAGTGAAATTTGCTGATTGTCGAAACGTCAAATCTTCATTGTATTTGTATTATTCGGTTAAATTCAATTTCAAGTGAAATTTGCTGATTGTCGAAAGTCAAATCTTCATTGTATTTGTATTATTCGGTTAAATTCAATTTCAAGTGAAATTTGCTGATTGTTGAAAGTCAAATCTTCATTGTATTTGTATTATTCGGTTAAATTCAATTTCAAGTGAAATTTGCTGATTGTCGAAAGTCAAATCTTCATTGTATTTGTATTATTCGGTTAAATTCAATTTTAAGTGAAATTTGCTGATTGTCGAAAGTCAAATCTTCATTGTATTTGTATTATTCGGTTAAATTCAATTTCAAGTGAAATTTGCTGATTGTTGAAAGTCAAATCTTCATTGTATTTGTATTATTCGGTAAAATTCAATTTCAAGTGAGATTTGCTGATTGTCGAAAGTCAAATCTTCATGGTATTTTTATTATTCGGTTAAATTCAATTTCAAGTGAAATTTGCTGATTGTTGAAAGTCAAATCTTCATTGTATTTGTATTATTCGGTTAAATTAAATTTCAAGTGAAATTTGCTGATTGTTGAAAGTCAAATCTTAATTGTATTTGTATTATTCAGTTAAATTCAATTTCAAGTGAAATTTGCTGATTGTCGAAAGTCAAATCTTCATTGTATTTGTATTATTCGGTTAAATTCAATTTCAAGTGAAATTTGCTGATTGTCGAAAGTCAAATCTTCATTGTATTTGTATTATTCGGTTAAATTCAATTTCAAGGTAAATTTGCTGATTGTCGAAAGTCAAATCTTCATTGTATTTGTATTATTCGGTTAAATTCAATTTCAAGTGAAATTTGCTGATTGTTGAAAGTCAAATCTTCATTGTATTTGTATTATTCGGTTAAATTCAATTTCAAGTGAAATTTGCTGATTGTCGAAAGTCAAATCTTCATTGTATTTTTATTATTCGGTTAAATTCAATTTCAAGTGAAATTTGCTGATTGTCGAAAGTCAAATCTTCATTGTATTTGTATTATTCGGTTAAATTCAATTTCAAGTGAAATTTGCTGATTGTCGAAAGTCAAATCTTCATTGTATTTGTATTATTCGGTTAAATTCAATTTCAAGTGAAATTTGCTGATTGTTGAAAGTCAAATCTTCATTGTATTTGTATTATTCGGTTAAATTCAATTTCAAGTGAAATTTGCTGATTGTCGAAAGTCAAATCTTCATTGTATTTGTATTATTCGGTTAAATTCAATTTCAAGTGAAATTTGCTGATTGTCGAAAGTCAAATCTTCATTGTATTTGTATTATTCGGTTAAATTCAATTTCAAGTGGAATTTACTGATTGTCGAAAGTCAAATCTTCATTGTATTTGTATTATTCGGTTAAATTCAATTTCAAGTGAAATTTGCTGATTGTTGAAAGTCAAATCCTCATTGTATTTGTATTATTCGGTTAAATTCAATTTCAAGTGAAATTTGCTGATTGTCGAAAGTCAAATCTTCATTGTATTTTTATTATTCGGTTAAATTCAATTTCAAGGTAAATTTGCTGATTGTCGAAAGTCAAATCCTCATTGCATTTGTATTATTCGGTTAAATTCAATTTCAAGTGAAATTTTCGTATTGTCGAAAGTCAAATCCTCATTGTATTTGTATTATTCGGTTAAATTCAATTTCAAGTGGAATTTACTGATTGTCGAAAGTCAAATCTTCATTGTATTTGTATTATTCGGTTAAATTCAATTTCAAGTGAAATTTGCTGATTGTTGAAAGTCAAATCTTCATTGTATTTGTATTATTCGGTTAAATTCAATTTCAAGTGAAATTTGCTGATTGTCGAAAGTCAAATCTTCATTGTATTTTTATTATTCGGTTAAATTCAATTTCAAGTGAAATTTGCTGATTGTCGAAAGTCAAATCTTCATTGTATTTGTATTATTCGGTTAAATTCAATTTCAAGTGAAATTTGCTGATTGTCGAAAGTCAAATCTTCATTGTATTTGTATTATTCGGTTAAATTCAATTTCAAGTGAAATTTGCTGATTGTCGAAAGTCAAATCCTCATTGTATTTGTATTATTCGGTTAAATTCAATTTCAAGTGAAATTTGCTGATTGTCGAAAGTCAAATCTTCATTGTATTTTTATTATTCGGTTAAATTCAATTTCAAGTGAAATTTGCTGATTGTCGAAAGTCAAATCCTCATTGTATTTGTATTATTCGGTTAAATTCAATTTCAAGTGAAATTTGCTGATTGTCGAAAGTAAAATCCTCATTGTATTTGTATTATTCGGTTAAATTCAATTTCAAGTGAAATTTGCTGATTGTCGAAAGTCAAATCTTCATTGTATTTGTATTATTCGGTTAAATTCAATTTCAAGTGGAATTTGCTGATTGTCGAAAGTCAAATCTTCATTGTATTTGTATTATTCGGTTAAATTCAATTTCAAGTGAAATTTGCTGATTGTTGAAAGTCAAATCCTCATTTTATTTGTATTATTCGGTTAAATTCAATTTCAAGTGAAATTTGCTGATTGTCGAAAGTCAAATCTTCATTGTATTTTTATTATTCGGTTAAATTCAATTTCAAGGTAAATTTGCTGATTGTCGAAAGTCAAATCCTCATTGCATTTGTATTATTCGGTTAAATTCAATTTCAAGTGAAATTTGCGTATTGTCGAAAGTCAAATCCTCATTGTATTTGTATTATTCGGTTAAATTCAATTTCAAGTGGAATTTACTGATTGTCGAAAGTCAAATCTTCATTGTATTTGTATTATTCGGTTAAATTCAATTTCAAGTGAAATTTGCTGATTGTTGAAAGTCAAATCCTCATTGTATTTGTATTATTCGGTTAAATTCAATTTCAAGTGAAATTTGCTGATTGTCGAAAGTCAAATCTTCATTGTATTTTTATTATTCGGTTAAATTCAATTTCAAGGTAAATTTGCTGATTGTCGAAAGTCAAATCCTCATTGCATTTGTATTATTCGGTTAAATTCAATTTCAAGTGAAATTTTCGTATTGTCGAAAGTCAAATCCTCATTGTATTTGTATTATTCGGTTAAATTCAATTTCAAGTGGAATTTACTGATTGTCGAAAGTCAAATCTTCATTGTATTTGTATTATTCGGTTAAATTCAATTTCAAGTGAAATTTGCTGATTGTTGAAAGTCAAATCTTCATTGTATTTGTATTATTCGGTTAAATTCAATTTCAAGTGAAATTTGCTGATTGTCGAAAGTCAAATCTTCATTGTATTTTTATTATTCGGTTAAATTCAATTTCAAGTGAAATTTGCTGATTGTCGAAAGTCAAATCTTCATTGTATTTGTATTATTCGGTTAAATTCAATTTCAAGTGAAATTTGCTGATTGTCGAAAGTCAAATCTTCATTGTATTTGTATTATTCGGTTAAATTCAATTTCAAGTGAAATTTGCTGATTGTCGAAAGTCAAATCCTCATTGTATTTGTATTATTCGGTTAAATTCAATTTCAAGTGAAATTTGCTGATTGTCGAAAGTCAAATCTTCATTGTATTTTTATTATTCGGTTAAATTCAATTTCAAGTGAAATTTGCTGATTGTCGAAAGTCAAATCCTCATTGTATTTGTATTATTCGGTTAAATTCAATTTCAAGTGAAATTTGCTGATTGTCGAAAGTAAAATCCTCATTGTATTTGTATTATTCGGTTAAATTCAATTTCAAGTGAAATTTGCTGATTGTCGAAAGTCAAATCTTCATTGTATTTGTATTATTCGGTTAAATTCAATTTCAAGTGGAATTTGCTGATTGTCGAAAGTCAAATCTTCATTGTATTTGTATTATTCGGTTAAATTCAATTTCAAGTGAAATTTGCTGATTGTTGAAAGTCAAATCCTCATTTTATTTGTATTATTCGGTTAAATTCAATTTCAAGTGAAATTTGCTGATTGTCGAAAGTCAAATCTTCATTGTATTTTTATTATTCGGTTAAATTCAATTTCAAGGTAAATTTGCTGATTGTCGAAAGTCAAATCCTCATTGCATTTGTATTATTCGGTTAAATTCAATTTCAAGTGAAATTTGCGTATTGTCGAAAGTCAAATCCTCATTGTATTTGTATTATTCGGTTAAATTCAATTTCAAGTGGAATTTACTGATTGTCGAAAGTCAAATCTTCATTCTATTTGTATTAATCGGTTAAATTTAATTTCAAGTGAAATTTGCTGATTGTTGAAAGTCAAATCTTCATTGTATTTGTATTATTCGGTTAAATTCAATTTCAAGTGAAATTTGCTGATTGTCGAAAGTCAAATCTTCATTGTATTTTTATTATTCGGTTAAATTCAATTTCAAGTGAAATTTGCTGATTGTCGAAAGTCAAATCTTCATTGTATTTGTATTATTCGGTTAAATTCAATTTCAAGTGAAATTTGCTGATTGTCGAAAGTCAAATCTTCATTGTATTTTTATTATTCGGTTAAATTCAATTTAAAGTGAAATTTGCTGATTGTCGAAAGTCAAATCCTCATTGTATTTTTATTATTCGGTTAAATTCAATTTCAAGTGAAATTTGCTGATTGTCGAAAGTCAAATCTTCATTGTATTTGTATTATTCGGTTAAATTCAATTTCAAGTGAAATTTGCTGATTGTCGAAAGTCAAATCTTCATTGTATTTGTATTATTCGGTTAAATTCAATTTCAAGTGAAATTTGCTGATTGTCGAAAGTCAAATCCTCATTGTATTTGTATTATTCGGTTAAATTCAATTTCAAGTGAAATTTGCTGATTGTCGAAAGTCAAATCTTCATTGTATTTTTATTATTCGGTTAAATTCAATTTCAAGTGAAATTTGCTGATTGTCGAAAGTCAAATCCTCATTGTATTTGTATTATTCGGTTAAATTCAATTTCAAGTGAAATTTGCTGATTGTCGAAAGTAAAATCCTCATTGTATTTGTATTATTCGGTTAAATTCAATTTCAAGTGAAATTTGCTGATTGTCGAAAGTCAAATCCTCATTGTATTTGTATTATTCGGTTAAATTCAATTTCAAGTGAAATTTGCTGATTGTCGAAAGTCAAATCTTCATTGTATTTGTATTATTCGGTTAAATTCAATTTCAAGTGGAATTTACTGATTGTCGAAAGTCAAATCTTCATTGTATTTTTATTATTCGGTTAAATTCAATTTCAAGTGAAATTTGCTGATTGTCGAAAGTCAAATCCTCATTGTATTTGTATTATTCGGTTAAATTCAATTTCAAGTGAAATTTGCTGATTGTCGAAAGTCAAATCTTCATTGTATTTTTATTATTCGGTTAAATTCAATTTCAAGTGAAATTTGCTGATTGTCGAAAGTCAAATCCTCATTGTATTTGTATTATTCGGTTAAATTCAATTTCAAGTGAAATTTGCTGATTGTCGAAAGTAAAATCCTCATTGTATTTGTATTATTCGGTTAAATTCAATTTCAAGTGAAATTTGCTGATTGTCGAAAGTCAAATCTTCATTGTATTTGTATTATTCGGTTAAATTCAATTTCAAGTGGAATTTACTGATTGTCGAAAGTCAAATCTTCATTGTATTTGTATTATTCGGTTAAATTCAATTTCAAGTGAAATTTGCTGATTGTTGAAAGTCAAATCCTCATTTTATTTGTATTATTCGGTTAAATTCAATTTCAAGTGAAATTTGCTGATTGTCGAAAGTCAAATCTTCATTGTATTTGTATTATTCGGTTAAATTCAATTTCAAGGTAAATTTGCTGATTGTCGAAAGTCAAATCCTCATTGCATTTGTATTATTCGGTTAAATTCAATTTCAAGTGAAATTTGCGTATTGTCGAAAGTCAAATCCTCATTGTATTTGTATTATTCGGTTAAATTCAATTTCAAGTGGAATTTACTGATTGTCGAAAGTCAAATCTTCATTGTATTTGTATTATTCGGTTAAATTCAATTTCAAGTGAAATTTGCTGATTGTTGAAAGTCAAATCTTCATTGTATTTGTATTATTCGGTTAAATTCAATTTCAAGTGAAATTTGCTGATTGTCGAAAGTCAAATCTTCATTGTATTTTTATTATTCGGTTAAATTCAATTTCAAGTGAAATTTGCTGATTGTCGAAAGTCAAATCTTCATTGTATTTGTATTATTCGGTTAAATTCAATTTCAAGTGAAATTTGCTGATTGTCGAAAGTCAAATCTTCATTGTATTTTTATTATTCGGTTAAATTCAATTTCAAGTGAAATTTGCTGATTGTCGAAAGTCAAATCCTCATTGTATTTGTATTATTCGGTTAAATTCAATTTCAAGTGAAATTTGCTGATTGTCGAAAGTCAAATCTTCATTGTATTTTTATTATTCGGTTAAATTCAATTTCAAGTGAAATTTGCTGATTGTCGAAAGTCAAATCCTCATTGTATTTGTATTATTCGGTTAAATTCAATTTCAAGTGAAATTTGCTGATTGTCGAAAGTCAAATCTTCATTGTATTTGTATTATTCGGTTAAATTCAATTTCAAGTGGAATTTACTGATTGTCGAAAGTCAAAATCTTCATTGTATTTGTATTATTCGGTTAAATTCAATTTCAAGTGAAATTTGCTGATTGTTGAAAGTCAAATCTTCATTGTATTTGTATTATTCGGTTAAATTCAATTTCAAGTGAAATTTGCTGATTGTTGAAAGTCAAATCTTCATTGTATTTGTATTATTCGGTTAAATTCAATTTCAAGTGAAATTTGCTGATTGTCGAAAGTCAAATCCTCATTGAAAGGTCGGCCTCTGTGGCTCATAGGATGTACACGGAACGCACTTGTAAACGTGTAATAAAATGTGTTCTGCATAGGCGTTAGTATCTCATAAGTAAATTAACATGTGGCTGGCCACAGTAGAGTAATAAGATTGTGCAAGGCATTTTATTCGGTTAGAAGACGCCCGAAAATTAAATAAACTTAGTAAGTGTAGATTTAGAGATCTTGATTCCAACCGAAAAGACAAATCGGAAAGTTCCTTGTTCAGTATCTAACAGTCCTGAATAGTTCGCCAAGCTATTATAGCATTAGTTAATCTTTGGACGCAATATATGTATTTGTCTTTTCAGGGTGAAAATACGGCATTAATATCATCATCATCATCATCATTATTATTATTATTATTATTATTATTATTATTATTGGCTCAAACGATCTGATTGGAAACCTGCGGTGTTCTCTGGAGGCTTTATTGGAAGGAGCAGTGGTTAAACTATGGGGAGGATGCATGATGGGGGTGTAGAACTTGTAGATATGCAGCTTCGGTGTTCTTCATTCCCTGTAGCGCTTATTCGTTATATTGTCTTCTTGCATTATTCTCCGCATTCAAGGGGTTTCTTTAATATTTCAGTCGTTTTCATTATCGTTAGTCGTTGTACTTTTGCAGTTATTCCTCTGATTCCAATTTCTGACATTCTTTTTTCGATTTTTTTCGGAATTGTTCCTAGTGCTCCTACTATTATCGGTACTATTTTGATTTTCTTCATTATCCAAATCCCTTTTAACTCTCTGGCTAGCTCTGTGTATTTGCTTCGTTTCTCTTTTTCTTTCATACTCACCCTGTGGTCAGCTGGGACAGCAAAGTCTACGATTTGACAGGATTTTTCTTTCTTGTTAATTATTACGACATCTGGTCATCTTGCTTGGATGGGTTTATCCGTCTGTATGTCCATGCCTCATAGGATTTTGTGGTTCTCGTTTTCGAGTGATGTTGCGGGTTTATGCTTGTACCATTTGTCTGTACGTTCAAAATGCAGTCGTTTGAACAATTCCCAGTGCACCGCCCTCCCCACTTGGTCATGCCTGTTTTTGTATTCCTTTTGGGCCAGTTTGCTGTATTCTCTTACTATATGGTTTATCGTTTCGTCTCTTTGTCTACAGAGTCTGCATTTGCTGTTTTCTTGTGTTTTATCGATTCTTGCTTTGATATGGTTGCTTCTTATCGAGTTATCTTGTGCTGCAGTTATTAGAGATTAAGTTTCTCGGTTTATATGTCCTTTTCGCATCCATGTCTAGGTGTTTTCGTTATTGTCATCTTTTGTCATTCTTATGAATCTTCCGTGGAGTTTTTCTCTTCCCACTTCTCTTCTCTCGTTTTGTCATTTGCCTCTCTGTTTTCTGTTTTGTTGGGTTTTTTTCAGTGTCTCTTGCTGCCATAATTATCCTTTCAGTGTTTTGCATTATGTATTTTTCTAGTACTTTTTCGTGTCCTTCACACAGTCTTCTATACAGATCAGTCCTCTCCCGCCGTCTTTCATTTTCACGTAGAGCCTGTCAATATCGTCCTTTGGGTGTAGTGCATTATGCATAGTCATGAGTTTCCTGGTTTTCTGGTCGAGTTGTCTCAGTTCTTTTTGTCCACCCTATAAACGGTCCAGAGTATCTTACTAGCGATACTGCCAATGTATTTATACCTTTTATTAGGTTTCTGCTATATAATTTCGTTTCCAGGGGTTTTATTGTTCTCTTGAGGTATTCCTTTCCAATTTTCTCTTTCACTTCTGTTGTTCTGATGGTCTCCGCTTCCAGAATTCCCAAGTATTTATAGTCGTCTTGTTCCCCTAGTGTCCTCATTTCTGTTTGGTTGGGTAGTTCCATCCCTTCTGTCGTTTCCAGTTTTCCCTTTTTTATAACTAGTA
>NC_136519.1:58346034-58351034 GCF_053919585.1 Euprymna scolopes
TTTTACACCTTTATATCACGTGCTAACTCCAATGTTGGAGAACTATATTCGATCAATCACATCAACCCTTATCCCCGAGCGACTTCCGGGCCTTGATAAGTGGTGACCTCCATGTAAAAAAAAAACAAGCTGATTTTAAAACCGCAGTCACGTTCAATCATCACTTTTGCAAGAGTAGTCCCACAGCACATTTCTCATCAACTCCTTCTCTTACACCGGAAGCTGAAGCAACCCTATTTCATTACATGTACGATTAGCATAAATAAACAGTTCTTATTTACACATTCATCTTTGTTTTGTATTTTTGTCTTGTTTCTCTCAGATATGACACTGATCATCATTATCGATATGTGCAGAAGTTACTCTCCTGGACATTTCCATAAATTCTATTGGCTTTTACAAATATTTTTTACTGATTTAAAAATGTATATCCGAATGCCCAATTTGGTTTGATAAATAATGTAATGAGATCGACCATTGGTGAGAAAGATCTTAAGGTTGCCTTATCAATAGCTATTAAAACAAGGTATATGAGACAGCGGCACTTCTATCCTATGGTAACTTCACTTGCCTTTCATCATCATCCTTATACTGCTTAGTGTTTAGCAAGTAGGAACTAACTACCATTTTAAAAAAATCATTAGTATAACCTGATTGAGGATTGAACTCGGGTATCCCGAACTATTGGCGAACACGTTAATCTTTATACCGGTAAAACGTAATTTAATAGCAACATAAAAAAATACTATAATATCTTTTTTTTAGTTTTGAAATCGAGTTATTTATGAAAATATACGTAGAATTATTGTGGCACAAAAAATCAACAGTTAATACAGCCAGCAGTATTGACTACTATTGATAAACGATTTCGTTTTCCCTTACTGAATTAGAATTCTGAAAAAGTATGTAATGTTAATGGCATCTGATATAGTGGACGCATCTCAACTACAATGCGATTCAATTTGATTTCTTTACTTTTCGATAGTCTTACTAATTCATATTTCAGATCTTAGTATTTTTTTTCATATTCTTTCTTTTGCATTTTGGTATAGAAAAAGCAGACTATGTGCAATTTCTCTTGTTTTGTTTAGAAAAATATGTCAAGTTTGGAATGTTCAAGAACCTTATCAGTTTCTATGCGCATGTCATAAATAAGGTTAACATTGTTGTTTTCCTGCGCCACTTCTGGCTTATAATCATACTCTTTCTCATTGTGGTATAATTTATGGAGTTTGCATATATTTCAGTGTAAGACCTGAGCAAGTTTTTCGTGCCTCCATTTTTTTATATTGATGTTGAGCTATTATAGGGCATTCTGATATAATATGCCCTAATGTTTCTTAATTTTCATTACACAATCTGCATATTGGTGTTTCGATGGAGTGTTTGATGGGCCTAGTGCGAGTGGCTTGTTTCTAGGCTGCCATAAAAGTGCTTTCATAAAATCCTGTAAGATCAACCTTAACCAACACATTTCAGCTGTCATTATATCGAAATTTAATATCCTTAAAGAATACACTTCATAATTGTACCTCTCTCTTGCAAACTCTGACTCTGTTTCACCCCATGTATTATTATCTTTCCTCTTTTTACTCCATAAAGAAGAGTTTCATTACTTTCAGAAATATACTTAGTTATACTTTCTTCTATATTCAACACATCATCAACACCAAGTAAGCCTCGACCAACTTTGTTGTTAATTGGGGGAGGGGGTACATACAATCGAACGACACATCCTTTCTTAGCAAAAATCCCATAAATTATCAGCATTTTACGTGGTTTTGCGTGCAAATATATTAATTCATCTACATTCTAGTAAAGTCTGCTAAAGGTATATCATATGATGGCATATATTGTGTTCCGCTTGTTGAGATGTGATTTAAGAATAATCCTTAGTCTTTTGTTGTATTAGTCTATGACCTGGTTTTTTTATTTCTATGTTCTTAATTTTATCGGCTTAGTATCCCCTCGCAATGTACCGGCAAGTTACTTAGTTAACAATACATTGTAGTCTAATAATAATGTCTTTAGTTAAAGTTTTAAATGAAAAAGTAAAGTATCATGGTTCAGTTGTTCTCTAATCAAAAACACCCATAAGCCTGACGAATTCTCACGAAAATGAAACGCGGAATATTAGTTGTAGCTTAATTGCTATATATATTTTTATATATCTCTATCTATATATTTGACATAAAAAAGATGTAACATGCCGGTATTTTCCCTTTTCCCTGAATGAGATGTTTTTGGAGTTCGGTTGAATTGTGTCATCTACAATTATATAAAACGAACTTTGTAGGTGCGTAGGTGCGTGTGAATTCGTTTCTACAGACTCCAAAACGACTAAGCCGAGAGTTATTAAATATCACACAAATGTCATTTATGTATATACCAGTTTTCTATCGGGCTATCTTTGATAACCGATAATCGAGAAAATCCGACGAAAGAAGGAACACGCTATTTTGACCAAAGTTAACACGTCATAAAGCCTTAAAGCACAAGTGCTTTTGAAAAAAGTATAATCACACAAGCCGAAGGTCTGGCATATAAAATTAACAGTAAGTTCTTTGACATGACAGGAGCGCGTTCGAAATAAATGTATCTGCTTAAAGCACAATTTATGAAATGAAATGAATGTTTCCATTTAAATCACAACTTTATGTGTGTGTGTGTGTGTATATGTGCGTGTGTATGTGTGTGTGTATGTGTGTGTGTAAATATAGAGAATGAGAGATAAATGTTATGTTTTTCTATAATAATCGCGGAAATAATAATAATAATAATAATAATAATAATGATAATATGTACGCATATATATATATGTGCATATATATATATATATATATATATATATATGTATATATATATACATATTAAGCATATTGTGTGTGTGTCTGAGTGAGTGAGTTTGTTCCCTATAATTCCCGAAACGCTGAGCTTATTATGAAATTGCATACAAATATATTTATTGTGTTTCTGAGTGATAGATAGATTTTCTATCGGCATAATTCTGATAAGTAAAAACATAACATGCAGCCGCAGCAGAGATTGAACTCACGTGACGCCATCACTAGAGGGGGATCCTACCACGGCTAAAGAAAGGCCCATTTACCCTTGAGAGAAGGATACCAGTTTCCTAACCTGGTATTTTACCTCGCGGTATATACAACGCCTCGCCTTCCCAAATTGTCACTAATTTGGTACTGGCCCAGCTCGACGTTGCTTAACTTCGGTGATTTGGTGAGAATCGCTATGTCAACGTGAATATGTCGTATTCTGCTAAGCATCGAAAATCTCTAATCGATAATCGAAAAATTCAATAAAAGAAGAAACAGTCTTATTTTGAATAAAATCAATTCTTTACAAGTGTATTTTAGAAAATTTATAACCGCACAATCTAGAGGGCCAGTATAGAAAATCAACAGTAGCCTCTTTGATCGAACAGGGGCGCGTTCGAAATGACTGTTTTGGGTTAGAAAAATATAGGACCATGATACTTAGGTTTTGCATTTTAAACTTGCAAGCTATTATATAAGAACATTTTTTATAAAATCAATAGTTGTTTTGTGACAACACCGGGGCAACGTTAGCAATGACACAACTAGGACACAACTAAACCATGGTACTTGACTTTAAAATTTAAATTTTTAATTTAAGATAATAAAATTTTTATAAAATTAACAGCACATTTTATACAGTTCAATGTAAACTATGTGTTGTGGACTAAGTCACTGCAAGAAGGCAAAGTTTCCTAAACTAGAACAATCGATTGTATTGAATAATTGGACATGTTAGCAATCGATTGTATTGAATAATTGGACATGTTAGCAATCGATTGTATTGAATAATTGGACATGTTAGCAATCGATTGTATTGAATAATTGGACATGTTAGCAATCGATTGTATTGAATAATTGGACATGTTAGCAATCGATTGTATTGAATAATTGGACATGTTAGCAATCGATTGTATTGAATAATTGGACATGTTAGCAATTTCGACGAAAATAAAAGCATGATGTCGAATATTCCTTCATCCTCATTCAATCCGGGGTAACGTCGAGTCTCTCTGCTAGTATATCATGATTGCAACGTCTTGTCAGACGAGTGCCACTCCCTCAGACACTTAAAGTCCATGAACCCAAAAATGACTTCCAGCGCCACAAGACCATTTTTATACACAAATGCCTGAGGGAGTATCTATACACAGATATTGTTAAAGAGTCTTAGCTTTGTACGACAGCTAACTCTCTCTCTCTCTCTCTCAGTTCAAAATGTTGAGACCAGCAACAAGCAAGAGCAAGATAGCCAGCAACAAGTTAAACTGCAGACCAGCTTATTGCGGGTACTGGTCTCCCGCTTTATGGTTTTTTAAATCAGAGATTTGCTTCTCCTAGAAAGGTTGCCTTCACCACGGCTTACGGGAGCCATCTCCACCCCAACACACACATACATACACATAAACACACACAGTGCTAGTTGGACGTTGACCTCAAAAAGGGTTCATTCGCCCTTTGGAAGGTCTTATTTTTAATCCTTCAGGGAGACTAGCTACCCTTCTCACCAAACAAGTCTTGTGGGGGAACCAGTTTAGTTGCCGGTGACCCGACCATGAGGCAAGTAGTACTGGGTTATATGGTACCAGTAGCATATGACATGACCTGACTGCTAGTATGTATATATATATATATATTATAGTATATATGTGTGTGTTTGTGTGTGTGTGTATGTGTGTGTGTACGTAAGTATGAAACTTAGAAACCAAGAATGAATATTATAATGTACCTCCTTCAGAAACATTTATATGCGTATAACTTTTTTTTCATATTCGTTGTATAAATATATTTTTAGGACTTCATCCTCCCCTTCCTTGTTTGTCTCTTGTTCGACCCTTTAAATCCAAGCGATCCATTAAGCACACATTCATCTTGCGGTAGGCGAGTGAACGATGTAGAAAAACAAAAACAAAAGAAAAATTCACAGGGTGTCTTCGATATTGACGA
>NC_136519.1:58356034-58478534 GCF_053919585.1 Euprymna scolopes
GTATGTATGTATATATATATATATGTATGTATGTATGTATGTATGTATGTATGTATGTTATTTCTTTCTAAGTCCGTTGCTATGTAGCGCGCCTCATACCAGTCAACAAGGTATTATTCCAACCGCTTATCGCAAGAGAACAATAACAGAGTTCGATCCTCACTAACACTGTCATCATCATCCTAACGATGTGCACGAACCGAGTCTAGTTTAACATTAAGGCGCTAAGCAAGCGTATATGTG
This sequence comes from Euprymna scolopes, assembly GCF_053919585.1. Taxonomy (NCBI): domain Eukaryota; kingdom Metazoa; phylum Mollusca; class Cephalopoda; order Sepiida; family Sepiolidae; genus Euprymna; species Euprymna scolopes. Next base: position 58,356,278 of record NC_136519.1, read on the forward strand.
CACGCATATACACTTAAACAAGTTGATAATAAATAAACGCAAACATAATATATAGATATGTATATAAGTATATTTACATATATATATATTTATATATATATATATATATATATATTGCTTCGACTTCTGAGAAAGTTCACGGCACGAAGTAGTAGTATTAGTAGCAGTAGTACATATAGTTGAAGTAGTAGTAGTAGTAGTAGCAGTAGTAGTAGCAGTAGTAGTGGCAGTAGTAGTGGTGGTAGTAGTAGTAGTAGTAGTAGTAGTAGTAGTAGTAGTAGTAGTAAAACTGCTGCTCTTTAGTGTTTCTTTCTATCTTGCAATAAAAGTTCTTTTTTGTTTTTTGCTTTTGTAAGTTATGTTGCCAGTACCGGTTGCCGGAATTGAGATAGCAGTGTTTTAAGTGTGGTTCGCTGTAACTCAATAATACTGATATTGAGTAAGAGAGAGAAAGAGAGAGAGATAGAGAGAGAAAGAGAGAGAAAAAAGAAAGAGAGAGAAACAGAAAGAGCGAAAGGGGGAGCACTTGTCCGTTTAAAAGCTGTGACGTGATGTCACGTATACAACAGACCGGCTGATGATACACACGCTGTACACATCCATAAAACGACTAACACAATTAATTGTCACTTGGAAACAACAGGGGCGCGTCCGAAACTTCCTGCTTTTCCATCGTTTAGAAACACAAAAACCATAATTAAATGAAACGTTTTTTTAATTTTTTATTTATTTTATTAAAAAGAGGAAAAACATACTTTTTCAATTTGGCATTCTCAGCGATTTTGTTTCACGTAAATCAGCTGAAAGAAAAAGAAATAAAAGTGGTTTTGCCAACTCGACGGCGCATAAAATGCCTTAGTGTCGCTATTGGCAGAGGTTACCGACACCAGCATCACACACAAAAAGAATATCAATCCCAGTCAAAAATAATTTCTAGAACACTTTTATGACACTTACAAACATTAAAATAAAAATTAATGCTAAAAGAATCTCAGGTTTAGTGCTATTATCTCAAACTAATAAATACTTACGATTACACAAATTTTACACAAACAATCGGGGTTATCTGAATTTTTACGAATGACTTCTTGTTTATCCACTTTCATTAAACTAAATTAAAATAAATATAACGTACTTTACCAGCATCTGTGTTGCAAAATGAATAATGATCTGTTAATTAAGTTTGAACTGTATATAGAAAATGCATGCACATATTTAAACATATGTAGATAGAGATATACACCAGAAAATATATTTAAAATAATCCGGAAAATTGTACACGGGGCACCTCAGATATATATATATATATATATATATATATATATATATATATATATATATATATATATATATATATATATATATATATACTAGCTGTACCCTGTCACGCGTTGATGTGGCTTAATTTCGTGTAATGGAAAATTCTAATAAAAAGAGGAAATGCATGTTTCTTATATTCTTAGTACATCAATCCACTCCAAAAAGTATAAAAAAAGGCGAAAAAAAAAAATTGGATCCGGATCCTCGGGAGTTACCATCAATCATGGCTTGCGCTCGACCAACATTCAGTGGATTAAGCCGAAAGTTGCTAAACCATTAAAACGCTAAATAGTTTTCTTTTTTATTGTATTAAAAAATGTGAGTTTTTAATTAATATTTGGGTAAGGGGGGGTGTTACTATACACAGATTCGAAAAAGTTGTTCAAAAACGAATAAATGAAAGCAAAGGTAAGGTAAATTACGTTTCTATCTAACTGGATAATTTTTTAGTGTTTTTATTTAATGTAAAATGTTTAATCGGCTGAAAAATGCAGTGTTTATCTATGTATTTGAAAAAGACGAATGGTCGCGGACTCTGTTGAATACGTTAAGTTTGGGAAAATCAGTTAAAAACTATACAAAACAATGTCAGACACCTACTAATTATATGTTATTGTAACATAGGCTGACATAATCGGTGGGTTTCTGATAGTATTTTGTATAGTTTTTTAGTTTTAAATCATTTTCTCAAACTTAACATCATAAACAGTGTCCATCACCGTTTGTATTTTTCAAATACACTGATAAACATTGTTCTTCGAGCTGACTAAACGTTATAGTAAATAAAACGGGTTTGTATTACTAAACACAGAAACGAAAAAATTGCTGAAAAATAAATATAACAAATAAATGTTATCAAAGGCAAGATAAGTTACTTTTCTACCTAACTGGATAAGATTTTAGTGTTTTTATTTAGTGTAAAATGTTTAATCGGTTTGAAAAAATGTAGTGTTTATCTGTATATTTGAAAAATACAAATGGCGGCAGACTGTTGAACACATTAACTTTTGGAAAATGAGTTAAAGCTAAAAAACTATACAAAATACTGTCAAGAACTCACTCAATATATGTTACTGTGACATAGGCAGACATGTATTCAGTGGTTTTTAACAGTATTTTGTATATTTTTTTAGTTTTAACTCATTTTCCCAAACCTAATGTGTTAACACAGTCTACCGCCATTTGTAATTTTCAAATATAACAGTAAACGCTGTGTTTTTTGAGCCGAATAAAAATTTTGCATTAAAAAACAAAAAAAATTATCCATTTCGGTAATAAAGTAACATATCTTGCCTTTGATAATATTTGTTAATAAGGTCACGTGAGTCGATTAATGGGTGCTAATGCACTTACTGATCCGCGCTATTTTTTTAAATCGTATTTCCAAGCTTAATTAAAGTTTTATGTTTTTTTGGTATTTTTTTTAGATTAGGTCCACCTCCACAATTTTCTTTTAAATGACGACTTTTAAAGGTTTCCGACTATGCTGAATACAGAAATCGCATTGAAATTTTGCAGAAATAAGTAGTTAACGCGATATAGATAGTTGTTTTATGCATTGTATTCTTTGGCGGTTATCTTTATTACGCGCATAGATTTGTTTATGACGCGCGCAAGCGTGTAAAAAAGACGGCTGCCAGAGATTACAGTGCATTATACAAATTTTTAATATCTCGATAACTACTTATTTCTGCAAAATTTCAATGCGATTTCCGTATTCACCATAGTAGAAAACCTACAAAAGTCGTTATTTAAAAGAAAATTGTGGAGGTGGACCTAATCTAAAAATTTACCGTTTTTTTCATTCAATTGTACAGAATAGGTACAAAACACCCTCTTCTCCCAATGTTAAGAATGGCTTTTTAAATAATAACGTTATCATTTCAGCACGGATCAATAAGTGCACGAGTACCCAATTTCTTTATAAGCATTCATATTTTCTTATATAAAAACAACTTCTGTAAAAAAAAAGAAAAAACGTGCACTTTAAATCTTTGTTAAAAAAAGGTTTTCTTGAAAAAAAAAACAAAAAAAAAATACGGTAAAAAAGCTAAAAAACAAAACGTTAACGGGTAATCATGCAGAGAGTTATCCTTGTTTAAATAATAACGTTAATATTTAAAAAGTCATTCTTAACATGGGGAGGGGTTTTTACCTATTCTGTACTTTAACCTTACAATTGAATAAAAACATATCATAAAACTTTAATTAAACATGGAAATGCGATTTAAAAAATAGCGCAGATCACTTTCTGCATCAGCACCGAAAGTACAGAATAGTTAGAAAACATCCTACCTCCCCATGTTAAGAATGGCTTTCTAAGTAATGTTAATGATTCAGTACTGTTCCTTGTCTGCTTAAGTTTAACTTTTGTTTATTAAATTGTTAGATGAAAGTCAAGAATAGTTACAAAACACCCCTATCCCAATGTTAAGAATGGCTTTCTAAATAATAACGTTATTATTTCCGCGAGGTAGCTTCTCTGCATAAGTATCATGTTTTGTTTTTAAATTGTTAGGTGAAAGGACAGAATAGTTACAAAATACCATCCCCATGTTAAGAATGTCTTTCTAAATAACATTATTTCAGCACGGTATTTTCTATGCATACATACTATCTATTTTTGTTTATTAAATTGTTAGGTGAAAGTATAGAATAGATGCAAAACTCCCTCCCCATGTTAAGAATAGATTTCTAAATAACGGTATTATTTCAGCACGGTACCTTCTCTGCATAAGTACTATCTTTTGTTTATTAAATTGTTAGATGAAAATATAAAATTACAGAACACTCTCCCTTTCCCATGTTAAGAATGGCTTTCTTAATAGCGTTATTTCAACACGGTACCTTCTCTGCATAAGGACCATCTTTTGTTTATTAAATTGTTAGGTGAAAGTATAGAATAGCAACAAAATGTCCTCCCCATGTTAAGAATGGCTTTCTAAATAACGTTATTATTATATTATTATGGTACTTTCTCTGCATAAGTACCATGTTTTGTTTATTAAATTGTTAGGTGAAAGTACAGTACTCATGCAGAGAGTGATCCGTGTTGTAATAATAACGTTAATATTTAAAAAGCCATTCTAAACATGGGGAGGGGGGTGTATTTTAACCTTACAATTGAATAAAAAAACATATAATAAAACTTTAATTAAACGTGGAAATACGATTTAAAAAATAGCGCGGACCACTCTTTGCATTAGCGCCAAACTGTACTTTTACCAACCAATCTTATATCGAAAAACAAAAAAAAAAACTCAAAAAGCAAGCGACAAACTTTTTTTGCCTTATATAATAAAGAAAAAATGTGTAAATTAAAAAATTTGGAAGATAAACAAATGAATTGTTTTTTTTTGTTTTTTTTTACTTATCGAGTAAACAGAAAATGAACTCTACTTTTTTTTCGTCAATTCGTGGCTGGGAAATGAATCGAACCGGAAGTTCAGTTTTATCAACAAAGCAGGTTCGCACTAACGGTTAAAAATATATATTTATTTTATTTAATATTTTAATAATTCGCGAGGTAAATTTATTTTAATAACATAAAAACATCCCTCGACTCTAAAGATGGGTTGTCTGAAAATTTCAAATAAATTGGTAACGTAGAAATATGTTTTTATTCACTTGTAACAAACCAAGAATTACATTTTTATATATATAGATATATATATATATATCAAAGAATTGAAAGAAAAATATCTTATTAGTTTAACTGTCAAGGTTGTTAAACAGAGTGACAACTACTCATTTTGGCTATAATAAGCTGTAAACATCGTTGGTTTTCACTGTTATTTATTTTACAGCATGTCAACCATTTCGGATTATCTAATGATGAACTTATTTCAAAGTAAATTTCAAGTTTGTTTGATTATTTTCACAAATTTTATGAAATCACTTCCTTGTTTGGTAAGGAACACATATTTTTATCATTTTGTGCTAGATCTTCCATTTTGCATTTCTTCAAATGTGTAGTATTTTCAAATATTTACAGATTTATTTTGTTTTGCAGACTTTCATATATCTAAATACCTATGAAATTGGGTTTTTCCTTTCTCTCTCTGATATTGATTTTAGAAACTATGGATAGGCGAATGAATATGCAAATTAGTTAACATTCATGTATTCCTTTTACAAACGAGCACTTATTAATGTTTATGGTTTGTTTCATTTCACTATTACGCTTAATTCTACTTAGCCATAGTTTCTACATTCTGCGTTGAATTTAGGATGAAAACGTCCTAGCATACAGAAATATATATATACCGAAGCTCGCGATTTGTTAACAAACAAAATGTTTGAGCCCTCTACGAGTGGCGGACGGATGTTTATTTAAATAGGCATACGGACAGTTTAATTTCGGCCACCGATTCCGTAGTCAGCGGGTAGGACTGCCGACTGTCATCACGACGGTTCTAGGTTCGATCCTCGGCTTGGGAGAGGTGTTAGTCTAGCGGCACTGATGAGTTGTGAAACAACGAAACAGGTCTGTATGTCGATGACTAAAATATATTTTATATATATATATATATATATATATATATATATATATATATATAAATGTAGTAACCGTATTTGTGTATGTGCAAACAGTCTCCAACAATATATTTTGTCTACAAAGTTTAGATTACATAAGGTATTTGAACCTGTAGCAAACTTTTAATTTTTATACCAATCTCTAGCTTAGTTATAAGAATGATTAAATAATCAAATCCTTCCCAATTTACAATTTATTAACGATTACGATACTACCAGCTTACATTCATTAACTCTTATCCTCGAGTGGCCTTTGGACCTAATAAGTGGTGACTTCCTTGTACAAAAAATGCATTGAGTATTATTGCCATATCTGGGCATATCTGCCACTAGTCTCTCGCTCCTAGGCAACAGAGTTGCCCACCTAATAGATCCTAAACTATTAACTAAACTCCTATTTCTGACCCATCGCCGAAACGTGGCTTCCGTTTGCGTGTTTTACAAGTATTTCATTGCGCTGACAAACCCCGAGCACTAATACTCCTTCGATTACAAGCAGCAAAATTCTATCCCTACACTGTAGAAATATGTTAAGGCCATAAAGTTGTATACTCGAATAGCTTTTTCCCTCGAACCGCTACACTTTGGAATTCTCTCCACGTCCACTGCTTTCTTGACTGACACGCAAAGTGTAATGTGAACAGACATCTCACTGTCCAGATTCATAAATAGTATCTCTGCAAATCTGGTCCCAAATAATAGCGTTTCTCGATTAAGTGACTTTGTGCCTTGTTTGGGGGTTAAATGACAAAAAACAAAAAAATGATTAAACAATGGTGGTAAAAAAGTACAATATTTCAACAAATAAAGCATTTGCTCGGTATGTTGATGATTTGAAATCATATCAAACTAATCAAAGTAGATTCATAGCAAAAATCGCAAACTACATTACTAATGTATGATATCTTTAAACCATATATAATAATATTTATATTATTTTTAATTTTTATATATCGTTAAAAAGCAACACATATACATATATTATCAGTAAAGAAAGATGTAAATGTATAGAATATTAATAACAAATAAGGGGGTGATAATGAGTAGTAAAATAGAGCCACCTGAATACTATAAATACAATAGTTTTGCAAAAGACAAGGGCGAGTGACACAAGGAAGGAAAATATTATTAATAACATGGATAGTTCAGTCTAATTAATCTGGAGCAAAACACTGGATTCAATATCCGGAACATTGTTCTTGTATTTAAAGGGAGTGTTTATCTACCTTGCTTGGGAGCAATGATTTTATATACTATTTTGCCTGAAACAGTGTATAAAGTTAAACAACTGATGAGCTATGAACTAACACTGTGGACTATTGTGGATTCGTGAACAAAAGTGATTTAGAGATTGCAGCAAATTGATTGATTTACTAGCAAAATAATTTTCTATCGAAAAACAGCTTTTTATTCATTTTATTTTTATATTTTATGTAGTTTTAAAGGTTAGAAAATCATCAAAGACTATTATATATATATATATATATGCATTTATATACACTAATAGATTTCAAACAATATATATATATATATATGTATATATATAAACTAATAGTCTTTAAACAATATATATATATAAACTAAGTCTTCAAACAATATCTCTCTCTCTCTCTCTCTCTCTCTATATATATATATATATATATATATATATATATATATATATACAAGCGAGATAAGACACTGATAGAATTCAGATGAAAAATACTGATAGATATTACGTGAAGTAATGCTTTCAAGGTGATCCTAGCCAAAAAGGAAAAGCTCAATATTAAAGAATAGAATATACGTTTGGTTGTTAAATTTTAAATTCTGAAAAAAAAAACAGCATATAGGCACATGTATTCGATTTAAGAATTTATTGTTTGACATTGTACCCCTTCCGATAATGGATTTCCCATGTTGTATCAACTTCTCTTTTCGTATAATTGTTTCCATATTATTATCCACAACCACTCCAAAAACTATTGTCAATAATTGCGCTGAAAAGCAAAATAAGCGTCCAGCTGAACTTTTTGCTAACCGCATTTCATTTCCTCTGATGATATAAGCCATTATTGAAAATCCATGGATTAAGGAAATTAACATAACCCCTTCTATATATTCCTTTTGTAAAACAATAAATTCTTAATTCGAATATATGTGTCTATATGTTGTTTTTCAGAAGTTAAAATTTAAACACCAAACTTATATATATATATATATATATATATATATATATATATATATATATATATATATATATATATATATATAAACTAATAGTCTTTAAACAATATGTTCTATTTAAGCCATGAATGAACGTATACATGTATGACAAAAATAACCATTTCAAATCAGATTAGATCTGGGTATAATGGCTAGTAAGGGTTTCTCTGTGTCCCATAAAAAAACCTTAAATTGAGAACTCACAAACGAATTTAGGTTAAGGCGATAAAAGGCAAAGGAAGTTTTATAGCTAATCGGATTTGGAAATGTGGTATGCAGGAGAAAAATTAAGAAAGATGGTTTCTGTGTATTGTTGTGAGATGGAGTGGGTTGGATGTGACACTAGGCGTCTGCAGCATGTTTAGTGATGTACACGAGCAGATTCCCATTGACTCACACTTGCACTATACTAGTATAAATATCCATTTCCTGGCCTTATCATAGTGAGACGAACGTGTGGTAAAGTAAGCCAATCTTAGAAATACAAACTTTTATCGGATGTTTTTCTTTCTGTTGAACTCTGTTACGTTTAATGAAGGGATAATTGAAACAACGAAATACTTCTTCATTTATTAAACGAACAAAAATCCATAAAATTGCGAATCGGTTGCATTTATATAGCAATTATTTAAAAATTAACAAGAAATTCAAGTCGGGTGATCACGCTGGCCAAAGGGAAACTGGAATCTCTTCATATTCAAAGAACTTGCTAGTACAACGAACAGTGTGTATTTAAGAATTATTCTGCTGATAAACTCAGTTTTCTCCATATAACTTTCATCCTTTATCTTTAGGAGATGCATCATGTCTACTTACCCAAATACATTCATTTTATCCTTGACCACCTGTAAATTCGTAGTTCCCACTGCTGACATCGCTACCAAAACCATTACTCCTCGCCCTCCACTAGTGCTGCTGAAAAACTACACTTGGATAATTTTTTGATCATGTCAACAATATTAAAGACCATCTGGACCGTTGAATTTTTTGTTTTCATTTGAGAACAAAACACTGCTCCATTCATTGCCCCAAAATGAGAGTCTGGCTTCTTTGTGGCGTTTAAATAGTCTTGGTTTCTGTTGCATCTTCCTTTTTCATTCCACTTCTATTCAAAAGTATCCTAACTGTTCTTGCTGAAGCGGTGTATTCATTTTCAGCTTTAATTTGATTTAAATTAAAATTTAATTGGACATGCCTTTATTAGATTTCACGGTCCGTAAAATTCTTCGACCCATTGCTGGGTTTATACTTTTGGGGCGACGGCTATGCTATTTTTACTATAATCATTTAGGTTGCTCAGGTATGAGAGCACTGCCTTCGTAGACTTTCCAATTTTTTCAGCTATTACACAAATCGTCAACTTCTGGTCCCGATAAGAAAGAGTCTTTCAATACTCGCATTTTCATAGCTTTTTACCTTTGCCCATCACGAAAATAAAAATAAATAGTTTATATTATATTGTTATGATATAATCCAGCTACGTGCATTCTCGCAATGGGTGAGTTGACAGACTGTGCTGTTGTGCGCGCAGAAGTTTCCACAATGCCCCTGAAAGCGGCCTGCATCTTTTATAGAAAAAAGGAAAGACAACACCAGCTACTTCCGGCTGAGTAAAATAGGCGTAACTGGCTTCCGATAATGGACCTAACTATCATCTTTACGTGAAAAATTATGATGTTCACAAGAAATAAACAATTATAAAACTTAGATTTTAATAAAATTTACCAATGTTTCTAAAGTATTGACCAGTGGAAACTACAGAAAATTTCCTTGAATACAAATTGATTGAATTCATGGCTATCTTATTAAAATGTATTCGTGGCTTCCTAGTATGCACATGCAGAAGTATTCCTGAATCTGAAATATCCAAATGTTTTATAAATATAGAAAAATATATATACACACATATATATATATATATATATAACTTTCTAAATTTGACCAAATTTCACTTTCCTTTTAAATACTACATAATCTCTCTCCCTCTCTCTCTCTCTCTCTATATATATATATATATATATATATATATATATATATATGTGTGTGTGTGTGTGTGTGTGTGTGTGTGTGTGCGTGTGTGTGTGCATACCATTGGAATCCTGACAGTACATAATAGATATATCGCATGAACGAGAATCTAGTTGAGAGGTCAATTTGGTTATTCGTCCATCAAATGGAAATTATTATTTCATCAAATATAAATATAATAAGTTTGCACACTTTCTTCTCGAGTGTCAATGTTTGTATGAAACCAAATGAAAATAAACGGTAGCTACCAAATGTGCAATTAGGGAAAATAGCGTTGCCAATTTAAAGTTCACAACTCTTAAACACGCACACACACACACACACACACGTGTATATATATATATATATATATATATATACATGTGTGTGTGTATTTGTTAAATCAATGTTAAAAATATTTACATATTGAGTGGAACATAGGTCAACATATGTTGCCATATCTTGTAAATCATTCATATGATATGATGATGCATTCGAAGCAATTAGTGGTTTGCTATTTACAATAATATAGTACAATATTCGCAGTATTAAGCAAGAAGGAAAATCAAGTTAGTAGTAGAAGTAGTAGTAGTAGTAGTAGTAGTAGTAGTAGTAGTAAGGAAGACTACAGAAAACTGAGCAAATCAAAAAGCAACAAAATAAGAAACAAACTCGAAAAACAATATAAGAGAAACAAACTTGAAAAACAACGTGAATAGAAGCAAATATATTGAATATTTCAATCTCAAATGTCGTTGATGCTTTTTTGCAAAGTTGGTTTCTCGGTTCTATTTCCCGTTTCACTGCCTCTACAAATTATCTCTCAATGTGTGCCATCCTATTTGTTATTTTATTCGTCGTTGTCCCCGCTCTCTGTTAATGAAGAAATAAGAAAGAAAAAAAAAACATATTCCCGTTTTGTTCTTTTTCAATACGATTAGATTAGAAGGAATTGCCCATAAACGCATATTGTTATACCGGCCGTCCTTGAACAGAGGAATTTACACCAAACAGCACTATAAATAGCGCTAGTTATTCCAACACCGGGGAGAGAGATTCGACTGCACTTCAACTGCTAGCCGAGTGCCCAGCAGATATACACGCGTTCCTATCTTTGTACATTATTGTTAATACACTTGTTTCTTAACCGAACTGCGACTTGATTGTTCTTATTTTCATTGTTGTTCCTCGAAACAACAGATTGGCGACAAGGAATCGAAACGACCATCACTGAAGAGAATCACCAAAAGTGATTGAAATAAAGATTCGTAAAATCTTTATGACAGAACACCTTCGTCATTTCAACAAATATTTGGATTCGCAAGGATTAACAGCGAATAAATTACTACAATAGTAATTTGGTGACAGGAAAAAGTTTGCTACCAAAATCTACAGCAAAAAACGCGAATGTGGTCAATTATTTAATAATTAAACAAACTTACCAAGTGTTTTAGAGAGGGAAAAATGTTCATTTTTTTCTTCACCAAAAGCCATTTTTCCTACGGTAAGAATTTTCTTCTACGAAGTTAAATGTCCAAAACCAACTAGTAAATACCGTGTCAGCTTATCGTTATTTCGATAACATCTGGGATTTGAAAAAAAACAAAAAAACACGCCTGACTTTGTCAAGAGAAAAAGAGACAGACCGTAAAAAATAATTATTCGCGTACGTCATTTGTGCTTAGCAAACGCGTAAAGAATCAAGTCATTATTGCAAAAGGCAAAGAGGGTAAACAAAACCCCTAAAAGTTTCCCATGCGAATTCGTCGAATAGTTAAAGCTACGGATTTTATTTTTGCTACGTAAAACGCGTGCAAATAAAAAAAGTTAAACAAATGTTATTTCGCTGGATTGTTTTTAGTAAGATTAGAAATATAGCGTTCAACAAATTAAGTTACAAAAGGACTGCTTAACTGTTGTTCTTCAAACAAAAGAATTGGGAAAGAAAACTTGGTTGTTTTTTGTTTTTTTTTACTAAGGAATATTTCTTTAATACAAGCGTAAATTGTAAACTGAATTCGTATGATGGATGCGAAATTCAAAGATTCACTGTTGGAATTGTTCCAATTCCAGACAGAGCAAAATCACGCGTTGCAAAAGCAGCAAATTCAACAACAAGTAGAAAGAGAAGAGAGATTTAAATAAGCATTTGAAGAAAAAATGCTTCAACAGAAATGCTTTGAGGAAATATTGATGAAAACACAGGAAGAACAAATTTCTGGAGGCAACACAGTTAACTAAAGCGGACGATAATCATAACGCATTTTCTCAAACATCTGTCTGGGCCACTATTGAAAATGTCAATTATAATCCAGAAGACGATGTCACTTTTGTCGTGTACTATAGACGATATAAGGATATTTTAATATCGGATTGTAGTAGCTGGTCAGACACGAAAGAAGCTATGCTTTTGCTAAGGAAATTGGGAACAGCCGAGCATACAAAGTTCGTGAATTTTATTCTCCCAAAAAAGACCAGTGAGTCGAACTTTCAAGAAACAGTTACGCTACTTACAGAACTGTTTTCTGCAAAGTCTCTTTTCCATAGGCGATATAAATGTATGAATGTTACTAGAAGAGAGGAAGACGACTACATTACTTATGCAAGTATAGTGAACAAGCATTTCGACTATTTTAAACTGGACGAATTATCATCAGATAATGTTAAATGTTTAATATTTGAGCAAAGGCTTGTCTTAAATAGAGACGCTGAAATCAGGCGTCGTGTTTTAAATCAACTCAAAAACGAACCGAATTTAAAACTACAAAACTTAGCGGAAGACTGTAAACGGTTTATTTTGTTGAAACAAGACAGTCGTGACATATAGGAAAGCGAAGTGTCTCATATTAAAAAGATCTATAAAAAAAAAATCCGACTTCAAAAAATAACCGGAGGAAGAAACAGGGAAAATATCCACCTGAACCATATTGGAGGTGTGGAAATAAACATTGGTACAATGAGTGTCCCTACAAATTCAAACAATGTGACAACTGCCACCAAAAAGGGCATAAAGCATCGCATTGTAGAAAAAAGTCTGGTAGAAAGACATCCATTAAACTTACGAAAATTGTACATGAGAAACAAAATATCCGGAAATATGTACAGGTCAAAATGTTTAAAAAGAAAGTAAGGCTACAGTTTGATAGTGGGTCTGACATTTCCATTATTAATGTACAGGCATGGAAGAGGCTTGGAAGAACCACTATGATTTAATCACATAAAACGGCGAGAAGCGTCAGTGGCGAAAAAATTACCTTTGAAGGAGAATTATTGACACATATTTTTTTCCAGAACAGGGCCGAAAAAGCAAGAATTTTTGTCATGCGAAAATCAAACAACCTCTTTGGAACTGATCTGTTCGAGGTTTAGACTATGGGATCTGTGTTTAAGCTCATTTTGCCAAAAGGTTGAGGATTCGAATGTGGAGGCAGAAAAACTTTAGAGGGAGTTTAAAGAGAATTTTCCAGACGTATTTTCAGGCGGTTTGGGAAGGTGTACAAAAGCGGTAGCAAAATTTGACGTAAAAGTAAATAAACAATCAGTGTTCAGAAAGAAACAAACATGTTCCATACGTCGCTATAGAACAGATACACGGTGAATTAGAAAGACTCGAAAACATGTGCGTCATCGGAAAATTGATCACAGTGAGTGGGCTGCACCAACGGTTTACAACAAAAAGAAGAGTAAGGAGATTTGGGTTTGCGCTGACTTCGCGACAGGCTTAAACAGGGCAATACAAGATCACCATTATCCTCTTCTGAGCCCTGAAGAGATATTTGCGAAACTGACTGGAGGGAAATATTTTTCTAAAATCGACCTCAGTGACGCGTACTTACAAGTTCCAGTCGATGAGGAGTGTTCAAAGCTGCTATGTATTAATACGCATAAGGGATTGTATAAGTTTAACAGACTTCCTTTTGGGGTAAAAGTCGCCCCTGCGATTTTTCAGCAAATTATGGACATTATATAAAATGGGTAGGATTTTGCAGTAGGGTACCTGGATGATGTGTTAATGAAAAGCGCTTATAAAGAACAACACAAAGCTCATATATACCAAGTATTCAAAAGGATCCAGGATTATGGATTTAAAGTAAAACAGGAAAAATGTACATTTTTCATGGAGAAAATAAAATACTTGGGGCAAATCATACATAAACATGGAAGAAGGCCGGATCCCGATGGATCGAGTGCAATAAAGAATATGCCTGCTCCAGAAAATATTGTGTCTTTACAAAGTTTCTTAGGTTTGGCAAATTACTACACCGTATTTGTGCCAAATATGCATACACTAAGGTCGCCTTTAAATGAATTCTTAAGAAAAGACCAAAAATGGGTCTAGACGCAAGAGTGCGAAGAAGCATTTCGGGAAATTAAAGAGATTTTAACGTCTGACTTGTTTTAGGCACATTATACTACCAAGCGTGGAATTATAGTTGCAAGCGATGCCAGTTGCTATGGTATAGGAACATGCATTTTACACAAAAATGAAACCCATAGCACATTCATCCCGATCATTTTTGCCAGCCGAAAAGAACTACTCACAAATTGAAAAAAGAGGCGCTAAGCATTATATTCGTGGTAAAGAAATTTCATCGTTTCCTGCACGGTAGGCAATTTCTATTACAAGCAAACCACAAACCATTATTAACGATTTTCGGATCGAAAAAAGGGTACTACCACAACATACGGCTAATAGACTCCAAAGACAGGTACCATACATCTGAATTACAATTTTCAAATGGATTATGTACCATCTAAAAAAAATTTGGTCATACAGACGGGTTATCGAGGTTAATATCTAAGCAGACAGAACACTTGGATGATATGGTAATAGCAGCCATTCAAGCGGAAGTTGAAGTAAAAACTACGTTATGTAAGACAATAAGAGAACTTCAAGTAGCGCTTGATGAGATTAAGAGTAAGGCAGAGGTGGACGAATTTATTATACACACGAAAGAAAGGATAAAAAATAACGAACTGGATGAAGAAATGTATTCAATTTGCGATAACGTCCTGTTATATAGCGACAGGGCGTAATTCCTGCGACATTACAGATAAGATTGGTCAAGGAATTCCATGTAGGACATCCAGAATGAAAAGCCTTAAGACCTCTTTCGCTTATTGGCCAAACATGGATAAGGATATAGAAGGAAAAATCAGGAAGCGTAGAGGATGCGCATTAGCTATTAAAGCTCCTCCGATTCAACTTGGTCTAGGATTCATTTAGATTTTGCAGGACCGATAGATGTGTTCTACTATCTCATTGTTGTAGACAGCCTATCTAAATGGCCGGAAGTATTAAAATGTAAGAATCCCACATCCGAGGTAACTATCAACTTCCTGTATGAACTATTCGCTAGATTTGGAGTAGTAGACTGCATTGTTACAGACAATGGAACGCAATTTACGTCTACTGAATTTAAACATTTTTGCGAGGATCATCTAATCGAGCATACAACCATTCTGCCATACCACACAAGCAAGTAATAGACAAGCAGAGAAATTCGTTGACACATTCAAGAGAGCTCTGAAAAAAGCTAGTGGGTCGCTGACGGATAAGTCAATCTAACAGTTTTTACAAGTCTACAGAGTAACTTCGAATGCAAACATGGAAATGTCGAATACATCTGCTGTTCGGATGCAAGGTTAGATCGATTTTTCACAAGTTGTTACCAACCCAGGATAAGCAAAACCTCAAAAACCGATAACAAAACAACGGTATAAAGTTGGCAAATGAGTCTTCTACAAGATTCACAAAAATAATAAGACTTTCTGGGAGTCCCGCATTGTTGAGAAACAAATAGGCAACATGGTTTACATGATTAAGGGACCAGACTTCGTGCAACCAATCTTCACACTAACCAAATTCGGAAAAGATACTCGAACAGTGAGGTGACCAGATCGCCCGAGGAGGGCATCATGGACACAGTGTTGGTACTTTTCAGGTGCCCATACCAGAGACAACTCCGGATAATAGAAGATCAAACAGAACACGGAAATCAACAGAATTGAGTAGGGTGAACCCAAAACAAAAACGTTATTAATCCCAGACGGTATATTTTCAAAGGGTGTTGTACCGGCCTTCCTTGAACAGAGGAATTTACACCGATTAGCCCTATAAATAGCGCTAGTAATTCCAACACCGGTGAGAGATATGAGACTGCACTTCAACTACTAACCGAGTGCCCAGCAGATATAGAAGCTTCCTATCTTTGTACATTATTGTTTATACACTTGTTCCACGACACTACATATATGTACAGGAAAACGAAATGGGTACGTGAACAGAGAAACAGACAACCGGAAATCTGAGTGCAAAGCTTGTTCCGCCCGCTTATCATTTAAAGTGCCGGTCGATTCTACCAGAACAGAGTGTGCGATAAATGTGGAGCATAAGATGGAATCTACCATAGAGGAAGAAACGTAAATTACAGACCGAAATCTCATGTAAACTTGCCCTGATCATGGATGATACATGATGAATTGATGGAGAGAAAACATATCCAAAAATGATTGGATCTGGTATAAAACGAATACAAAGTTAAGACACTTAAAAGTAAACAATGCAAAAATTAGCACAATTTCGCATATTGTCAGTAAAGTTGACTGCCATGGCTCTTATGGGCTGCTACCTTGTTTGGCTGTGGAATATATATATATATATATATATATATATATATATATATATATATATATATATATATATATATATATATATATACATGGGGGGATATAAATGCTAACTGTTTTAGCAAGTAGTACTCCCGGATCAGATACTAGATACTATGATATATTTTTACATTTATATAAAAAAGGCAATTTCTATGTGTCTGTTAGTTTGATTCCCATGGACTTCCAAACAACTAAACACATTTTTAAATGAAATTTCACACAGATATGTTCCTGGGAGTGTCCTTAAATAGAATTTTTATCGGAATATCATAAGTGAAGTTGAGATGTTTAAGCATCTCACAAGTAGAATCGTTCGGCGTATAAAATAAAGAGTATGTTCTTTTATAAGACAGCGGGCATTCGAAATAAATGTTTCTGTTTAAAGCACAATTGCAATATTGTACTTGATTTTTAAATTTTTATCTTTAAGTTAAGTCAATATGTAAATAATTTTACGTTCTCTACAGTGCTATGTAGACTAGAATGTATTATAGACTAAGTCACTTGTATATTTAGATCTACACATAGTGTTTGTTTTGATATGCCTTGAAAAGTTTTTGTATCGAACATTTTATTTTTTCTGGGTGCAAATGACACTACTACAGAAATTCTGTAAAACAAATTTGTGTTATTTTATAAAACTTTGATAGCATTGTGTGGCCGCTTTAGTTGGGGTATGAATTCAAAATAATTAAAACTTATTAAATATATACAGAGTGATGAGGAAATAACGTGACAACGACAGGAATTCAAATAATTACGGTTAAATTCCAATAGAAAATACTATTTATAACATGCTCTAAATATACAACCTATATATGTGCGTTTGTTTCTTTGTATGGACGAATAAAGACACGAATTAAAACGTCACAAGTTTCACTTGAAAACTCAACATTTTTTTTTTGGCGTAAGCATACTGTACGGTCATATATTATGTACCTTTGAATGTATTTCGAAGGCATTCACTGGAACACTTGCAATAAATGCTTGCGTAGTTGAGTCTTTTTAACGTCGCAGCTTTTACTCTAAGGCCGCAGTTTTAATCACTTCGGTGACTACGCCCAGAACTCTTTTCATTTCATGTCGAAGCATATATAAGCATACAACCGATGCATTTAGAAAATATATGCCGACAATAGAAACTAATCCACAAGTCATTCGATTACAAACATGTGAGATTCCGACAAAACTTAAAGTGTTGATGTCAATATTGATTCAACGTTCGTCTGTTATACTGAAGTTGAAAACATCGGGTTTATCTGATTGAGACGGCTTTTTCGAAAAACTCTTCCGCTCGAGCGATGGACGAAGCTTATGGAATGTACATTTCCCACGTGATGTAAGTAAATGAAAACAAAAGAACATCATATAATAGGGAAATAATATTGTTAGTGGTTTTCTGTTAAAAATATGATCGCTATTAATATTCCTAATGTTTGTTCAATGTTGATTTGTCATCGTCACGATTTCCTCAGCTAGTTTAATCCACGTAACAGAAATGCAATCAGAGCACTCGGCCGTTCTCCAGTGAACCGAAAATGGCAACTTTTCATCGTTTGCAAATGCTCTCAAGGATCACGACGTGTATCAGCGTTAAAACTGTTGGAAATATAGATTTACGATCCTGTGGATGATGAATTAGGTTTCCCATTCACCCCCCCCTCGACCGTTGCTCATGTTAGAAGAGATTAGGATTTGTGAACCGTTCGTTGTGGGTGAAAATTATGTTCCTATTGCCAATCGTTGGACAGGCGTATGATAGATGCTTTAGAAAGAATTTACTGAAGAATAGTTTGCATCAGATGTTTTATAAAAAGTGAAAAGAACTTGCTTTTAGGTTGAGAAAAAATTCCCGTATGAGGTAGAAAACCCGTCTAGCTTTTTGCGATATTTCGGGCAATAGCTCATTGGTTTAAGGGAGTTGTCCACAACCGAACTAAGGTCATTTTCATTGGCAACAATATTGAGTGGTTGAGATGGGAAACTGATATTCAGAAGAGTAGAGCAAGTGAAGAGCTGATAGGAAAATAACTAGATTTTTCAAATATGAATCTCAACCTGGAGAATAGAACAGACTTTGTTCAAATAATCCTTTTTCTTAGATTTAGGTCCCAGTTTGATAAAAACACAAGGAAATAATACTATCATCACGAGGAAAAAATAGCGAATTATTCTGTTTTTGCTGATCAAACATCACAGTGATGACTGTTACTTTCACTACTATAAAGCAACGTCACCACACACTGAGCCAATGTTTTAACGTGGCAACAAACTGCAATTTTTTTTATATCAACAAGCTGATAAAAGACTTTCCCTTCTTATCTTACATATTTTTATTCTTCGTAACGTTATAGTGACTTTATACACTACTAAGCAAATAATAAACCCAAATTCGATGAACAATAAGACTGTGTTTATAACCGTTTTAACTTGCTAGCTGATAAATTATAAATGCCAGCATACTGTATGTAAACATTGAAGATTTTCTCATAACTTCCACTTTATTTTCTCTAATGTGGTAAGTTGATATGCCTATTTAAGGAACAATGAACTTACACAAAGTCTATAAATACACGTACATATAACGCGTTATTGCGTACAATTTGTGTCAGATATAACCTCACAACCATGACATGTACTTCTGTAAAATAATTTTTCTAATAAACTTAATTATGTCTTTCTGTTTGTCATGATTATTTACAACATTTTCCTTCAATCTCTTTAATATTAATTCAGTATTAGAAATATATAGAACCGTAGTTAACAATTTTTTTAATTGCATTCCGGATAATCCAGTTCCAATTACACAAAGAAATAATCTGACTCGCCTTAAACTCAATTCGGACATAATATAATTAAAATTTATGTGGAGTAAAATCGTTGTTGCATTGTAATGATGAAATAAATACTTGTACATCTTTATGTCGAACTTCTGGAAACTGCATGAAAGGGTTTTTTCATTCTGCCAGACATGATCGGGTAGAAGTCTAAAATAAATAAAAAGTAATTTTATTCTTAATATTGCGCACACTAAAGCTCACTAAGAATCGATAACCACTTAGCACTTATATCCGTTACGCCACAAGTTCTTGCTAACAATTCTGGTATTAATTTTAATCGCCTTAAAATATTTTGGTTTTAGATCGCGTAATTGCTAAGTTATACTTTATTCTAAATCTGATAGGAGTTGAAGGTCGAATCTTCAGTGCAGCAAATACTAAGCATACGAATACAAATTGCCTAGGATTAGTTATGGTTGACTAAAAGAAAGCAAGCAACTTATATGGATTAAATAAAATTCTGTACAGATCCCCGAGTTAAAAAAGATGCATCCTAAGAAAACCGTGAAAATATTGCCCAAGATTAAAACTGTTGTCTTAATAAATATTGAATAATCAATAATCAATTCTCATTTTAAAAATCCGAATTATAAATCTAAATTATAAATATTACTAGCACTTTTCATCTCTTTCGATAATCGTTAAAAATAATTTTATTATTGCCGTTAATATTAACTTTTCTTTGAAAAAAACACGTTGTTATTGTTAAGAATCTGAAAAGCAAAAAAATGTTTTTTTTCTTTTTCTCTTGTTGTCTTGTTGTCTTGTTCTCTTGTTGTCTTGTTGTCTTGTTGTCTTGGCTAATTTATGCATTCAAGAAGTTTTTTGAAGATTGCAACTGTTTCCACCATTGTTGCACATTATATGGTCTGAATTGTTTATTTGATTTAAGTTTCTCCTTATCATTTTCTATGCTAAAAAGCTTTATACAGAAAACTGACGTTTGCGGGAGTCTTTTCCGTAATGAGTAGAAAGACCAGTTTGATCCAAACCCTTTTTCTCAGTGGTCTTATGATTTGCACTTTAATTTAAATTGCAGTTGAAGTAGCAGTGATAATTGAATATTTTCTGCATAATGGTTTCCTCGAGGGCATAATTTAAAGATGAAACACTTGTGTCTGTAGATATTAAAATAATTATAGTAATTATTATATAGATATATATATACATATATATATATACATATATATATATTAGTTTTTACATATGATTATCCACTGACACGTGTTTCGTCGTCTACGACTCATCAGAGTGGCTGAATCTAGCGATATATATATAAGTATATATATATATATATATATATATAGAGAGAGAGAGAGAGAGAGAGAGAAAATAAACATCTACATAAATGTTATGTCTAAACAAAAATAAAGGTGCGCACACTGTTATATCTAACATACAGATACAACGAACGTGCACCTACCGTTAAACATATAATCATGTGCAAGCATGCAAGTCACACCCGCATATACATACCATCGTATACCTACAGCAAATAGACATCTACATAAGTGTTATGTCTAAATAGAGATAAAGGTGCGCACACTGATATATCTAACATACAAATACAACGAGCGTGCACCTATCGTTAAAGGTATACATACATCAACAAATGATCGGGTTTATCTAATGATTCTATTTTAAAGAGGGGGATAATCCCCATTTACCTGCGCATACATATGGTCCAGGGAGAATCATCCCTTCCCCCTCTGCAAGTTTATCCCACACCCATAGTAGAAACTCCGACAGCTTAAACACATGCAAATGTAAAATCCCTCACGTATATCGGCGTAACGGCAAATCTAATAAAACTGAGAATGTCCAACCCTATAAGCTCTCTTAATAATGAAAATCCAAATAGCAATAGAGGCACCTCCCTAACAACTCTGATTAAATACCTGCAACATAGAAATATTCCGTACTCGCTAAAATGGGATTTATTGAAAAAATCCAATTCATACACCCCTAAATCCACATTCTGCAACCTTTGCACCTCAGAAGCAGTTGCAATAATAACATATCCTAAAGCCACGATAAACGCCAAAAATGAGCTTATTTCGTTATGCAAGCACAGGAATAAAAATCAAGTATAGCCAGCTCAAAACCAATTAAGTCACCAAACCTGAACTAGTTTTGGCAAGTTGCCCCTATACGTATACGTATGGATTTACACATGTATGAGTGTATATGTATGCATGCATGAGTGGGTGGATGCTGGATGCGTTGTGTCTCTGTTACTATATACGTATGTCTATATGTGTATGTATACATGTGCGTGTTTGAGTAAGTACATGCTTGTACATGTCTATGTATGTATGACTGTACATGTGTATATGTATGTGTATATATGTGTATATGTATATGTGTATATATGTGTGTATGTGTATATATATATACATATATGCATGATTTTGTCTCTATTAATTTCATTTCTTTATGTATGTGGATGTATATATATGTGTGAGCATGTAGACGTGCGTTTTGTGTTGAGTGTGTATACTTATGATTATGAGCTGGAATGTATATATGTGTGTATGCACGCGTGAGTGTGTGTGCATGTATACGCGTATGCATGTGTATTTATATATGCATATATATGTGTGTGTGTGTGTGTTTGTTTGAGCATGGACATTTAATGGAGTTACACACCTTTTTTTACAAGGTGGTCACCACTTATCAAGGCCCGGAAGCCACTCAGGGATAAGGGTTATTGTAAGTACAGTACGTTAGGGTGGATATTTTAGAGTGTCTACTTAAGGGGGCGGTTCAGGAGGGAAGCAGGCAGACGGAACAGAGTTCCACAGGCGTGCAGTTCTAAGAAAGAAGCTTTGTTCATGGAATCCGCGTTTCGATTTAGGCATAGATAAAGAGTGGGGAAAGTTTTTGACAGTGGATTCAGCTAGACGGGTGTTTTTTGTAAAAGATTGGCGAAGGGGTACCAGAGATTCGAGTTTAGACGAGCACCTGCCATGGAAATAACGATAAAACAAAGATAGGCTTGCAACGTCTCTTCTGTGGGAGAGAGGTTGCAGGGAAGAGAAAAGGGCATCCCCCACTAAGCCACGAAGTCTATTTTGTACTCTGTCAAGGCAGGATAGGCTGTTTTTAGCAGCTGCTGCCCAGATATGGCAGCAGTATTCCATCCTTGGGCGTACTTGGCTTTTATATAGATAGAGAATTGCATCAGTAGTGAGATATCTTCTGGAGCGGTAGAAGGATCCCACCATCTTTCCAGCGACCTTGGCAACAGACTTGATGTACGTGTTCCATTTCAGATCAGGAGTGAAGGTCAAGCCCAGAAGCTTGTCAAAACATGGGGCTTCTCCTAGACGAGAGCCATCCATTTCAATTGATGTCAGATGGGGATCAGAGCGTTGATGATGTAAACATAGGAGTTTGGTTTTAGATGCATTAAAGGTAACCAGCCACGTCTTCCCCCACTGAACCACTCGTTCGACATCAGAGAATAGAAATCAGAGAGAGCTTTGTTATTTACAGCCTTTGATGTGTTGCTGTAGATGGTTGTGTCATCAGCAGAGAGGTAAAAGAATGATTTAAGTATGTGTTTAGGGAGATCATTGATGTAGATCAGGAAGAGAGTTGGGCCCAGGATGGACCCTTGAGGGACTCCAGCATTAATACTGTAGGCCTCTGATTTTTGTCCATCAACCACTACTCTTATGAGCCTATCAGAGAGAAATGATTTAATGATAGAATATTTCCAGTTATACCGTAGCTGGAGATCTTGTGAAGTAGGCCTTTATGCCATACCTTGTCGAAGGCCTTTGATATGTCAAGAGCAATTGCAATGGAAAGGGAGCCTTTGTCAAGAGATTCACTAATCCTGTGAGATATAACCGTTAGCACGTCTGCGGTAGATCTTGCAGAACGGAAACCATATTGCGTGTCACTAAGAAGGTTATTTCTGCTGAGCTGGTTGACTACTTCTCTATTTAATATGGATTCCAGCAACTTACTCATCACACCCAGGAGACTTATTGGTCTGTACTGAGAGGGAGGACTTATCACCTGAATTCTTAAATAGAGGGCAAACTGATGAGGTCTTCCAGGGAGTCGGAAAGCACTTCTCCTTAAGGCAACGTCTAAACAGTTTCGTAAGTATGGGAGCAAGTTCTCGTTAAAGCTTTTTTAACACTATAATTGAATTACTGGAATCAAGGTTCTTGATTAGCTTGGCAATCTCATGCACAGATATTTGTATGTTGCATAGCGTGTTCTGTGTTCTGTGTTATAGGAGGAAATATGGAGAGTTGATATCCTTCGTCACATAGGGTAGAATTAGCTGCAAAGTTCTTGGCAAATAGTTTGGCCTTGTCTGAAGCTGAGGAGATGACCTCTGGTCCGTTGATAAGGTTGGGATAGAACGCACACTTCTGTTCAGGATCCTATTTGTTATTTGCCAAAACTGGTGGGCACTAAGCCGCTGATCAGCTACTTTGGATTTAACAGACTGGGCATATAGCTCTCTTGCATTTTTTATTACTCTATTACAGTGGTTGCTGGCGTTCCTGAAAGCAGCTTTAGTCTCAGTGCATCTATTACGTTGGTAGCAATGGAAAAAGTGATTTCTGTGCGCGATGGCAGCAGCACATTCTGGGGAGAACTATGACTGGCTGGTAGGTTTTTGTTGAATTTTTTTAGATGGTATGAATCGGTCTATGCCTACAATTAAGCATTCGGTCAGGTCTGATACTATAGAGGACACCTCATTTTTAAACATGGAATGCAGAGGTAGATCAGATATAAATTTTCGGAAGCTATTCCAGTCAACCATGGAGTATGGCTATAAAGTACGGTGGAGGGATATGTCTGGGGACTTATTACATTTCATTTTTATCAACTGATACGACGGAGTGGTCGGAGGATCCTAGAAGAGAAAGAACGGAACATGAGCATAGCTCAGGGGAAGTTGAGAGAAAAAGGTCTAGGAGGCTTGCATATTGACCTGTAGTATCGGGCACACAGGTGGGCTCGCGAAGAATCTGAGTGAGGTTATAAGCAATGGCAAAATCATGACAAAACCTACCCTCATCGTCCGTCTTATTTGAGTGGGTCAGCCATTCCACGTTATGGACGTTGAAGTCACCACAGATGTGGATGTTAGCCGAGGGGTGTGCAGACAGGACGTGGTCTATTTTCTCAGATATGCTCTTAAAGATAGTAACTCCGCTGTTGTGGGGCCGATAGAGGGCAACTATAAATGCAGTGGTGTAAGCAAGTGCAACCCGGAAGCACATATAAGGTAAATTAGGATATTCTCTAGAGATATCCCTGCCACATGGGAAGACATCTTTAATGTAGGTACATATTCCATGCCCATGGCGATCTTGGGGGTCAGATTTAGATGTTAAGTTAGAGTATCCGTTACTTATGAACTCATCAAGGAAAGTGGTCGGCCCTATTCCAGTTTCGATAAGAAAGAATATGTCCGGTGTCGTCTCCTGTAATTGAGTTTCAACGTCTGGAAGGTTGGAACATAGACCCCTGATGTTGGAGAAGGCGACATGTTCATAGGGTCTACGTTGGAAAACAGGGTTCTAGGTTATTCGATTTTTTTTCTTAGCCGTATGTTAGTACATTCTAGCTGTCTGTATCTCCCTGGACCATATGTATGCGAAGGTAAATGGGGATTAGCCCCTCTCTAAAATAGAATCTTAGATAAACCCGATCATTTGTTGATGTATGTATACGTTTAACGATAGGTGCACGCTCGTTGTATTTGTATGTTAGATATATCAGTGTGCGCACCTTTATCTCTATTTAGACATAACACTTATGTAGATGTTTATTTGCTGTAGGTATACGATGGTATGTATATGCGGGTGTGACTTGCATGCTTGCACATGATTATAGTGATGATGAATATATATATATATATATTCAATACACACATATTTAATTAAACATACAACAAAACCTTACACATGCACACATGCGAGCTGTGTACATTTGAATTCCTGCCAATCTATTCACACACGCGCAAAGAGAGTGAGAGGGGGAGGATAGAATTGAATTCATAGAATATTTTTTACTTATTTGCTGCATGTTAATCTCACAAACTTTTATGGCTGCTATTATTATAATACTGTTCAATTTTCAAGTATTCCGTTTATTTACGTCATTTACATAATCGTTATACTCTTAGCTTACGCCGCTTATGTTACTGCCAATACTATATTGTTCATTGCTTTGCTATTTTTAATTTCATTTCTACACTTTCTTGTTACAACTTTGATTTTCTTTAATCTCTTTTATCACTATTTACCATTTGCCATTCCTCTAACCATCTCCGACAATCAACGTGCAAACACGCAAACATCACTAGTATTATATACATTATACATATTAGTATTAGCAACGGTGCATCTCACATATAAATGTACAAGAGCTTAACGAATTGGTTTATGAAATTCTACGTCTCCCTCCACCAGATTCGCCGAACTTCTCGTCCACTGCTAAAAAGTTAATTAAACGCAAACGTCATCCTAGTTTGTTCTACTATAAAATTTACTTTAACTGTTACGTTGTTCTAAATTCAGGTTAAGAAATAAATAAGCGAATACATAACAATGCATATGTGTGTTCCAGTCTGTATATATTAAAATGTGTGTTCTAGTCTGTATATATTAAAATGTGTGTTCCAGTCTGTATATATTAAAATGTGTGTTCCAGTCTGTATAAATTAAAATGTGTGTTCCAGTCTGTATATATTAAAATGCGTGTTCTAGTCTGTATATATTAAAATGTGTGTTCCAGTCTGTATATATTAAAATGTGTGTTCCAGTCTGTATATATTAAAATGTGTGTTCCAGTCTGTGTATATTAAAATGTGTGTTCTAGTCTGTATATATTTAAATGTGTGTTCTAGTCTGTATATATTAAAATGTGTGTTCCAGTCTGTATATATTAAAATGTGTGTTCCAGTCTGTATATATTAAAATGTGTGTTCTAGACTGTATATATTAAAATGCGTGTTCTAGACTGTATATATTAAAATGTGTGTTCCAGTCTGTATATATTAAAATGCGTGTTCTAGACTGTATATATTAAAATGCGTGTTCTAGACTGTATATAATAAAATGTGTGTTCCAGTCTGTATATATTCAAATGTGTGTTCCAGTCTGTATATATTAAAATGTGTGTTCCAGTCTGTATATATTAAAATGCGTGTTCTAGACTGTATATATTAAAATGTGTGTTCTAGACTGTATATATTAAAATGTGTGTTCCAGTCTGTATATATTAAAATGTGTGTTCCAGTCTGTATATATTAAAATGTGTGTTCTAGTCTGTATATATTAAAATGTGTGTTCCAGTCTGTATATATTAAAATGCGTGTTCTAGACTGTATATATTAAAATGTGTGTTCTAGTCTGTATATATTAAAATGTGTGTTCTAGTCTGTATATATTAAAATGCGTGTTCTAGACTGTATATATTAAAATGTGTGTTCCAGTCTGTATATATTAAAATGTGTGTTCTAGTCTGTATATATTAAAATGTGTGTTCCAGCCTGTATATATTAAAATGTGTGTTCCAGTCTGTATATATTTAAATGTGTGTTCTAGTCTGTATATATTAAAATGTGTGTTCCAGTCTGTATATATTTAAATGTGTGTTCTAGTCTGTATATATTAAAATGTGTGTTCTAGTCTGTATATATTAAAATGTGTGTTCCAGCCTGTATATATTAAAATGTGTGTTCCAGTCTGTATATATTTAAATGTGTGTTCTAGTCTGTATATATTAAAATGTGTGTTCCAGTCTGTATATATTTAAATGTGTGTTCTAGTCTGTATATATTAAAATGTGTGTTCTACTCTGTATATATTAAAATGTGTGTTCTAGTCTGTATATATTAAAATGTGTGTTCCAGTCTGTATATATTAAAATGTGTGTTCCAGTCTGTATATATTAAAATGTGTGTTCCAGTCTATATATATTTAAATGTGTGTTCCAGTCTATATATATCATAATGTGTGTTCTAGTCTATATATATTAAAATGTGTGTTCCAGTCTGTATATATAAAAATGTGTGTTCTAGTCTGTATATATTAAAATGTGTGTTCTAGTCTGTATATATTAAAACGTGTGTTCCAGTCTGTATATATTAAAATGTGTGTTCCAGTCTGTATATATTAAAATGTGTGTTCCAGTCTGTATATATTAAAATGCGTGTTCTAGACTGTATATATTAAAATGTGTGTTCCAGTCTGTATATATTAAAATGTGTGTTCCAGTCTGTATATATTAAAATGTGTGTTCCAGTCTGTATATATTTAAATGCGTGTTCCAGTCTGTATATATTAAAATGTGTGTTCTAGACTGTATATATTAAAATGTGTGTTCCAGTCTGTATATATCAAAATGCGTGTTCTAGACTGTATATATTAAAACGTGTGTTCCAGTCTGTATATATTAAAATGTGTGTTCCAGTCTGTATATATTAAAATGTGTGTTCCAGTCTGTATATATCAAAATGCGTGTTCTAGACTGTATATATTAAAATGTGTGTTCCAGTCTGTATATATTAAAATGTGTGTTCCAGTCTGTATATATTAAAATGTGTGTTCCCGTCTGTATATATAAAAATGTGTGTTCTAGACTGTATATATTAAAATGTGTGTTCCAGTCTGTATATATCAAAATGCGTGTTCTAGTCTGTATATATTAAAATGTGTGTTCCAGTCTGTATATATTAAAATGCGTGTTCTAGACTGTATATATTAAAATGTGTGTTCTAGACTGTATATATTAAAATGTGTGTTCTAGACTGTATATATTAAAATGTGTGTTCCAGTCTGTATATATTAAAATGTGTGTTCCAGTCTGTATATATTAAAATGCGTGTTCTAGACTGTATATATTAAAATGTGTGTTCTAGTCTGTATATATTAACATGTGTGTTCCAGTCTGTATATATTAAAATGTGTGTTCCAGTCTGTATATATTAAAATGCGTGTTCTAGACTGTATATATTAAAATGCGTGTTCTAGACTGTATATATTAAAATGCGTGTTCTAGACTGTATATATTAAAATGTGTGTTCTAGACTGTATATATTAAAATGTGTGTTCCAGTCTGTATATATTAAAATGTGTGTTCCAGTCTGTATATATTAAAATGCGTGTTCTAGACTGTATATATTAAAATGCGTGTTCGAGTCTGTATATATTAAAATGTGTGTTCCAGTCTGTATATATTAAAATGTGTGTTCCAGTCTGTATATATTAAAATGCGTGTTCTAGACTGTATATATTAAAATGTGTGTTCTAGACTGTATATATTAAAATGTGTGTTCTAGACTGTATATATTAAAATGTGTGTTCTAGACTGTATATATTAAAATGTGTGTTCCAGTCTGTATATATTAAAATGTGTGTTCCAGTCTGTATATATTAAAATGCGTGTTCTAGACTGTATATATTAAAATGTGTGTTCTAGTCTGTATATATTAAAATGTGTGTTCCAGTCTGTATATATTAAAATGTGTGTTCCAGTCTGTATATATTAAAATGTGTGTTTAAGTCTGTAAATATTAAAATGTGTGTTCCAGTCTGTATATATTAAAATGTGTGTTCCAGTCTGTATATATTAAAATGCGTGTTCTAGACTGTATATATTAAAATGCGTGTTCGAGACTGTATATATAAAAATGTGTGTTCAAGTCTGTATATATTAAAATGTGTGTTCCAGTCTGTATATATTAAAATGTGTGTTCCAGTCTGTATATATTAAAATGCGTGTTCTAGACTGTATATATTAAAATGTGTGTTCTAGTCTGTATATATTAAAATGTGTGTTCCAGTCTGTATATATTAAAATGCGTGTTCTAGACTGTATATATAAAAATGTGTGTTCTAGTCTGTATATATTAAAATGTGTGTTCTAGTCTGTATATATTAAAATGCGTGTTCTAGACTGTATATATTAAAATGTGTGTTCCAGTCTGTATATATTAAAATGTGTGTTCTAGTCTGTATATATTAAAATGTGTGTTCCAGTCTGTATATATTAAAATGTGTGTTCCAGTCTGTATATATTAAAATGTGTGTTCCAGTCTATATATATATTAAAATGTGTGTTCCAGTCTATATACAAAATATTGTGTGGTCTAGTCTATATATATTTAAATGTGTGTTCCAGTCTATATATATTAAAATGTGTGTTCCAGTCTGTATATATTAAAATGTGTGTTCTAGTCTATATATATTAAAATGTGTGTTCCAGTCTATATACATCATATTGTGTGGTCTAGTCTATATATAATAAAATGTGTGTTCCAGTCTATATATATCATAATGTGTGTTCTAGTCTATATATATTAAAATGTGTGTTCCAGTCTATATATATTAAAATGTGTGTTCCAGTCTATATATATTAAAATGTGTGTTCCAGTCTATATATATCATAATGTGTGTTCTAGTCTATATATATTAAAATGTGTGTTCCAGTCTGTATATATTAAAAGGTGTGTTCTAGTCTGTATATATTAAAATGTGTGTTCCAGTCTATATATATTAAAATGTGTGTTCCAGTCTGTATATATCATAATGTGTGTTCTAGTCTGTATATATTAAAATGTGTGTTCTAGTCTGTATATATTAAAACGTGTGTTCCAGTCTGTATATATTCAAATGTGTGTTCCAGTCTGTATATATTAAAATGTGTGTTCCAGTCTGTATATACCAAAATGCGTGTTCTAGACTCTATATATTAAAATGTGTGTTCCAGTCTGTATATATTAAAATGTGTGTTCCAGTCTGTATATATTAACATGTGTGTTCAAGTCTGTATATATTAAGATGTGTGTTCTAGACTGTATATATTAAAATGCGTGTTCTAGACTGTATATATTTAAATGTGTGTTCCAGTCTGTATATATTAAAATGTGTGTTCCAGTCTGTATATATTAAAATGTGTGTTCCAGTCTGTATATATTAAAATGTGTGTTCCAGTCTGTATATATTAAAATGTGTGTTCTAGTCTGTATATATTAAAATGTGTGTTCTAGACTGCATATATTAAAATGTGTGTTCCAGTCTGTATATATTTAAATGTGTGTTCCAGTCTGTATATATTAAAATGTGTGTTCTAGTCTGTATATATTAAAATGTGTGTTCCAGTCTGTATATATTTAAATGTGTGTTCAAGTCTGTATATATTAAAATGTGTGTTCTAGTCTGTATATATTAAAATGTGTGTTCCAGTCTGTATATATTAAAATGTGTGTTCTAGTCTGTATATATTAAAATGTATGTTCAAGACTGTATATATTAAAATGTGTGTTCTAGTCTGTATATATTAAAATGTGTGTTCCAGTCTGTATATATTAAAATGTGTGTTCCAATCTGTATATATTAAAATGTGTGTTCTAGTCTGTATATATTAAAATGTGTGTTCTAGTCAGTATATATTAAAATGTGTGTGCTAGTCTGTATATATTTAAATGTGTGTTCTAGTCTATATATATTTAAATGTGTGTTCTAGTCTGTATATATTAAAATGTGTGTTCCAGTTTGTAAATATTAAAATGTGTGTTCCACTCTGTATATATTAAAATGTGTGTTCCAGTGTGTATATATTCAAATGTGTGTTCCAGTCTGTATATATTAAAATGTGTGTTCCAGTCTGCATATATTAAAATGCGTGTTCTAGACTGTATATATTTAAATGTGTGTTCTAGACTGTATATATTAAAATGTGTGTTCCAGTCTGTATATATTAAAATGTGTGTTCCAGTCTGTATATATTAAAATGTGTGTTCTAGTCTGTATATATTAAAATGTGTGTTCCAGTCTGTATATATTAAAATGTGTGTTCTAGTCTGTATATATTAAAATGTATGTTCTAGACTGTATATATTAAAATGTGTGTTCTAGTCTGTATATATTAAAATGTGTGTTCCAGTCTGTATATATTAAAATGTGTGTTCCAGTCTGTATATATTTAACTGTGTGTTCTAGTCTGTATATATTAAACTGTGTGTTCTAGTCTGTATATATTAAAATGTGTGTTCCACACTGTATATATAAAAATGTGGGTTTCCAGTCTGTATATATTAAAATGTGTGTTCAAGTCTTTATATATTAAAATGTGTGTTCTAGTCTGTATATATTAAAATGTGTGTTCCAGTCTGTATATATTAAAATGTGTGTTCTAGTCTGTATACATTAAAATGTGTGTTCCAGTCTGTATATATTAAAATGTGTGTTCAAGTCTGTATATATAAAAATGAGTGTTCCAGTCTATATATATCATAATGTGTGTTCTAATCTGTATATATTAAAATGTGTGTTCCAGTCTGTATATATTAAAATGCGTGTTCTAGACTGTATATATTAACATGTGTGTTCCAGTCTGTATATATTAAAATGTGTGTTCCAGTCTGTATATATTAAAATGTGTGTTCCCGTCTGTATATATAAAAATGTGTGTTCTAGTCTATATATATTAAAATGTGTGTTCCAGTCTGTATATATTAAAATGTGTGTTCCAGTCTATATATATTTATATGTGTGTTCTAGTCTGTATATATTAAAATGTGTGTTCTAGTCTGTATTTATTAAAATGTTTGTTCCAGTCTGTATATATTAAAATGTGTGTTCCAGTCTGTATATATGAAAATGTGTGTTCCAGTCTGTATATATTAAAATGTGTGTTCCAGTCTATATATATTAAAATGTGTGTTCCAGTCTATATATATCATAATGTGTGTTCTAGTCTATATATATTAAAATGTGTGTTCCAGTCTGTATATATTAAAATGTGTGTTCTAGTCCGTATGTATTAAAATGTGTGTTCCAGTCTATATATATATAAAAATGTGTGTTCCTGTCTATATATATCATAATCTTTGTTCTAGTCTATATATATTAAAATGTGTGTTCCAGTCTGTATAAATTAAAATGCCTGTTCTAGACTGTATATATTAAAATGTGTGTTCTAGTCTGTATATATTAAAATGTGTGTTCCAGTCTGTATATATTAAAATGTGTGTTCCAGTCTGTATATATTAAAATGTGTGTTCCAGTCTGTATATATTAAAATGTGTGTTCCAGTCTGTATATATTAAAATGTGTGTTCTAGTCAGTATATATTAAAATGTGTGTGCTAGTCTGTATATATTAAAATGTGTGTTCTAGTCTATATATATTTAAATGTGTGTTCTAGTCTGTATATATTAAAATGTGTGTTCCAGTTTGTATATATTAAAATGTGTGTTCCAGTCTGCATAAATTAAAATGTGTGTTCCAGTCTGTATATATTCAAATGTGTGTTCCCGTCTGTATATATTAAAATGTGTGTTCCAGTCTGTATATATAAAAATGTGTGTTCTAGTCTGTATATATTAAACTGTGTGTTCCAGTCTGTATATATTAAAATGTGTGTTCCAGTCTGTATATATTAAAATGTGTGTTCTAGTCTGTATATATTAAAATGTGTGTTCCAGTCTGTATATATTAAAATGTGTGTTCTAGTCTGTATATATTAAAATGTGTGTTCCAGTCTGTATATATTAAAATGTGTGTTCCAGTCTGTATATATTAAAATGTGTGTTCTAGTCTGTATATATTAAAATGTGTGTTCCAGTCTGTATATATTAAAATGTGTGTTTAAGTCTGTATATATTAAAATGTGTGTTCTAGTCTGTATATATTAAAATGTGTGTTCCAGTCTGTATATATTAAAATGTGTGTTCTAGTCTGTATATATTAAAATGTGTGTTCAAGTCTGTATATATTAAAATGTGTGTTCCAGTCTGTATATATAAAAATTTGGGATTCCAGTCTGTATATATTAAAATGTGTGTTCAAGTCTGTATATATTAAACTGTGTGTTCCAGTCTGTATATATTAAAATGTGTGTTCCAGTCTGTATATATTAAAATGTGTGTTCCAGTCTGTATATATTAAAATGTGTGTTCCAGTCTGTATATATTAAAATGTGTGTTCTAGTCTGTATATATTAAACTGTGTGTTCCAGTCTGTATCTATTAAAATGTGTGTTCTAGTCTGTATATATTAAAATGTGTGTACCAGTCTGTATATATTAAAATGTGTTTTCTAGTCTGTATATATTAAAATGTGTGTTCAAGTCTGTATATATAAAAATGTGTTTTCTAGTCTGTATATATTAAATTGTGTTTTCTAGTCTGTATATATTAAAATGTGTGTTCCAGTCTGTATATATTAAAATGTGTGTTCCAGTCTGTATATATTAAAATGTGTTTTCTAGTCTGTATATATTAAAATGTGTTTTCTAGTCTGTATATATTAAAATGTGTGTTCCAGTCTGTATATATTAAAATGTGTGTTCCAGTCTGTATATATTAAAATGTGTGTTCTAGTCTGTATATATTAAAATGTGTGTTCCAGTCTGTATATATTAAAATGTGTGTTCCAGTCTGTATATATAAAAATGTGGGATTCCAGTCTGTATATATTAAAATGTGTGTTCAAATCTGTATATATTAAACTGTGTGTTCCAGTCTGTATATATAAAAATGTGTGTTCCAGTCTGTATATATTAAAATGTGTGTTCCAGTCTGTATATATTAAAATGTGTTTTCTAGTCTGTATATATTAAAATGTGTTTTCTAGTCTGTATATATTAAAATGTGTGTTCTAGTCTGTATATATTAAAATGTGTGTTCCAGTCTGTATATATAAAAATGTGGGATTCCAGTCTGTATATATTAAAATGTGTGTTCCAGTCTGTATATATAAAAATGTGGGATTCCAGTCTGTATATATTAAAATGTGTGTTCAAGTCTGTATATATTAAACTGTGTGTTCCAGTCTGTATATATTAAAATGTGTGTTCCAGTCTGTATATATTAAAATGTGTGTTCCAGTCTGTATATATTAAAATGTGTTTTCTAGTCTGTATATATTAAAATGTGTTTTCTAGTCTGTATATATTAAAATGTGTGTTCTAGTCTGTATATATTAAAATGTGTGTTCCAGTCTGTATATATTAAAATGTGTTTTCTAGTCTGTATATATTAAAATGTGTGTTCAAGTCTGTATATATAAAAATGTGTTTTCTAGTCTGTATATATTAAAATGTGTTTTCTAGTCTGTATATATTAAAATGTGTGTTCCAGTCTGTATATATTAAAATGTGTGTTCCAGTCTGTATATATTAAAATGTGTTTTCTAGTCTGTATATATTAAAATGTGTTTTCTAGTCTGTATATATTAAAATGTGTGTTCCAGTCTGTATATATTAAAATGTGTGTTCCAGTCTGTATATATTAAAATGTGTTTTCTAGTCTGTATATATTAAAATGTGTGTTCCAGTCTGTATATATTAAAATGTGTGTTCCAGTCTGTATATATAAAAATGTGGGATTCCAGTCTGTATATATTAAAATGTGTGTTCAAGTCTGTATATATTAAACTGTGTGTTCCAGTCTGTATATATTAAAATGTGTGTTCCAGTCTGTATATATTAAAATGTGTGTTCCAGTCTGTATATATTAAAATGTGTGTTCCAGTCTGTATATATAAAAATGTGTTTTCTAGTCTGTATATATTAAACTGTGTGTTCCAGTCTGTATATATAAAAATGTGTGTTCCAGTCTGTATATATTAAAATGTGTGTTCCAGTCTGTATATATAAAAATGTGGGATTCCAGTCTGTATATATTAAAATGTGTGTTCCAGTCTGTATATATTAAAATGTGTGTTCTAGTCTGTATATATTAAAATGTGTGTTCCAGTCTGTATATATTAAAATGTGTGTTCTAGTCTGTATATATTAAAATGTGTGTTCCAGTCTGTATATATTAAAATGTGTGTTCAAGTCTGTATATATTAAAATGTGTGTTCTAGTCTGTATATATTAAAATGTGTGTTCTAGTCTGTATATATTAAAATGTGTGCTCCAGTCTGTATATATTAAAATGTGTGTTCTAGTCTGTATATATTAAAATGTGTGTTCCAGTCTGTATATATTAAAATGTGTGTTTAAGTCTGTATATATTAAAATGTGTGTTCTAGTCTGTATATATTAAAATGTGTGTTCCAGTCTGTATATATTAAAATGTGTGTTCTAGTCTGTATATATTAAAATGTGTGTTCAAGTCTGTATATATTAAAATGTGTGTTCCAGTCTGTATATATAAAAATTTGGGATTCCAGTCTGTATATATTAAAATGTGTGTTCAAGTCTGTATATATTAAACTGTGTGTTCCAGTCTGTATATATTAAAATGTGTGTTCCAGTCTGTATATATTAAAATGTGTGTTCCAGTCTGTATATATTAAAATGTGTGTTCCAGTCTGTATATATTAAAATGTGTGTTCTAGTCTGTATATATTAAACTGTGTGTTCCAGTCTGTATCTATTAAAATGTGTGTTCTAGTCTGTATATATTAAAATGTGTGTTCCAGTCTGTATATATTAAAATGTGTTTTCTAGTCTGTATATATTAAAATGTGTGTTCAAGTCTGTATATATAAAAATGTGTTTTCTAGTCTGTATATATTAAATTGTGTTTTCTAGTCTGTATATATTAAAATGTGTGTTCCAGTCTGTATATATTAAAATGTGTGTTCCAGTCTGTATATATTAAAATGTGTTTTCTAGTCTGTATATATTAAAATGTGTTTTCTAGTCTGTATATATTAAAATGTGTGTTCCAGTCTGTATATATTAAAATGTGTGTTCCAGTCTGTATATATTAAAATGTGTTTTCTAGTCTGTATATATTAAAATGTGTGTTCCAGTCTGTATATATTAAAATGTGTGTTCCAGTCTGTATATATAAAAATGTGGGATTCCAGTCTGTATATATTAAAATGTGTGTTCAAATCTGTATATATTAAACTGTGTGTTCCAGTCTGTATATATAAAAATGTGTGTTCCAGTCTGTATATATTAAAATTTGTGTTCCAGTCTGTATATATTAAAATGTGTTTTCTAGTCTGTATATATTAAAATGTGTTTTCTAGTCTGTATATATTAAAATGTGTGTTCTAGTCTGTATATATTAAAATGTGTGTTCCAGTCTGTATATATAAAAATGTGGGATTCCAGTCTGTATATATTAAAATGTGTGTTCCAGTCTGTATATATAAAAATGTGGGATTCCAGTCTGTATATATTAAAATGTGTGTTCAAGTCTGTATATATTAAACTGTGTGTTCCAGTCTGTATATATTAAAATGTGTGTTCCAGTCTGTATATATTAAAATGTGTGTTCCAGTCTGTATATATTAAAATGTGTTTTCTAGTCTGTATATATTAAAATGTGTTTTCTAGTCTGTATATATTAAAATGTGTGTTCCAGTCTGTATATATTAAAATGTGTTTTCTAGTCTGTATATATTAAAATGTGTGTTCAAGTCTGTATATATAAAAATGTGTTTTCTAGTCTGTATATATTAAAATGTGTTTTCTTGTCTGTATATATTAAAATGTGTGTTCCAGTCTGTATATATTAAAATGTGTGTTCCAGTCTGTATATATTAAAATGTGTTTTCTAGTCTGTATATATTAAAATGTGTTTTCTAGTCTGTATATATTAAAATGTGTGTTCCAGTCTGTATATATTAAAATGTGTGTTCCAGTCTGTATATATTAAAATGTGTTTTCTAGTCTGTATATATTAAAATGTGTGTTCCAGTCTGTATATATTAAAATGTGTGTTCCAGTCTGTATATATAAAAATGTGGGATTCCAGTCTGTATATATTAAAATGTGTGTTCAAGTCTGTATATATTAAACTGTGTGTTCCAGTCTGTATATATTAAAATGTGTGTTCCAGTCTGTATATATTAAAATGTGTGTTCCAGTCTGTATATATTAAAATGTGTGTTCCAGTCTGTATATATTAAAATGTGTGTTCTAGTCTGTATATATTAAACTGTGTGTTCCAGTCTGTATATATTAAAATGTGTGTTCCAGTCTGTATATATTAAAATGTGTGTTCCAGTCTGTATATATAAAAATGTGGGATTCCAGTCTGTATATATTAAAATGTGTGTTCCAGTCTGTATATATTAAAATGTGTGTTCCAGTCTGTATATATTAAAATGTATGTTCCAGTCTGTATATATTAAAATGTGTGTTCAAGTCTGTATATATAAACATGTGTGTTCTAGTCTGTATATATTTAAATGTGTGTTTCAGTCTGTATATATTAAAATGTGTGTTCTAGACTGTATATATTAAAATGCGTCTTCAAGACTGTATATATTAAAATGTGTGTTCCAGTCTGTATATATTAAAATGTGTGTTCCAGTCTGTATATATTAAAATGTGTGTTCCAGTCTGTATATATTAAAATGTGTGTTCCAGTCTGTATATATTAAAATGTGTGTTCCAGTCTGTATATATTAAAATGTGTGTTCAAGTCTGTATATATTTAAATGTGTGTTCTAGTCTGTATATATTAAAATGTGTGTTCCAGTCTGTATATATTAAAATGTGTGTTCTAGACTGTATATATTAAAATGCGTCTTCTAGACTGTATATATTAAAATGTGTGTTCCAGTCTGTATATATTAACATGTGTGTTCCAGTCTGTATATATTAAAATGTGTGTTCCAGTCTGTATGTATTAAAATGCGTGTTCTAGACTGTATATATTAAAATGTGTGTTCCAGTCTGTATATATTTAAATGTGTGTTCCACTCTGTATATATTAAAATGTGTGTTCCAGTCTGTATATATTAAAATGTGTGTTCCAGTCTGTATATATTAAAATGCGTGTTCTAGACTGTATACATTAAAATGTGTGTTCTAGACTGTATATATTAAAATGTGTGTTCTAGACTGTATATATTAAAATGTGCGTCCAGTCTGTATATATTAAAATGTGTGTTCCAGTCTGTATATATTAAAATGTGTGTTCCAGTCTGTATATATTAAAATGTGTTTTCTAGT
Organism: Euprymna scolopes; assembly: GCF_053919585.1. NCBI lineage: Eukaryota > Metazoa > Mollusca > Cephalopoda > Sepiida > Sepiolidae > Euprymna > Euprymna scolopes. The sequence continues at coordinate 58,394,776 of NC_136519.1, forward strand.
CTGTATATATTAAAATGTGTGTTCTAGTCTGTATATATTAAAATGTGTGTTCCAGTCTGTATATATAAAAATGTGGGATTCCAGTCTGTATATATTAAAATGTGTGTTCCAGTCTGTATATATTAAAATGTGTGTTTAAGTCTGTATATATTAAAATGTGTGTTCTAGTCTGTATATATTAAAATGTGTGTTCCAGTCTGTATATATTAAAATGTGTGTTCTAGTCTGTATATATTAAAATGTGTGTTCAAGTCTGTATATATTAAAATGTGTGTTCCAGTCTGTATATATAAAAATTTGGGATTCCAGTCTGTATATATTAAAATGTGTGTTCAAGTCTGTATATATTAAACTGTGTGTTCCAGTCTGTATATATTAAAATGTGTGTTCCAGTCTGTATATATTAAAATGTGTGTTCCAGTCTGTATATATTAAAATGTGTGTTCCAGTCTGTATATATTAAAATGTGTGTTCTAGTCTGTATATATTAAACTGTGTGTTCCAGTCTGTATCTATTAAAATGTGTGTTCTAGTCTGTATATATTAAAATGTGTGTTCCAGTCTGTATATATTAAAATGTGTTTTCTAGTCTGTATATATTAAAATGTGTGTTCAAGTCTGTATATATAAAAATGTGTTTTCTAGTCTGTATATATTAAATTGTGTTTTCTAGTCTGTATATATTAAAATGTGTGTTCCAGTCTGTATATATTAAAATGTGTGTTCCAGTCTGTATATATTAAAATGTGTTTTCTAGTCTGTATATATTAAAATGTGTTTTCTAGTCTGTATATATTAAAATGTGTGTTCCAGTCTGTATATATTAAAATGTGTGTTCCAGTCTGTATATATTAAAATGTGTTTTCTAGTCTGTATATATTAAAATGTGTGTTCCAGTCTGTATATATTAAAATGTGTGTTCCAGTCTGTATATATAAAAATGTGGGATTCCAGTCTGTATATATTAAAATGTGTGTTCAAATCTGTATATATTAAACTGTGTGTTCCAGTCTGTATATATAAAAATGTGTGTTCCAGTCTGTATATATTAAAATGTGTGTTCCAGTCTGTATATATTAAAATGTGTTTTCTAGTCTGTATATATTAAAATGTGTTTTCTAGTCTGTATATATTAAAATGTGTGTTCTAGTCTGTATATATTAAAATGTGTGTTCCAGTCTGTATATATAAAAATGTAGGATTCCAGTCTGTATATATTAAAATGTGTGTTCCAGTCTGTATATATAAAAATGTGGGATTCCAGTCTGTATATATTAAAATGTGTGTTCAAGTCTGTATATATTAAACTGTGTGTTCCAGTCTGTATATATTAAAATGTGTGTTCCAGTCTGTATATATTAAAATGTGTGTTCCAGTCTGTATATATTAAAATGTGTTTTCTAGTCTGTATATATTAAAATGTGTTTTCTAGTCTGTATATATTAAAATGTGTGTTCTAGTCTGTATATATTAAAATGTGTGTTCCAGTCTGTATATATTAAAATGTGTTTTCTAGTCTGTATATATTAAAATGTGTGTTCGAGTCTGTATATATAAAAATGTGTTTTCTAGTCTGTATATATTAAAATGTGTTTTCTAGTCTGTATATATTAAAATGTGTGTTCCAGTCTGTATATATTAAAATGTGTGTTCCAGTCTGTATATATTAAAATGTGTTTTCTAGTCTGTATATATTAAAATGTGTTTTCTAGTCTGTATATATTAAAATGTGTGTTCCAGTCTGTATATATTAAAATGTGTGTTCCAGTTAGTATATATTAAAATGTGTTTTCTAGTCTGTATATATTAAAATGTGTGTTCCAGTCTGTATATATTAAAATGTGTGTTCCAGTCTGTATATATAAAAATGTGGGATTCCAGTCTGTATATATTAAAATGTGTGTTCAAGTCTGTATATATTAAACTGTGTGTTCCAGTCTGTATATATTAAAATGTGTGTTCCAGTCTGTATATATTAAAATGTGTGTTCCAGTCTGTATATATTAAAATGTGTGTTCCAGTCTGTATATATTAAAATGTGTGTTCTAGTCTGTATATATTAAACTGTGTGTTCCAGTCTGTATATATTAAAATGTGTGTTCCAGTCTGTATATATTAAAATGTGTGTTCCAGTCTGTATATATAAAAATGTGGGATTCCAGTCTGTATATATTAAAATGTGTGTTCCAGTCTGTATATATTAAAATGTGTGTTCTAGTCTGTATATATTAAAATGTGTGTTCCAGTCTGTATATATTAAAATGTGTGTTCCAGTCTGTATATATTAAAATGTGTGTTCCAGTCTGTATATATTAAAATGTGTGTTCAAGTCTGTATATATTAAAATGTGTGTTCTAGTCTGTATATATTAAAATGTGTGTTCTAGTCTGTATATATTAAAATGTGTGTTCCAGTCTGTATATATTAAAATGTGTGTTCCAGTCTGTATATATTAAAATGCGTGTTCCCGTCTGTATATATTAAAATGTGTGTTCCAGTCTATATATATTAAAATGTGTGTTCTAGTTTGTATATATTAAAATGCGTGTTCCAGTCTGTATATATTAAAATGTGTGTTCCAGTCTGTATATATTAAAATGTGTGTTCCAGTCTGTATATATTAAAATGTATGTTCCAGTCTGTATATATTAAAATGTGTGTTCAAGTCTGTATATATAAACATGTGTGTTCTAGTCTGTATATATTTAAATGTGTGTTCCAGTCTGTATATATTAAAATGTGTGTTCTAGACTGTATATATTAAAATGCGTCTTCAAGACTGTATATATTAAAATGTGTGTTCCAGTCTGTATATATTAAAATGTGTGTTCCAGTCTGTATATATTAAAATGTGTGTTCCAGTCTGTATATATTAAAATGTGTGTTCCAGTCTGTATATATTAAAATGTGTGTTCCAGTCTGTATATATTAAAATGTGTGTTCAAGTCTGTATATATTTAAATGTGTGTTCTAGTCTGTATATATTAAAATGTGTGTTCCAGTCTGTATATATTAAAATGTGTGTTCTAGACTGTATATATTAAAATGCGTCTTCGAGACTGTATATATTAAAATGTGTGTTCCAGTCTGTATATATTAAAATGTGTGTTCCAGTCTGTATATATTAAAATGTGTGTTCCAGTCTGTATGTATTAAAATGCGTGTTCTAGACTGTATATATTAAAATGTGTGTTCCAGTCTGTATATATTTAAATGTGTGTTCCACTCTGTATATATTAAAATGTGTGTTCCAGTCTGTATATATTAAAATGTGTGTTCCAGTCTGTATATATTAAAATGCGTGTTCTAGACTGTATACATTAAAATGTGTGTTCTAGACTGTATATATTAAAATGTGTGTTCTAGACTGTATATATTAAAATGTGCGTCCAGTCTGTATATATTAAAATGTGTGTTCCAGTCTGTATATATTAAAATGTGTGTTCCAGTCTGTATATATTAAAATGTGTTTTCTAGTCTGTATATATTAAAATGTGTTTTCTAGTCTGTATATATTAAAATGTGTGTTCTAGTCTGTATATATTAAAATGTGTGTTCCAGTCTGTATATATAAAAATGTGGGATTCCAGTCTGTATATATTAAAATGTGTCTTCCAGTCTGTATATATAAAAATGTGTGTTCTAGTCTGTATATATTTAAATGTGTGTTCCAGTCTGTATATATTAAAATGTGTGTTCTAGACTGTATATATTAAAATGCGTCTTCAAGACTGTATATATTAAAATGTGTGTTCCAGTCTGTATATATTAAAATGTGTGTTCCAGTCTGTATATATTAAAATGTGTGTTCCAGTCTGTATATATTAAAATGTGTGTTCCAGTCTGTATATATTAAAATGTGTGTTCCAGTCTGTATATATTAAAATGTGTGTTCAAGTCTGTATATATTTAAATGTGTGTTCTAGTCTGTATATATTAAAATGTGTGTTCCAGTCTGTATATATTAAAATGTGTGTTCTAGACTGTATATATTAAAATGCGTCTTCGAGACTGTATATATTAAAATGTGTGTTCCAGTCTGTATATATTAAAATGTGTGTTCCAGTCTGTATATATTAAAATGTGTGTTCCAGTCTGTATGTATTAAAATGCGTGTTCTAGACTGTATATATTAAAATGTGTGTTCCAGTCTGTATATATTTAAATGTGTGTTCCACTCTGTATATATTAAAATGTGTGTTCCAGTCTGTATATATTAAAATGTGTGTTCCAGTCTGTATATATTAAAATGCGTGTTCTAGACTGTATACATTAAAATGTGTGTTCTAGACTGTATATATTAAAATGTGTGTTCTAGACTGTATATATTAAAATGTGCGTCCAGTCTGTATATATTAAAATGTGTGTTCCAGTCTGTATATATTAAAATGTGTGTTCCAGTCTGTATATATTAAAATGTGTTTTCTAGTCTGTATATATTAAAATGTGTTTTCTAGTCTGTATATATTAAAATGTGTGTTCTAGTCTGTATATATTAAAATGTGTGTTCCAGTCTGTATATATAAAAATGTGGGATTCCAGTCTGTATATATTAAAATGTGTCTTCCAGTCTGTATATATAAAAATGTGTGTTCCAGTCTGTATATATTAAAATGTGTGTTCAAGTCTGTATATATTAAACTGTGTGTTCCAGTCTGTATATATTAAAATGTGTGTTCCAGTCTGTATATATTAAAATGTGTGTTCCAGTCTGTATATATTAAAATGTGTTTTCTAGTCTGTATATATTAAAATGTGTTTTCTAGTCTGTATATATTAAAATGTGTGTTCTAGTCTGTATAAATTAAAATGTGTGTTCCAGTCTGTATATATTAAAATGTGTTTTCTAGTCTGTATATATTAAAATGTGTGTTCAAGTCTGTATATATAAAAATGTGTTTTCTAGTCTGTATATATTAAAATGTGTTTTCTAGTCTGTATATATTAAAATGTGTGTTCCAGTCTGTATATATTAAAATGTGTGTTCCAGTCTGTATATATTAAAATGTGTGTTCCAGTCTGTATATATTAAAATGTGTTTTCTAGTCTGTATATATTAAAATGTGTGTTCCAGTCTGTATATATTAAAATGTGTGTTCCAGTCTGTATATATAAAAATGTGGGATTCCAGTCTGTATATATTAAAATGTGTGTTCAAGTCTGTATATATTAAACTGTGTGTTCCAGTCTGTATATATTAAAATGTGTGTTCCAGTCTGTATATATTAAAATGTGTGTTCCAGTCTGTATATATTAAAATGTGTGTTCCAGTCTGTATATATTAAAATGTGTGTTCTAGTCTGTATATATTAAACTGTGTGTTCCAGTCTGTATATATTAAAATGTGTGTTCCAGTCTGTATATATTAAAATGTGTGTTCCAGTCTGTATATATAAAAATGTGGGATTCCAGTCTGTATATATTAAAATGTGTGTTCCAGTCTGTATATATTAAAATGTGTGTTCTAGTCTGTATATATTAAAATGTGTGTTCCAGTCTGTATATATTAAAATGTGTGTTCTAGTCTGTATATATTAAAATGTGTGTTCCAGTCTGTATATATTAAAATGTGTGTTCAAGTCTGTATATATTAAAATGTGTGTTCTAGTCTGTATATATTAAAATGTGTGTTCTAGTCTGTATATATTAAAATGTGTGTTCCAGTCTGTATATATTAAAATGTGTGTTCCAGTCTGTATATATTAAAATGCGTGTTCCCGTCTGTATATATTAAAATGTGTGTTCCAGTCTATATATATTAAAATGTGTGTTCTAGTCTGTATATATTAAAATGCGTGTTCCAGTCTGTATATATTAAAATGTGTGTTCCAGTCTGTATATATTAAAATGTGTGTTCCAGTCTGTATATATTAAAATGTATGTTCCAGTCTGTATATATTAAAATGTGTGTTAAAGTCTGTATATATAAACATGTGTGTTCTAGTCTGTATATATTAAAATGTGTGTTCCAGTCTGTATATATTAAAATGTGTGTTCTAGACTGTATATATTAAAATGCGTCTTCAAGACTGTATATATTAAAATGTGTGTTCCAGTCTGTATATATTAAAATGTGTGTTCCAGTCTGTATATATTAAAATGTGTGTTCCAGTCTGTATATATTAAAATGTGTGTTCCAGTCTGTATATATTAAAATGTGTGTTCCAGTCTGTATATATTAAAATGTGTGTTCAAGTCTGTATATATTTAAATGTGTGTTCTAGTCTGTATATATTAAAATGTGTGTTCCAGTCTGTATATATTAAAATGTGTGTTCTAGACTGTATATATTAAAATGCGTCTTCTAGACTGTATATATTAAAATGTGTGTTCCAGTCTGTATATATTAAAATGTGTGTTCCAGTCTGTATATATTAAAATGTGTGTTCCAGTCTGTATGTATTAAAATGCGTGTTCTAGACTGTATATATTAAAATGTGTGTTCCAGTCTGTATATATTTAAATGTGTGTTCCACTCTGTATATATTAAAATGTGTGTTCCAGTCTGTATATATTAAAATGTGTGTTCCAGTCTGTATATATTAAAATGCGTGTTCTAGACTGTATACATTAAAATGTGTGTTCTAGACTTTATATATTAAAATGTGTGTTCTAGACTGTATATATTAAAATGTGCGTCCAGTCTGTATATATTAAAATGTGTGTTCCAGTCTGTATATATTAAAATGTGTGTTCCAGTCTGTATATATTAAAATGTGTGTTCCAGTCTGTATATATAAAAATGTGGGATTCCAGTCTGTATATATTAAAATGTGTGTTCAAGTCTGTATATATTAAAATGTGTGTTCTAGTCTGTATATATTAAAATGTGTGTTCCAGTCTGTATATATTAAAATGTGTGTTCTAGTCTGTATATATTAAAATGTGTGTTCCAGTCTGTATATATTAAAATGTGTGTTCAAGTCTGTATATATTAAAATGTGTGTTCTAGTCTGTATATATTAAAATGTGTGTTCTAGTCTGTATATATTAAAATGTGTGTTCCAGTCTGTATATATTAAAATGTGTGTTCCAGTCTGTATATATTAAAATGCGTGTTCCCGTCTGTATATATTAAAATGTGTGTTCCAGTCTATATATATTAAAATGTGTGTTCTAGTCTGTATATATTAAAATGCGTGTTCAAGTCTGTATATATTAAAATGTGTGTTCCAGTCTGTATATATTAAAATGTGTGTTCCAGTCTGTATATATTAAAATGTGTGTTCCAGTCTGTATATATTAAAATGTGTGTTCAAGTCTGTATATATTTAAATGTGTGTTCTAGTCTGAATATATTAAAATGTGTGTTCCAGTCTGTATATATTAAAATGTGTGTTCTAGACTGTATATATTAAAATGCGTCTTCAAGACTGTATATATTAAAATGTGTGTTCCAGTCTGTATATATTAAAATGTGTGTTCCAGTCTGTATATATTAAAATGTGTGTTCCAGTCTGTATATATTAAAATGTGTGTTCCAGTCTGTATATATTAAAATGTGTGTTCCAGTCTGTATATATTAAAATGTGTGTTCAAGTCTGTATATATTTAAATGTGTGTTCTAGTCTGTATATATTAAAATGTGTGTTCCAGTCTGTATATATTAAAATGTGTGTTCTAGACTGTATATATTAAAATGCGTCTTCTAGACTGTATATATTAAAATGTGTGTTCCAGTCTGTATATATTAAAATGTGTGTTCCAGTCTGTATATATTAAAATGTGTGTTCCAGTCTGTATATATTAAAATGTGTGTTCCACACTGTATATATAAAAATGTGGGTTTCCAGTCTGTATATATTAAAATGTGTGTTCCAGTCTGTATATATTAAAATGTGTGTTCCAGTCTGTATATATTAAAATGTGTGTTCCAGTCTGTATATATTAAAATGTGTGTTCAAGTCTGTATATATTTAAATGTGTGTTCTAGTCTGTATATATTAAAATGTGTGTTCCAGTCTGTATATATTAAAATGTGTGTTCTAGTCTGTATATATTAAAATGTGTGTTCCAGTCTGTATATATTGAAATGCATGTTCTAGACTGTATATATTAACATGTGTGTTCCAGTCTGTATATATTAAAATGTGTGTTCCAGTCTGTATATATTAAAATGTGTGTTCCCGTCTTTATATATTAAAATGTGTGTTCCAGTCTGCATATATTTAAATGTGTTTTCTAGTCTGTATATATTAAAATGTTTGTTCCAGTCTGTATATATCAAAATGTGTGTTCCAGTCTATATATATTTATATGTGTGTTCTAGTCTGTATATATTAAAATGTGTGTTCTAGTCTGTATATATTAAAATGTTTGTTCCAGTCTGTATATATTAAAATGTGTGTTCCAGTCTGTATATATGAAAATGTGTGTTCCAGTCTGTGTATATTAAAATGTGTGTTCCAGTCTATATATATTAAAATGTGTGTTCCAGTCTATATATATCATAATGTGTGTTCTAGTCTATATATATTAAAATGTGTGTTCTAGTCTATATATATTAAAATGTGTGTTCCAGTCTGTATATATTAAAATGTGTGTTCTAGTCCGTATGTATTAAAATGTGTGTTCCAGTCTATATATATATAAAAATGTGTGTTCCAGTCTATATATATATAAAAATGTGTGTTCCAGTCTATATATATATAAAAATGTGTGTTCCAGTCTATATATATCATAATGTGTGTTCTAGTCTATATATATTAAAATGTGTGTTCTAGTCTATATATATTAAAATGTGTGTTCCAGTCTGTATATATTAAAATGTGTGTTCTAGTCCGTATGTATTAAAATGTGTCTTCTAGTCTATATATATATAAAAATGTGTGTTCCAGTCTCTATATATCATAATCTTTGTTCTAGTGTATATATATTAAAATGTGTGTTCCAGTCTATATATACCATAATGTGTGTTCTAGTCTGTATATATTAAAATGAGTGTTCTAGTCTATATATATTAAAATGTGTGTTCCAGTCTAAATATATATGAATATGTGTGTTCTAGTCTGTATATTTTCAAATGTGTGTTCTAGTCTGTATATATTAAAATGTGTGTTCCAGTCTGTATAAATTAAAATGCCTGTTCTAGACTGTATATATTAAAATGTGTGTTCTAGTCTATATATATTTAAATGTGTGTTCTAGTCTGTATATATTAAAATGTGTGTTCCAGTTTGTATATATTAAAATGTGTGTTCCAGTCTGTATATATTAAAATGTGTGTTCCAGTCTGTATATATTCAAATGTGTGTTCCCGTCTGTATATATAAAAATGTGTGTTCCAGTCTGTATATATTAAAATGTGTGTTCTAATCTGTATATATTAAAATGTGTGTTCCAGTATGTATATATTAAAATGTGTGTTCTAGTCTGTATATATTAAACTGTGTGTTCCAGTCTGTATATATTAAAATGTGTGTTTCAGTCTGTATATATTAAAATGTGTGTTCCAGTCTGTATATATAAAAATGTGGGATTCCAGTCTGTATATATTAAAATGTGTGTTCCAGTCTGTATATATTAAAATGTGTGTTCAAGTCTGTATATATTTAAATGTGTGTTCTAGTCTGTATATATTAAAATGTGTGTTCCAGTCTGTATATATTAAAATGTGTGTTCTAGACTGTATATATTGAAATGCGTCGTCTAGACTGTATATATTAAAATGTGTGTTCCAGTCTGTATATATTAAAATGTGTGTTCCAGTCTGTATATATTAAAATGTGTGTTCCAGTCTGTATATATAAAAATGTGGGATTCCAGTCTGTATATATTAAAATGTGTGTTCAAGTCTGTATATATTAAAATGTGTGTTCTAGTCTGTATATATTAAAATGTGTGTTCCAGTCTGTATATATTAAAATGTGTGTTCCAGTCTGTATATATTAAAATGTGTGTTCCAGTCTGTATATATTAAAATGTGTGTTCAAGTCTGTATATATTAAAATGTGTGTTCTAGTCTGTATATATTAAAATGTGTGTTCTAGTCTGTATATATTAAAATGTGTGTTCTAGTCTGTATATATTAAAATGTGTGTTCCAGTCTGTATATATTAAAATGTGTGTTCCAGTCTGTATATATTAAAATGCGTGTTCCCGTCTGTATATATTAAAATGTGTGTTCCACTCTATATATATTAAAATGTGTGTTCTAGTCTGTATATATTAAAATGCGTGCTCCAGTCTGTATATATTAAAATGTGTGTTCCAGTCTGTATATATTAAAATGTGTGTTCCAGTCTGTATATATTAAAATGTGTGTTCCAGTCTGTATATATTAAAATGTGTGTTCAAGTCTGTATATATTTAAATGTGTGTTCTAGTCTGTATATATTAAAATGTGTGTTCCAGTCTGTATATATTAAAATGTGTGTTCTAGACTGTATATATTAAAATGCGTCTTCAAGACTGTATATATTAAAATGTGTGTTCCAGTCTGTATATATTAAAATGTGTGTTCCAGTCTGTATATATTAAAATGTGTGTTCCAGTCTGTATATATTAAAATGTGTGTTCCAGTCTGTATATATTAAAATGTGTGTACCAGTCTGTATATATTAAAATGTGTGTTCAAGTCTGTATATATTTAAATGTGTGTTCTAGTCTGTATATATTAAAATGTGTGTTCCAGTCTGTATATATTAAAATGTGTGTTCTAGACTGTATATATTAAAATGCGTCTTCTAGACTGTATATATTAAAATGTGTGTTCCAGTCTGTATATATTAAAATGTGTGTTCCAGTCTGTATATATTAAAATGTGTGTTCCAGTCTGTATGTATTAAAATGCGTGTTCTAGACTGTATATATTAAAATGTGTGTTCCAGTCTGTATATATTAAAATGTGTGTTCCAGTCGGTATATATTAAAATGTGTGTTCTAGACTGTATATATTGTAATGTGTGTTCTAGTCTGTATATATTAAAATGTGTGTTCCAGTCTGTATATATCAAAATGCGTGTTCTAGACTGTATATATTGTAATGTGTGTTCTAGTCTGTATATATTAAAATGTGTGTTCTAGACTGTATATATTAAAATGTGTGTTCCAGTCTGTATATATTTAAATGTGTGTTCTAGTCTGTATATATTAAAATGTGTGTTCTAGTCTGTATATATTAAAATGTGTGTTCTAGTCTGTATATATTAAAATGTGTGTTCCAGTCTGTATATAATAAAATGTGTGTTCCAGTCTGTATATATTAAAATGTGTGTTCCAGTCTATATATATCATAATGTGTGTTCTAGTCTATATATATTAAAATGTGTGTTCCAGTCTATATATATCATAATGTGTGTTCTAGTCTATATATATTAAAATGTGGGTTCCAGTCTGTATATATTAAAATGTGTGTTCTAGTCTGTATATATTAAAACGTGTGTTCCAGTCTGTACATATTAAAATGTGTGTTCCAGTCTATATATATCATAATGTATGTTCTAGTCTGTATATATTAAAATGTGTGTTCCAGTCTATATATATCATAATGTGTGTTCTAGTCTGTATATATTTAAATGTGTGTTCTAGTCTATATGTATTAACATGTGTGTTCTAGTCTATATATATTAAAATGTGTGTTCCAGTCTATATATATATGAATATGTGTGTTCTAGTCTGTATATATTAAAATGTGTGTTCCAGTCTGTATATATTAAAATGTGTGTTCCAGTCTGTATATATTCAAATGTATGTTCCCGTCTGTATATATAAAAATGTGTGTTCCAGTCTGTATATATTAAAATGTGTGTTCTAGTCTGTATATATTAAAATGTGTGTTCTAGTCTGTATATATTAAAATGTGTGTTCTAGTTTGTATATATTAAAATGTGTGTTCCAGTCTGTATATATTAAAATGTGTGTTCAAGTCTGTATATATTAAAATGTGTGTTAACGTCTGTATATATTAAAATGTGTGTTCAAGTCTGTATATATTAAAATGTGTGTTCCAGTCTGTATATATTAAAATGTGTGTTCCAGTCCGTATATATATTAAAATGTGTGTTCCAGACTGTATATATTAAAATGTGTGTTCCAGTCTGTATATATTAAAATGTGTATTCTAGTCTGTATATATTAAAATGTGTGTTCCAGTCTGTATATATTAAAATGTGTGTTCCAGTCTGTATATATTAAAATGTGTGTTCCAGTCTGTATATATAAAAATGTGGGTTTCCAGTCTGTATATATTAAAATGTGTGTTCAAGTCTGTATATATTAAAATGTGTGTTCTAGTCTGTATATATTAAAATGTGTGATCTAGTCTGTATATATTAAAATGTGTGTTCTAGTCTGTATATATTAAAATGTGTGTTCTAGACTGTATATATAAAAATGCGTGTTCTAGACTGTATATATTAAAATGTGTGTTCCAGTCTGTATATATTAAAATGTGTGTTCCAGTCTGTATATATTAAAATGTGTGTTCCAGTCTGCATATATTAAAATGCGTGTTCTAGACTGTATATATTTAAATGTGTGTTCTAGACTGTATATATTAAAATGTGTGTTCAATTCGTTATATATTAAAATGTGTGTTCCAGTCTGTATATATTAAAATGTGTGTTCCAGTCTGTATATATTAAAATGTGTGTTCAAGTCTGTATATATTTAAATGTGTGTTCTAGTCTGTATATATTAAAATGTGTGTTCTAGTCTGTATAAATTAAAATGCGTGTTTCCGTCTGTATATATTAAAATGTGTGTTCCAGTCTATATATATTAAAATGTGTGTTCTAGTCTGTATATATTAAAATGGGTTTTCTCGTCTGTATATATTAAAATGTGTGTTCCAGTCTGTATATATTAAAATGTGTGTTCCAGTCTGTATATATTAAAATGTGTGTTCCAGTCTGTATATATTAAAATGTGTGTTCAAGTCTGTATATATTAAAATGTGTGTTCTAGTCTGTATATATTAAAATGTGTGTTCCAGTCTGTATATATTAAAATGTGTGTTCGAGACTGTATATATTAAAATGCGTCTTCTAGACTGTATATATTGAAATGTGTGTTCCAGTCTGTATATATTAAAATGTGTGTTCCAGTCTGTATATATAAAAATGTGTGTTCCAGTCTGTATATATTAAAATGCGTGTTCTAGACTGTATATATTAAAATGTGTGTTCTAGACTGTATATATTAAAATGTGTGTTCCAGTCTGTATATATTAAAATGCGTGTTCCAGTCTGTATATATTAAAATGTGTGTTCCAGTCTGTATATATTAAAATGCGTGTTCCAGTCTGTATATATTAAAATGCGTGTTCTAGACTGTATATATTAAAATGTGTGTTCTAGACTGTATATATTAAAATGTGTGTTCTAGACTGTATATATTGAAATGTGTGTCCAGTCTGTATATATTAAAATGTGTGTTCCAGTGTGTATATATTAAAATGTGTGTTCCAGTCTGTATATATTAAAATGTGTGTTCCAGTCTGTATATATTAAAATGCGTGTTCTAGACTGTATATATTGTAATGTGTGTTCTAGTCTGTATATATTAAAATGTGTGTTCCAGTCTGTATATATTAAAATGTGTGTTCCAGTCTGTATATATTAAAATGTGTGTTCTAGTCTGTATATATTAAAATGTGTGTTCTATTCTGTATATATTAAAATGTGTGTTCCAGTCTGTATATATTTAAATGTGTGTTCTAGTCTGTATATATTTAAATGTGTGTTCTAGTCTGTATATATTAAAATGTGTGTTCCAGTCTGTATATAATAAAATGTGTGTTCCAGTCTGTATATATTAAACTGTGTGTTCCAGCCTATATATATTAAAATGTGTGTTCCAGTCGTTATATATCATAATGTGTGTTCTAGTCTATATATATAAAAATGTGTGTTCCAGTCTATATATATCATAATGTGTGTTCTAGTCTATATATATTAAAATGTGTGTTCTAGTCTGTATATATTAAAATGTGTGTTCTAGTCTATATATATTAAAATGTGTGTTCCAGTCTGTATATATTAAAATGTGTGTTCCAGTCTATATATATCATAATGAGTGTTCTAGTCTGTATATATTAAAATGTGTGTTCCAGTCTGTATATTTTAAAATGTGTGTTCCAGTCTATATATATCATAATGCGTGTTCTAGTCTGTATATATTAAACTGTGTGTTCCAGTCTGTATATATCATAATGAGTGTTCTAGTCTGTATATATTAAAATGTGTGTTCCAGTCTCTATATATTAAAATGTGTGTTCCAGTCTATATATATCATAATGTGTGTTCTAGTCTGTATATATTAAAATGTGTGTTCCAGTCCATATATATCATAATGTGTGTTCTAGTCTGTATATATTAAAATGTGTGTTCTAGTCTATATATATTAACATGTGTGTTCTAGTCTATATATATTAAAATGTGTGTTCCAGTCTGTATATATTAAAATGTGTGTTCCAGTCTATATATATAATAATGAGTGTTCTAGTCTGTATATATTAAAATGTGTGTTCCAGTCTGTATATTTTAAAATGTGTGTTCCAGTCTATATATATCATAATGAGTGTTCTAGTCTGTATATATTAAACTGTGTGTTCCAGTCTGTATATATTAAAATGTGTGTTCCAGTCTGTATGTATTAAAATGTGTGTTCCAGTCTATATATATTTAAATGTGTGTTCTAGTCTGTACATATTAAAATGTGTGTTCCAGTCTGTATATATTAAAATGTGTGTTCCAGTCTGTATATATTAAAATGTGTCTTAAAGTCTGTATATATTAAAATGTGTGTTCTAGTCTGTATATATTAAAATGTGTGTTCTAGTCTGTATATATTAAAATGCGTGTTCCAGTCTGTATATACAAAAATGTGTGTTCCAGTCTATATATATTAAAATGTGTGTTCTAGTCTGTATATATTAAAATGTGTGTTCCAGTCTGTATATATTAAAATGTGTGTTCCAGTCTGTATATATTAAAATGTGTGTTCTAGTCTGTATATATTAAAATGTGTGTTCCAGTCTGTATATATTAAAATGTGTGTTCCAGTCTGTATATATAAAAATGTGTGTTCTAGTCTGTATATATTAAAATGTGTGTTCCAGTCTGTATATATTAAAATGTGTGATCCAGTCTGTATATATTAAAATGTGTGATCAAGTCTGTATATATTAAAATGTGTGTTCTAGTCTGTATATATTAAAATGTGTGTTCTAGACTGTATATATAAAAATGCGTGTTCTAGACTGTATATATTAAAATGTGTGTTCCAGTCTGTATATATTAAAATGTGTGTTCCAGTCTGTATATATTAAAATGTGTGTTCCCCTCTGCATATATTAAAATGCGTGTTCTAGACTGTATATATTTAAATGTGTGTTCTAGACTGTATATATTAAAATGTGTGTTCAATTCGTTATATATTAAAATGTGTGTTCCAGTCTGTATATATTAAAATGTGTGTTCCAGTCTGTATATATTAAAATGTGTGTTCCAGTCTGTATATATTAAAATGCGTGTTCTAGACTGTATATATTAAAATGTGTGTTCTAGACTGTATATATTAAAATGTGTGTTCTAGACTGTATATATTAAAATGTGTGTTCCAGTCTGTATATATTAAAATGTGTGTTCCAGTCTGTATATATTAAAATGTGTGTTCCAGTCTGTATATATTAAAATGTGTGTTCCAGTCTGTATATATTAAAATGCGTGTTCTAGACTGTATATATTAAAATGTGTGTTCTAGTCCGTATATATTAAAATGTGTGTTCCAGTCTGTATATATTAAAATGTGTGTTCCAGTCTGTATATATTACAATGTGTGTTCCAGTCTGTATATATTTAAATGTGAGTTCTAGTCTGTATATATTAAAATGTGTGTTCTAGTCTGTATATATTAAAATGTGTGTTCTTGTCTGTATATATTAAAATGTTTGTTCCAGTCTGTATATATTAAAATGTGTGTTCCAGTCTATATATATCATAATGTGTGTTCTAGTCTATATATATTAAAATGTGTGTTCCAGTCTATATATATCATAATGTGTGTTCTAGTCGTTATATATATTAAAATGTGTGTTCCAGTCTATATATATCATAATGTGTGTTCTAGTCTATATATATATTAAAATGTGTGTTCCAGTCTGTATATATTAAAATGTGTGTTCTAGTCTGTATATATTAAAATGTGTGTTCCAGTCTATATATATTAAAATGTGTGTTCCAGTCCATATATATCATAATTTGTGTTCAAGTCTGTATATATTAAAATGTGTGTTCCAGTCTATATATATCATAATGTGTGTTCTAGTCTGTATATATTAAAATGTGTGTTCTAGTCTATATATATTACAATGTGTGTTCTAGTCTATATATATAAAAATGTGTGTTCCAGTATATATATATATGAATATGTATGTTCTAGTCTGTATATATTTAAATGTGTGTTCCAGTCTGTATATATTAAAATGCGTGTTCTAGACTGTATATATTAAAATGTGTGTTCTAGTCTGTATATATAAAAAAGTGTGTTCCAGTCTGTATATATTAAAATGTGTGTTCCAGTCTGTATATATTACAATGTGTGTTCTAGTCTGTATATATTAAAATGTGTGTTCTAGTCAGTATATATTAAAATGTGTGTGCTTGTCTGTATATATTAAAATGTGTGTTCTAGTCTGTATATATAAAAAAGTGTGTTCCAGTCTGTATATATTAAAATGTGTGTTCCAGTCTATATATATTAAAATGTGTGTTCCAGTCTATATATATAATAATGTGGGTTCTAGTCTATATATATTAAAATGTGTGTTCCAGTCTATATATATTAAAATTTGTGTTCCAGTCTATATATATCATAATGTGTGTTCTAGTCTATATATATTAAAATGTGTGTTCCAGTCTATATATATCATAATGTGTGTTCTAGTCTGTATATATTAAAATGTGTGTTCTAGTCTATATATATTAAAAGGTGTGTTCTAGTCTATATATATTAAAATGTGTGTTCCAGTCTATATATATATATATGAATATGTGTGTTTTAGTCTGTATATATTAAAATGTGTGTTCCAGTCTATATATATATATATATGAATATGTGTGTTCTAGTCTGTATATATTAAAATGTGTGTTCTAGTCTGTATATATTCAAATGTGTGTTCCAGTCTATATATATTAAAATGTGTGTTCCAGTCTATATATATCATAATGTGTGTTCTAGTCTATATATATTAAAATGTGTGTTCCAGTCTATATATATCATTATGTGTGTTCTAGTCTCTATATATTAAAATGTGTGTTCTAGTCTATATATATTAAAAGGTGTGTTCTAGTCTATATATATTAAAATGTGTGTTCCAGTCTATATATATATATATATGAATATGTGTGTTCTAGTCTGTATATATTAAAATGTGTGTTCCAGTCTGTATATATTAAAATGTGTGTTCCAGTCTTTATATATTAAAATGTGTGTTCCAGTCTGTATATATTAAAATGTGTGTTCTAGACTGTATATATAAAAATGTGTGTTCCAGTCTGTATATATCATAATGTGTGTTCTCGTCTATATATATAAAAATGTGTGTTCCAGTCTGTATATATTAAAATGTGTGTTCCAGTCTGTATATATTAAAATGTGTGTTCCAGTCTGTATATATTAAAATGTGTGTTCCAGTCTGTATATATTAAAATGTGTGTTCCAGTCCGTATATATTAAAATGTGTGTTCCAGTCTGCATATATTAAAATGTGTTTTCTAGTCTGTATATATTCAAATGTGTGTTCCAGTCTATATATATTAAAATGTGTGTTCCAGTCTATATATATCATAATGTGTGTTCTCGTCTATATATATTAAAATGTGTGTTCCAGTCTATATATATCATAATGTGTGTTCTAGTCTATATATATTAAAATGTGTGTTCCAGTCTGTATATATTAAAATGTGTGTTCCAGTCTGTATATATTAAAATGTGTGTTCCAGTCTGTATATATTAAAATGTGTGTTCCAGTCTGTATATATTAAAATGTGTGTTCCAGTCTGTATATATTAAAATGCGTGTTCTAGACTGTATATATTAAAATGTGTGTTCTAGTCCGTATATATTAAAATGTGTGTTCCAGTCTGTATATATTAAAATGTGTATTCCAGTCTGTATATATTACAATGTGTGTTCCAGTCTGTATATATTTAAATGTGTGTTCTAGTCCGTATATATTAAAATGTGTGTTCAAGTCTGTATATATTAAAATGTGTGTTCTAGACTGTATATATTAAAATGTGTGTTCCAGTCTGTATATATAAAAATGTGTGTTCCAGTCTGTATATATTAAAATGTGTGTTCCAGTCTGTATATATTAAAATGTGTGTTCCAGTCTGTATATATTAAAATGCGTGTTCTAGACTGTATATATTAAAATGTGTGTTCTAGTCCGTATATATTAAAATGTGTGTTCCAGTCTGTATATATTAAAATGTGTGTTCCAGTCTGTATATATTACAATGTGTGTTCAAGTCTGTATATATTTAAATGTGTGTTCTAGTCTGTATATATTAAAATGTGTGTTCTAGTCTGTATATATTAAAATGTGTGTTCTTGTCTGTATATATTAAAATGTTTGTTCCAGTCTGTATATATTAAAATGTGTGTTCCAGTCTATATATATTAAAATTTGTGTTCCAGTCTATATATATCATAATGTGTGTTCTAGTCTATATATATTAAAATGTGTGTTCCAGTCTATATATATCATAATGTGTGTTCTAGTCTGTATATATTAAAATGTGTGTTCTAGTCTATATATATTAAAAGGTGTGTTCTAGTCTATATATATTAAAATGTGTGTTCCAGTCTATATATATATATATATGAATATGTGTGTTCTAGTCTGTATATATTAAAATGTGTGTTCCAGTCTATATATATATATATATGAATATGTGTGTTCTAGTCTGTATATATTAAAATGTGTGTTCTAGTCTGTATATATTCAAATGTGTGTTCCAGTCTATATATATTAAAATGTGTGTTCCAGTCTATATATATCATAATGTCTGTTCTAGTCTATATATATAAAATGTGTGTTCCAGTCTATATATATCATAATGTGTGTTCTAGTCTGTATATATTAAAATGTGTGTTCTAGTCTATATATATTAAACGGTGTGTTCTAGTCTATATATATTAAAATGTGTGTTCCAGTCTATATATATATATATATGAATATGTGTGTTCTAGTCTGTATATATTAAAATGTGTGTTCCAGTCTGTATATATTAAAATGTGTGTTCCAGTCTTTATATATTAAAATGTGTGTTCCAGTCTGTATATATTAAAATGTGTGTTCTAGACTGTATATATAAAAATGTGTGTTCCAGTCTGTATATATCATAATGTGTGTTCTCGTCTATATATATAAAAATGTGTGTTCCAGTCTTTATATATTAAAATGTGTGTTCCAGTCTGTATATATTAAAATGTGTGTTCCAGTCTGTATATATTAAAATGTGTGTTCCAGTCTGTATATATTAAAATGTGTGTTCCAGTCCGTATATATTAAAATGTGTGTTCCATTCTGCATATATTAAAATGTGTGTTCTAGTCTGTATATATTAAAATGTGTGTTCCAGTCTATATATATTAAAATGTGTGTTCCAGTCTATATATATCATAATGTGTGTTCTCGTCTATATATATTAAAATGTGTGTTCCAGTCTATATATATCATAATGTGTGTTCTAGTCTATATATATTAAAATGTGTGTTCCAGTCTGTATATATTAAAATGTGTGTTCCAGTCTGTATATATTAAAATTTGTGTTCCAGTCTGTATATATTAAAATTTGTGTTCCAGTCTGTATATATTAAAATGTGTGTTCCAGTCTGTATATATTAAAATGTGTGTTCCAGTCTGTATATATTAAAATGCGTGTTCTAGACTGTATATATTAAAATGTGTGTTCTAGTCCGTATATATTAAAATGTGTGTTCCAGTCTGTATATATTAAAATGTGTATTCCAGTCTGTATATATTACAATGTGTGTTCCAGTCTGTATATATTTAAATGTGTGTTCTAGTCTGTATATATTAAAATGTGTGTTCAAGTCTGTATATATAAAAATGTGTGTTCTAGACTGTATATATTAAAATGTGTGTTCCAGTCTGTATATATTAAAATGTGTGTTCCAGTCTGTATATATTAAAATGTGTGTTCCAGTCTGTATATATTAA
Organism: Euprymna scolopes; assembly: GCF_053919585.1. Lineage (NCBI taxonomy): Eukaryota > Metazoa > Mollusca > Cephalopoda > Sepiida > Sepiolidae > Euprymna > Euprymna scolopes. The sequence continues at coordinate 58,414,970 of NC_136519.1, forward strand.
AATGTGTGTTCCAGTCTGTATATATTAAAATGCGTGTTCTAGACTGTATATATTAAAATGTGTGTTCTAGTCCGTATATATTAAAATGTGTGTTCCAGTCTGTATATATTAAAATGTGTGTTCCAGTCTGTATATATTACAATGTGTGTTCAAGTCTGTATATATTTAAATGTGTGTTCTAGTCTGTATATATTAAAATGTGTGTTCTAGTCTGTATATATTAAAATGTGTGTTCTTATCTGTATATATTAAAATGTTTGTTCCAGTCTGTATATATTAAAATGTGTGTTCCAGTCTATATATATCATAATGTGTGTTCTAGTCTATATATATTAAAATGTGTGTTCCAGTCTATATATATCATACTGTGTGTTCTAGTCGTTATATATATTAAAATGTGTGTTCCAGTCTATATATATCATAATGTGTGTTCTAGTCTATATATATATTAAAATGTGTGTTCCAGTCTGTATATATTAAAATGTGTGTTCTAGTCTGTATATAATAAAATGTGTGTTCCAGTCTATATATATTAAAATGTGTGTTCCAGTCTATATATTATAATGTGTGTTCAAGTCTGTATATATTAAAATGTGTGTTCCAGTTTATATATATCATAATGTGTGTTCTAGTCTGTATATATTAAAATGTGTGTTCTAGTCTATATATATTACAATGTGTGTTCTAGTCTATATATATACAAATGTGTGTTCCAGTATATATATATATGAATATGTATGTTCTAGTCTGTATATATTTAAATGTGTGTTCCAGTCTGTATATATTAAAATGCGTGTTCTAGACTGTATATATTAAAATGTGTGTTCTAGTCTGTATATATAAAAAAGTGTGTTCCAGTCTGTATATATTAAAATGTGTGTTCCAGTCTATATATATTAAAATGTGTGTTCCAGTCTATATATATTAAAATGTGTGTTCCAGTCTATATATATTAAAATGTGTGTTCCAGTCTATATATATCATAATGTATGTTCTAGTCTATATATATTAAAATATGTGTTCCAGTCTGTATATATTCAAATGTGTGTTCCAGTCTATATATATTAAAATGTGTGTTCCAGTCTATATATATCATAATGTGTGTTCTGGTCTATATATATTAAAATGTGTGTTCCAGTCTATATATAGTAAAATGTGTGTTCCAGTCTATATATATTAAAATGTGTGTTCCAGTCTATATATATCATAATGTGTGTTCTAGTCTGTATATATTAAAATGTGTGTTCTAGTCTATATATATTAAAATGTGTGTTCCAGTCTATATATATCATAATGTGTGTTCTAGTCTATATATATTAAAATATGTGTTCCAGTCTGTATATATTCAAATTTGTGTTCCAGTCTATATATATTAAAATGTGTGTTCCAGTCTATATATATCATAATGTGTGTTCTAGTCTATATATATTAAAATGTGTGTTCCAGTCTATATATATTAAAATGTGTGTTCCAGTCTATATATATAAAAATGTGTGTTCCAGTCTATATATATAATAATGTGTGTTCTAGTCTGTATATATTAAAATGTGTGTTCTAGTCTATATATATTAAAATGTGTGTTCCAGTCTATATATATCATAATGTGTGTTCTAGTCTATATATATTAAAATGTGTGTTCTAGTCTGTATATATTAAAATGTGTGTTCCAGTCTATATATATTAAAATGTGTGTTCCAGTCTATATATATCATAATGTGTGTTCTAGTCTATATATATTAAAATGTGTGTTCCAGTCTATATATATCATAATGTGTGTTCTAGTCTATATATATTAAAATGTGTGTTCTAGTCTGTATATATTAAAATGTGTGTTCCAGTCTATATATATTAAAATGTGTGTTCCAGTCTATATATATCATAATGTGTGTTCTAGTCTGTATATATTAAAATGTGTGTTCCAGTCTGTATATATTAAAATGTGTGTTCCAGTCTGTATATATTAAAATGTGTGTTCCAGTCTATATATATCATAATGTGTGTTCTAGTCTGTATATATTAAAATGTGTGTTCTAGTCTATATATATTAAAATGTGTGTTCCAGTCTATATATATCATAATGTGTGTTCTAGTCTATATATATTAAAATGTGTGTTCTAGTCTGTATATATTAAAATGTGTGTTCCAATCTATATATATTAAAATGTGTGTTCCAGTCTATATATATTAAAATGTGTGTTCCAGTCTATATATATCATAATGTGTGTTCTAGTCTGTATATATTAAAATGTGTGTTCTAGTCTATATATATTAAAATGTGTGTTCCAGTCTATATATATCATAATGTGTGTTCTAGTCTATATATATTAAAATGTGTGTTCTAGTCTGTATATATTAAAATGTGTGTTCCAGTCTATATATATTAAAATGTGTGTTCCAGTCTATATATATCATAATGTGTGTTCTAGTCTATATATATTAAAATGTGTGTTCCAGTCTATATATATCATAATGTGTGTTCACGTCTATATATATTAAAATGTGTGTTCTAGTCTGTATATATTAATATGTGTGTTCCAGTCTATATATATTAAAATGTGTGTTCCAGTCTATATATATCATAATGTGTGTTCTAGTCTGTATATATTAAAATGTTTGTTCCAGTCTATATATATTAAAATGTGTGTTCCAGTCTGTATATATTAAAATGTGTGTTCCAGTCTATATATATCATAATGTTTGTTCTAGTCTGTATATATTAAAATGTGTGTTCTAGTCTATATATATTAAAAGGTGTGTTCTAGTCTATATATATTAAAATGTGTGTTCCAGTCTATATATATATATATATGAATATGTGTGTTCTAGTCTATATATATCATAATATGTGTTCTAGTTTGTATATATTAAAATGTGTGTCCCAGTATGTATATATTAAAATGTGTGTTCCCAGTCTGTATATATTAAAATGTGTGTTCCAGTCTATATATATGTAAATGTGTGTTCTAGTCTGTATATATTAAAATGTGTGTTCCAGTCTGTATATATTAAAATGTGTGTTCCAGTCTGTATATATAAAAATGTGTGTTCCAGTCTGTATATATTAAAATGTGTGTTCCAGTCTGTATATATTAAAATGTGTGTTAAAGTCTGTATATATTTAAATGTGTGTCAAGTCTGTATATATTAAAATGTGTGTTCTAGTCTGTATATATTAAAATGTGTGTTCTAGTCTGTATATATTAAAATGTGTGTTCTTGTCTGTATATATTAAAATGCGTGTTCTAGTCTGTATATATTAAAATGTGTGTTCTAGTCTGTATATATTAAAATGTGTGTTCCAGTCTATATATATTAAAATGTGTGTTCTGGTCTGTATATATCAAAATGCGTGTTCCAGTCTGTATATATTAAAATGTGTGTTCGAGTCTGTATATACTAAAATCTGTGTTCCAGTCTGTATATATTAAAATGTGTGTTCCAGTCTGTATATATTAAAATGTGTGTTCCAGTCTATATATATTAAAATGTGTGTTCTAGACTGTATATATAAAAATGCGTGTTCTAGACTGTATATATGAAAATGTGTGTTCTAGACTGTATATATCATAATGTGTGTTCCAGTCTGTATATATTAAAATTTGTGTTCTAGTCTGTATATATTAAAATGTGTGTTCTAGACTGTATATATTAAAATGCGTGTTCTAGACTGTATATATTAAAATGTGTGTTCCAGTCTATATATATTAAAATGTGTGTTCTAGTCTGTACATATTAAAATGCGTGTTCCAGTCTATATATATTAAAATGTGTGTTCTAGTCTGTATATATTAAAATGTGTGTTCCAGTCTGTATATATTAAAATGCGTGTTCTAGACTGTATATATTAAAATGTGTGTTCTAGACTGTATATATTAAAATGTGTGTTCTAGACTGTATATATTAAAATGTGTGTTCCAGTCTGTATATATTAAAATGTGTCTTCCAGTCTGTATATATGAAAATGTGTGTTCTAGTCTGTATATATTAAAATGTGTGTTCCAGTCTGTATATATTTAAATGTGTGTTCTAGTCTGTATATATTAAAATGTGTGTTCTAGTCTGTATATATTAAAATGTGTGTTCTAGTCTGTATATATTAAAATGTGTGTTCCAGTCTGTATATAATAAAATGTGTGTTCCAGTCTGTATATATTAAAATGTGTGTTCCAGCCTACATATATTAAAATGTGTGTTCCAGTCTATATATATCATAATGTGTGTTATCGTCTATATATATTAAAATGTGTGTTCCAGTCTATATATATCATAATGTGTGTTCTAGTCTATATATATTAAAATGTGTGTTCCAGTCTGTATATATTAAAATGTGTGTTCTAGTCTGTATATATTATAATGTGTGTTCCAGTCTCTATATATTAAAATGTGTGTTCCAGTCTATATATATCATAATGTGTGTTCTAGTCTATATATATTAAAATGTGTGTTCCAGTCTATATATATCATAATTTGTGTTCTAGTCTGTATATATTAAAATGTGTGTTCTAGTCTATGTATATTAACATGTGTGTTCTAGTCTATATATATTAAAATGTGTGTTCCAGTCTATATATATATGAATATGTGTGTTCTAGTCTGTATATATTAAAATGTGTGTTCCAGTCTGTATATATTAAAATGTGTGTTCCAGTCTATATATATCATAATGTGTGTTCTAGTCTGTATATATTAAAATGTGTGTTCCAGTCTGTATATATTAAAATGTGTGTTCCAGTCTGTATATATTAAAATGTGTGTTCCAGTCTATATATATTTAAATGTGTGTTCTAGTCTGTATATATTAAAATGTGTGTTCCAGTCTGTATATATTAAAATGTGTGTTCCAGTCTGTATATATTAAAATGTGTGTTCCAGTCTGTATATATTAAAATGCTTGTTCTAGTCTGAATATATTAAAATGTGTGTTCTAGACTGTATATATTAAAATGTGTGTTCTAGACTGTATATATTAAAATGTGTGTTCCAGTCTATATATATTAAAAAAGTGTGTTCTAGTCTGTATATATTAAAATGCGTGTTCCAGTCTGTATATATTAAAATGTGTGTTCCAGTCTGTATATATTAAAATGTGTGTTCTAGTCCGTATATATTAAAATGTGTGTTCCAGTCTGTATATATTAAACTGTGTGTTCCAGTCTGTATATATTAAAATGTGTGTTCCAGTCTGTATATATTTAAATGTGTGTTCTAGTCTGTATATATTAAAATGTGTGTTCCAGTCTATATATATCATAATGTGTGTTCTAGTCTATATATATTAAAATGTGTGTTCCAGTCTATATATATCATAATGTGTGTTCTAGTCTATATATATATAAATATGTGTGTTCCTGTCTGTATATATTAAAATGTGTGTTCTAGTCTGTATATATTAAAATGTGTGTTCCAGTCTATATATATTAAAATGTGTGTTCCAGTCTATATATATCATAATGAGTGTTCAAGTCTGTATATATTAAAATGTGTGTTCCGGTCTATATATATCATAATGTGTGTTCTAGTCTGTATATATTAAAATGTGTGTTCTAGTCTATATATATAACAATGTGTGGTCTAGTCTATATATATTAAAATGTGTGTTCCAGTATATATATATATGAATATGTATGTTCTAGTCTGTATATATTTAAATGTGTGTTCCAGTCTGTATATATTAAAATTCGTGTTCTAGACTGTATATATTAAAATGTGTGTTCTAGTCTGTATATATAAAAAAGTGTGTTCCAGTCTGTATATATTAAAATGTGTGTTCCAGTCTGTATATATTACAATGTGTGTTCTAGTCTGTATATATTAAAATGTGTGTTCTAGTCAGTATATATTAAAATGTGTGTGCTTGTCTGTATATATTAAAATGTGTGTTCTAGTCTGTATATATAAAAAAGTGTGTTCCAGTCTGTATATATTAAAATGTGTGTTCCAGTCTGTATATATAACAATGTGTGTTCCAGTCTGTATATATTAAAATGTGTGTGCTTGTCTGTATATATTAAAATGTGTGTTCTAGTCTGTATATATAAAAAAGTGTGTTCCAGTCTGTATATATTAAAATGTGTGTTCCAGTCTATATATATTAAAATGTGTGTTCCAGTCTATATATATCATAATGTGGGTTCTAGTCTATATATGTTAAAATGTGTGTTCCAGTCTGTATATATTAAAATGTGTGTTCTAGTCTGTATATATTTAAATGTGTGTTCCAGTCTATATATATTAAAATGTGTGTTCCAGCCTATATATATATCATAATGTGTGTTCTAGTCTGTATATATTAAAATGTGTGTTCTAGTCTATATATATTAAAATGTGTGTTCCAGTCTATATATATATATATATATGAATATGTGTGTTCTAGTCTGTATATATAAAAATGTGTGTTCCAGTCTGTATATATTAAAATGTGTGTTCCAGTCTATATATATCATAATATGTGTTCTAGTCTGTATGTATTAAAATGTGTGTCCCAGTCTGTATATATTAAAATGTGTGTTCCCAGTCTGTATATATTAAAATGTGTGTTCCAGTCTATATATATGTAAATGTGTGTTCTAGTCTGTATATATTAAAATGTGTGTTCCAGTCTGTATATATTAAAATGTGTGTTCCAGTCTGTATATACAAAAATGTGTGTTCCAGTCTGTATATATTAAAATGTGTGTTCCAGTCTGTATATATTAAAATGTGTGTTCCAGTCTGTATATATTAAAATGTGTGTTCAAGTCTGTATATATTTAAATGTGTGTTCCAGTCTGTATATATTAAAATGTGTGTTCTAGTCTGTATATATTAAAATGTGTGTTCTAGTCTGTATATATTAAAATGTGTTTTCTAGTCTGTATATATTAAAATGCGTGTTCTAGTCTGTATATATTAAAATGTGTGTTCCAGTCTGTATATATTAAAATGTGTGTTCCAGTCTATATATATTAAAATGTGTGTTCTGGTCTGTATATATCAAAATGCGTGTTCAAGTCTGTATATATTAAAATGTGTGTTCCAGTCTGTATATAATAAAATGTGTGTGCCAGTCTGTATATATTAAAATGTGTGTTCCAGTCTATATATATTAAAAAAGTGTGTTCTAGTCTGTATATATTAAAATGCGTGTTCCAGTCTGTATATATTAAAATGTGTGTTCCAGTCTGTATATATTAAAATGTGTGTTCTAGTCCGTATATATTAAAATGTGTGTTCCAGTCTGTATATATTAAACTGTGTGTTCCAGTCTGTATATATTAAAATGTGTGTTCCAGTCTGTATATATTTAAATGTGTGTTCTAGTCTGTATATATTAAAATGTGTGTTCCAGTCTATATATATCATAATGTGTGTTCTAGTCTATATATATTAAAATGTGTGTTCCAGTCTATATATATCATAATGTGTGTTCTAGTCTATATATATATAAATACGTGTGTTCCTGTCTGTATATATTAAAATGTGTGTTCTAGTCTGTATATATTAAAATGTGTGTTCCAGTCTATATATATTAAAATGTGTGTTCCAGTCTATATATATCATAATGAGTGTTCAAGTCTGTATATATTAAAATGTGTGTTCCGGTCTATATATATCATAATGTGTGTTCTAGTCTGTATATATTAAAATGTGTGTTCTAGTCTATATATATAACAATGTGTGGTCTAGTCTATATATATTAAAATGTGTGTTCCAGTATATATATATATGAATATGTATGTTCTAGTCTGTATATATTTAAATGTGTGTTCCAGTCTGTATATATTAAAATTCGTGTTCTAGACTGTATATATTAAAATGTGTGTTCTAGTCTGTATATATAAAAAAGTGTGTTCCAGTCTGTATATATTAAAATGTGTGTTCCAGTCTGTATATATTACAATGTGTGTTCTAGTCTGTATATATTAAAATGTGTGTTCTAGTCAGTATATATTAAAATGTGTGTGCTTGTCTGTATATATTAAAATGTGTGTTCTAGTCTGTATATATAAAAAAGTGTGTTCCAGTCTGTATATATTAAAATGTGTGTTCCAGTCTGTATATATAACAATGTGTGTTCCAGTCTGTATATATTAAAATGTGTGTGCTTGTCTGTATATATTAAAATGTGTGTTCTAGTCTGTATATATAAAAAAGTGTGTTCCAGTCTGTATATATTAAAATGTGTGTTCCAGTCTATATATATCATAATGTGGGTTCTAGTCTATATATGTTAAAATGTGTGTTCCAGTCTGTATATATTAAAATGTGTGTTCTAGTCTGTATATATTTAAATGTGTGTTCCAGTCTATATATATTAAAATGTGTGTTCCAGCCTATATATATCATAATGTGTGTTCTAGTCTGTATATATTAAAATGTGTGTTCTAGTCTATATATATTTAAATGTGTGTTCCAGTCTATATATATATATATATATATGAATATGTGTGTTCTAGTCTGTATATATAAAAATGTGTGTTCCAGTCTGTATATATTAAAATGTGTGTTCCAGTCTATATATATCATAATATGTGTTCTAGTCTGTATATATTAAAATGTGTGTCCCAGTCTGTATATATTAAAATGTGTGTTCCCAGTCTGTATATATTAAAATGTGTGTTCCAGTCTATATATATGTAAATGTGTGTTCTAGTCTGTATATATTAAAATGTGTGTTCCAGTCTGTATATATTAAAATGTGTGTTCCAGTCTGTATATACAAAAATGTGTGTTCCAGTCTGTATATATTAAAATGTGTGTTCCAGTCTGTATATATTAAAATGTGTGTTCCAGTCTGTATATATTAAAATGTGTGTTCAAGTCTGTATATATTTAAATGTGTGTTCCAGTCTGTATATATTAAAATGTGTGTTCTAGTCTGTATATATTAAAATGTGTGTTCTAGTCTGTATATATTAAAATGTGTTTTCTAGTCTGTATATATTAAAATGCGTGTTCTAGTCTGTATATATTAAAATGTGTGTTCCAGTCTGTATATATTAAAATGTGTGTTCCAGTCTATATATATTAAAATGTGTGTTCTGGTCTGTATATATCAAAATGCGTGTTCAAGTCTGTATATATTAAAATGTGTGTTCCAGTCTGTATATAATAAAATGTGTGTGCCAGTCTGTATATATTAAAATGTGTGTTCCAGTCTGTATATATTAAAATGTGTGTTCCAGTCTATATATATTAAAATGTGTGTTCTAGACTGTATATATTAAAATGCGTGTTCTAGACTGTATATATGAAAATGTGTGTTCTAGACTGTATATATCATAATGTGTGTTCCAGTCTGTATATATTAAAATGTGTGTTCTAGTCTGTATATATTAAAATGTGTGTTCTAGACTGTAAATATTAAACTACGTGTTCTAGACTGTATATATTAAAATGTGTGTTCCAGTCTATATATATTTAAATGTGTGTTCTAGTCTGTATATATTAAAATGCGTGTTCCAGTCTGTATATATTAAAATGTGTGTTCCAGTCTGTATATATTAAAATGTGTGTTCTAGACTGTATATATTAAAATGTGTGTTCTAGACTGTATATATTAAAATGTGTGTTCTAGTCTGTATATATAAAAATGTGTGTTCCAGTCTGTATATATTAAAATGTGTGTTCCAGTCTGTATATATTAAAATGCGTGTTCTAGACTGTATATATTAAAATGTGTGTTCTAGACTGTATATATAAAAATGTGTGTTCTAGACTGTATATATTAAAATGTGTGTTCCAGTCTGTATATATTAAAATGTGTGTTCCAGTCTGTATATATTAAAATGTGTGTTCTAGTCTGTATATATTAAAATGTGTGTTCCAGTCTGTATATATTTAAATGTGTGTTCTAGTCTGTATATATTCAAATGTGTGTTCTAGTCTGTATATATTAAAATGTGTGTTCTAGTCTGTATATATTAAAATGTGTGTTCCAGTCTGTATATATTAAAATGTGTGTTCCAGTCTGTATATATTAAAATGTGTGTTCCAGTCTGTATATATTAAAATGTGTGTTCCAGCCTACATATATTAAAATGTGTGTTCCAGTCTATATATATCATAATATGTGTTCTAGTCTGTATATATTAAAATGTGTGTCCCAGTCTGTATATATTAAAATGTGTGTTCCCAGTCTGTATATATTAAAATGTGTGTTCCAGTCTATATATATGTAAATGTGTGTTCTAGTCTGTATATATTAAAATGTGTGTTCCAGTCTGTATATATTAAAATGTGTGTTCCAGTCTGTATATATAAAAATGTGTGTTCCAGTCTGTATATATTAAAATGTGTGTTCCAGTCTGTATATATTAAAATGTGTGTTCACGTCTGTATATATTTAAATGTGTGTTCCAGTCTGTATATATTAAAATGTGTGTTCAAGTCTGTATATATTAAAATGTGTGTTCTAGTCTGTATATATTAAAATGTGTGTTCTAGTCTGTATATATTAAAATGCGTGTTCTAGTCTGTATATATTAAAATGTGTGTTCTCGTCTGTATATATTAAAATGTGTGTTCCAGTCTATATATATTAAAATGTGTGTTCTGGTCTGTATATATCAAAATGCGTGTTCCAGTCTGTATATATTAAAATGTGTGTTCCAGTCTGTATATACTAAAATGTGTGTTCCAGTCTGTATATATTAAAATGTGTGTTCCAGTCTGTATATATTAAAATGTGTGTTCCAGTCTATATATATTAAAATGTGTGTTCCAGTCTGTATATATTAAAATGGGTTTTCTCGTCTGTATATATTAAAATGTGTGTTCCAGTCTGTATATATTAAAATGTGTGTTCCAGTCTGTATATATTAAAATGTGTGTTCCAGTCTGTATATATTAAAATGTGTGTTCCAGTCTGTATATATTAAAATGTGTGTTCTAGACTGTATATATTAAAATGCGTGTTCTAGACTGTATATATGAAAATGTGTGTTCTAGACTGTATATATCATAATGTGTGTTCCAGTCTGTATATATTAAAATGTGTGTTCTAGTCTGTATATATTAAAATGTGTGTTCTAGACTGTATATATTAAAATGCGTGTTCTAGACTGTATATATTAAAATGTGTGTTCCAGTCTATATATATTAAAATGTGTGTTCTAGTCTCTATATATTAAAATGCGTGTTCCAGTCTGTATATATAAAAATGTGTGTTCCAGTCTATATATATTTAAATGTGTGTTCTAGTCTGTATATATTAAAATGCGTGTTCCAGTCTGTATATATTAAAATGTGTGTTCCAGTCTGTATATATTAAAATGTGTGTACTAGACTGTATATATTAAAATGTGTGTTCTAGACTGTATATATTAAAATGTGTGTTCTAGTCTGTATATATTAAAATGTGTGTTCCAGTCTGTATATATTAAAATGTGTGTTCCAGTCTGTATATATGAAAATGCGTGTTCTAGACTGTATATATTAAAATGTGTGTTCTAGACTGTATATATTAAAATGTGTGTTCTAGACTGTATATATTAAAATGGTTGTTCCAGTCTGTATATATTAAAATGTGTGTTCCAGTCTGTATATATTAAAATGTGTGTTCTAGTCTGTATATATTAAAATGTGTGTTCCAGTCTGTATATATTTAAGTGTGTGTTCTAGTCTGTATATATTCAAATGTGTGTTCTAGTCTGTATATATTAAAATGTGTGTTCTAGTCTGTATATATTAAAATGTGTGTTCCAGTCTGTATATAATAAAATGTGTGTTCCAGTCTGTATATATTAAAATGTGTGTTCCAGCCTACATATATAAAAATGTGTGTTCCAGTCTATATATATCATAATATGTGTTCTAGTCTGTATATATTAAAATGTGTGTCCCAGTCTGTATATATTAAAATGTGTGTTCCCAGTCTGTATATATTAAAATGTGTGTTCCAGTCTATATATATGTAAATGTGTGTTCTAGTCTGTATATATTAAAATGTGTGTTCCAGTCTGTATATATTAAAATGTGTGTTCCAGTCTGTATATATAAAAATGTGTGTTCCAGTCTGTATATATTAAAATGTGTGTTCCAGTCTGTATATATTAAAATGTGTGTTCCAGTCTGTATATATTAAAATGTGTGTTCACGTCTGTATATATATAAATGTGTGTTCCAGTGTATATATTAAAATGTGTGTTCAAGTCTGTATATATTAAAATGTGTGTTCTAGTCTGTATATATTAAAATGTGTGTTCTAGTCTGTATATATTAAAATACGTGTTCTAGTCTGTATATATTAAAATGTGTGTTCTCGTCTGTATATATTAAAATGTGTGTTCCAGTCTATATATATTAAAATGTGTGTTCTGGTCTGTATATATCAAAATGCGTGTTCCAGTCTGTATATATTAAAATGTGTGTTCCAGTCTGTATATACTAAAATGTGTGTTCCAGTCTGTATATATTAAAATGTGTTTTCCAGTCTGTATATATTAAAATGTGTGTTCCAGTCTATATATATAAAAATGTGTGTTCTAGTCTGTATATATTAAAATGGGTTTTCTCGTCTGTATATATTAAAATGTGTGTTCCAGTCTGTATATATTAAAATGTGTGTTCCAGTCTGTATATATTAAAATGTGTGTTCCAGTCTGTATATATTAAAATGTGTGTTCCAGTCTGTATATATTAAAATGTGTGTTCTAGACTGTATATATTAAAATGCGTGTTCGAGACTGTATATATGAAAATGTGTGTTCTAGACTGTATATATCATAATGTGTGTTCCAGTCTGTATATATTAAAATGTGTGTTCTAGTCTGTATATATCAAAATGTGTGTTCTAGACTGTATATATAAAAATGCGTGTTCTAGACTGTATATATTAAAATGTGTGTTCCAGTCTATATATATTAAAATGTGTGTTCTAGTCTCTATATATTAAAATGCGTGTTCCAGTCTGTATATATTAAAATGTGTGTTCCAGTCTGTATATATTAAAATGCGTGTTCTAGACTGTATATATTAAAATGTGTGTTCTAGACTGTATATATTAAAATGTGTGTTCTAGACTGTATATATTAAAATGTGTGTTCCAGTCTGTATATATTAAAATGTGTGTTCCAGTCTGTATATATTAAAATGTGTGTTCTAGTCTGTATATATTAAAATGTGTGTTCCAGTCTGTATATATTTAAATGTGTGTTCTAGTCTGTATATATTAAAATGTGTGTTCTAGTCTGTATATATTAAAATGTGTGTTCTAGTCTGTATATATTAAAATGTGTGTTCCAGTCTGTATATAATAAAATGTGTGTTCTAGTCTGTATATATTAAAATGTGTGTTCCAGCCTACATATATTAAAATGTGTGTTCCAGTCTATATATATCATAATGTGTGTTCTCGTCTATATATAATAAAATGTGTGTTCCAGTCTATATATATCATAATGTGTGTTCTAGTCTATATATATTAAAATGTGTGTTCCAGTCTGTATATATTAAAATGTGTGTTCTAGTCTGTATATATTAACATGTGTGTTCCAGTCTCTATATATTAAAATGTGTGTTCCAGTCTATATATATCATAACGTGTGTTCTAGTCTATATATATTAAAATGTGTGTTCCAGTCTATATATATCATAATTTGTGTTCTAGTCTGTATATATTAAAATGTGTCTTCTAGTCTATGTATATTAACATGTGTGTTCTAGTCTATATATATTAAAATGTGTGTTCCAGTCTATATATATATGAATATGTGTGTTCTAGTCTGTATATATTAAAATGTGTGTTCCAGTCTGTATATATAAAAATGTGTGTTCCAGTCTATATATATCATAATGTGTGTTCTAGTCTGTATATATTAAAATGTGTGTTCCAGTCTGTATATATTAAAATGTGTGTTCCAGTCTGTATATATTAAAATGTGTGTTCCAGTCTACATATATTTAAATGTGTGTTCTAGTCTGTATATATTAAAATGTGTGTTCCAGTCTGTATATATTAAAATGCGTGTTCTAGACTGTATATATTAAAATGTGTGTTCTAGACTGTATATATTAAAATGTGTGTTCTAGACTGTATATATTAAAATGTGTGTTCCAGTCTACATATATTTAAATGTGTGTTCTAGTCTGTATATATTAAAATGTGTGTTCCAATCTGTATATATTAAAATGTGTGTTCCAGTCTGTATATATTAAAATGTGTGTTCCAGTCTGTATATATTAAAATGCGTGTTCTAGACTGTATATATCATAATGTGTGTTCTAGACTGTATATATTAAAATGTGTGTTCTAGACTGTATATATTAAAATGTGTGTTCCAGTCTATATATATTAAAATGTGTGTTCCAGTCTGTATATATTAAAATGTGTGTTCAAGTCTGTATATATTAAAATGTGTGTTCCAGTCTGTATATATTTAAATGTGTGTTCCAGAGTGTATATATTAAAATGTGTGTTCTAGTCCGTATATATTAAAATGTGTGTTCTAGTCTGTATATATAAAAATGTGTGTTCCAGTTTGTATATATTAAAATGTGTGTTCCAGTCTGTATATATTAAAATGTGTGTTCTAGTCTGTATATATTAAAATGTGTGTTCTAGTCTGTATATATTGAAATGTTTGTTCTAGTCTTTATATATTAAAATGTGTGTTCCAGTCTGTATATATTAAAATGTGTGTTCAAGTCTATATATATCATAATGTGTGTTCAAGTCTATATATATCATAATGTGTGTTCAAGTCTATATATATAAAAATGTGTGTTCAAGTCTATATATATCATAATGTGTGTTCTAGTCTATATATATTAAAATGTGTGTTCCAGTCTATATATATTAAAATGTGTGTTCAAGTCTATATATATTAAAATGTGTGTTCAAGTCTATATATATCATAATGTGTGTTCAAGTCTATATATATTAAAATGTGTGTTCAAGTCTATATATATCATAATGTGTGTTCTAGTCTGTATATATTAAAATGTGTGTTCTAGTCTATATATATTAAAATGTGTGTTCTAGTCTGTATATATTAAAATGTGTGTTCCAGTCTATATATATATATGAATATGTGTGTTCTAGTCTGTATATATTTAAATGTGTGTTCCAGTCTGTATATATTAAAATCCGTGTTCTAGACTGTATATATTAAAATGTGTGTTCTAGTCTGTATATATTAAAATGTGTGTGCTAGTCTGTATATATAAAAAAGTGTGTTCCAGTCTGTATATATTAAAATGTGTGGTCCAGTCTGTATATATTAAAATGTGTGTTCTAGTCTGTATATATTAAAATGTGTGTTCTAGTCAGTATATATTAAAATGTGTGTGCTAGTCTGTATATATTCAAATGTGTGTTCTAGTCTGTATATATAAAAAAGTGTGTTCCAGTCTGTATATATTAAAATGTGTGTTCCAGTCTATATATATCATAATGTGTGTTCTAGTCTATATATAATAAAATGTGTGTCCATGTCTGTATATATTAAAATGTGTGTTCTAGTCTGTATATATGTAAATGTGTGTTCCAGTCTATATATATTAAAATGTGTGTTCCAGTCTATATATATCATAATGTGTGTTCTAGTCTATATATATTAAAATGTGTGTTCCAGTCTATATATATCATAATGTGTGTTCTAGTCTGTATATATTAAAATGTGTGTTCTAGTCTATATATATTAAAAGGTGTGTTCTAGTCTGTATATATTAAAATGTGTGTTCCAGTCTGTATATATTAAAATGTGTGTTCCAGTCTATATATATTTAAATGTGTGTTCTAGTCTGTATATATAAAAATGTGTGTTCCAGTCTGTATATATTAAAATGTGTGTTCCAGTCTGTATATATTAAAATGTGTGTTCCAGTCTATATATATCATAATGTGTGTTCTAGTCTGTATATATTAAAATGTGTGTTCTAGTCTGTATATATTAAAATGCGTGTTCTAGTCTGTATATATAAAAATCTGTGTTCTAGTCTGTATATATTAAAATGTGTGTTCCAGTCTATATATATTAAAATGTGTGTTCTGGTCTGTATATATTAAAAGGCGTGTTCCAGTCTGTATATATTAAAATGTGTGTTCCAGTCTGTATATACTAAAATGTGTGTTCCAGTCTGTATATATTAAAATGTGTGTTCCAGTCTGTATATATTAAAATGTGTGTTCCAGTCTGTATATATTAAAATGTGTGTTCCAGTCTATATATATTAAAATGTGTGTTCTAGACTGTATATATTAAAATGCGTGTTCTAGACTGTATATATTAAAATGTGTGTTCTAGACTGTATATATTAAAATGTGTGTTCCAGTCTGTATATATAAAAATGTGTGTTCAAGTCTGTATATATTAAAATGCGTGTTCTAGACTGTATATATTAAAATGTGTGTTCAAGACTGTATATATTAAAATGTGTGTTCCAGTCTGTATATATTAAAATGTGTGTTCCAGTCTGTATATATTAAAATGTGTGTTCTAGTCTGTATATATTAAAATGTGTGTTCCAGTCTGTATATATTAAAATGCGTGTTCTAGACTGTATATATTAAAATGTGTGTTCTAGACTGTATATATTAAAATGTGTGTTCTAGACTGTATATATTAAAATGTGTGTTCTAGTCCGTATATATTAAAATGTGTGGTCCAGTGTGTATATATTAAAATGTGTGTTCCAGTCTGTATATATTTACATGTGTGTTCCAGTCTGTATATATTTAAATGTGTGTTCTTGTCTGTATATATTAAAATGTGTGTTCTAGTCTGTATATATTAAAATGTGTGTTCTAGTCTGTATATATTAAAATGTGTGTTCCAGTCTGTATATATTAAAATGTGTGTTCCAGTCTGTATATATTAAAATGTGTGCTCCAGTCTGTATATATTTACATGTGTGTTCCAGTCTGTATATATTTACATGTGTGTTCAAGTCTGTATATATTAAAATGTGTGTTCTAGTCTGTATATATTAAAATGTGTGTTCTTGTCTGTATATATTAAAATGTGTGTTCTAGTCTGTATATATTAAAATGTGTGTTCCAGTCTCTATATATTAAAATGTGTGTTCCAGTCTATATATATCATAATGTGTGTTCTAGTCTATATATAACAAATATGTGTGTTCCAGTCTATATATATCATAATTTGTGTTCTAGTCTGTATATATCATAATGTGTGTTCTAGTCTATATATATTAAAATGTGTGTTCCAGTCTATATATATCATAATGTGTGTTCTAGTCTATATATATTTAAATGTGTGTTCCAGTCTGTATATATTAAAATGTGTGTTCTAGTCTGTATATATTAAAATGTGTGTTCCAGTCTATATATATTAAAATGTGTGTTCCAATCTATATATATCATAATGTGTGTTCTAGTCTATATATATGAAAATGTGTGTTCCAGTCTATATATATCATAATGTGTGTTCTAGTCTGTATATATTAAAATGTGTGTTCCAGTCTGTATATATAAAAATGTGTGTTCCAATCTGTATATATTAAAATGTGTGTTCCAGTCTGTATATATTAAAATGTGTGTTCCAGTCTATATATATATTAAAATGCGTGTTTTAGACTGTATATATTTAAATGTGTGTTCTAGTCTGTATATATTAAAATGTGTGTTCCAGTCTGTATATATTAAAATGTGTGTTCCAGTCTGTATATATTAAAATATGTGTTCCAATCTGTATATATTAAAATGTGTGTTCCAGTCTGTATATATTAAAATGTGTGTTCAGGTCTGTATATATTCAAATGTGTGTTCTAGTCTGTATATATTAAAATGTGTGTTCTAGTCTGTATATATTAAAATGTGTGTTTTAGTCGGTATATATTAAAATGTGTGTTCTAGTCTGTATATATTAAAATGCGTGTTCCAGTCTGTATATATTAAAATGTGTGTTCCAGTCTATATATATTAAAATGTGTGTTCTAGTCTGTATATATTAAAATTCGTGTTCCAGTCTGTATATATTAAAATGTGTGTTCCAGTCTGTATATATTAAAATGTGTGTTCCAGTCTGTATATATTAAAATGTATGTTCCAGTCTGTATATATTAAAATGTGTGTTCAAGTCTGTATATATTAAAATGTGTGTTCCAGTCTGTATACATTAAAATATGTGTTCTAGTCTGTATATATTAAAATGTGTGTTCTAGTCTGTATATATTAAAATGTGTGTTCTAGTCTGTATATATTAAAATGTGTGTTCTAGTCTGTATATATTAAAATGTGTGTTCTAGTCAGTATATATTAAAATGTGTGTGCTAGTCTGTATGTATTAAAATGTGTGTTCTAGTCTGTATATATTAAAATGTGTGTTCCAGTCTGTAAATATTTAAATGTGTGTTCTAGTCTGTATATATTAAAATGTGTGTTCCAGTTTGTATATATTAAAATGTGTGTTCCAGTCTGTATATATTAAAATGTGTGTTCAAGTCTGTATATATTAAAATGTGTGTTCTAGTCTGTATATATTAAAATGTGTGTTCCAGTCTGTATATATTAAAATGTGTGTTCCAGTCTATATATATATAAAAATGTGTGTTCTAGACTGTATATATTAAAATGTGTGTTCCAGTCTGTATATATTAAAATGTGTGTTCAAGTCTGTATATATTAAAATGTGTGTTCCAGTCTGTATATATTAAAATGTGTGTTCCAGTCTGTATATATTAAAATGTGTGTTCCAGTCTGTATATATTAAAATGTGTGTTCCAGTCTGTATATATTAAAATGTGTGTTCAAGTCTGTATATATTTAAATGTGTGTTCTAGTCTGTATATATTAAAATGTGTGTTCTAGTCTGTATATATTAAAATGTGTGTTCTAGTCTGTATATATTAAAATGTGTGTTCTAGTCTGTATATATTAAAATGCGTGTTCCAGTCTGTATATATTAAAATGTGTGTTCCAGTCTATATATATTAAAATGTGTGTTCTAGTCTGTATATATTAAAATGTGTGTTCCAGTCTGTATATATTAAAATGTGTGTTCCAGTCTGTATATATTAAAATGTGTGTTCTAGTCTGTATATATTAAAATGTGTGTTCTAGTCTGTATATATTAAAATGTGTGTTCTAGTCTGTATATATTAAAATGTGTGTGCTAGTCTGTATATATTTAAATGTGTGTTCCAATCTGTATATATTAAAATGTGTGTTCCAGTCTGTATATATTAAAATGTGTGTTCTAGTCAGTATATATTAAAATGTGTGTGCTAGTCTGTATATATTTAAATGTGTGTTCTAGTCTGTATATATTAAAATGTTTGTTCTAGTCTGTATATATTAAAATGTGTGTTCTAGTCTGTATATATTAAAATGTGTGTTCTAGTCTGTATATATTAAATGTGTGTTCTAGTCTGTATATATTAAAATGTGTGTTCCAGTCTATATATATTAAAATGTGTGTTCTAGTCTGTATATATTAAAATGTGTGTTCTAGTCTGTATATATTAAAATGTGTGTTCCAGTCTGTATATATTAAAATGTGTGTTCTAGTCTGTATATATTAAAATGTGTGTTCCAGTCTGTATATATTAAAATGTGTGTTCCAGTCTGTATATATTAAAATGTGTGTTCCAGTCTATATATATGAAAATGTGTGTTCTAGTCAGTATATATTAAAATGTGTGTTCCAGTCAGTATATATTAAAATGTGTGTTCCAGTCTATATATATTAAAATGTGTGTTCTAGTCAGTATATATTAAAATGTGTGTTCCAGTCAGTATATATTAAAATGTGTGTTCCAGTCTATATATATTAAAATGTGTGTTCTAGTCTGTATATATTAAAATGTGTGTTCTAGTCTGTATATATTAAAATGTGTGTTCCAGTCTATATATATTAAAATGTGTGTTCTAGTCAGTATATATTAAAATGTGTGTTCCAGTCAGTATATATTAAAATGTGTGTTCCAGTCTATATATATTAAAATGTGTGTTCTAGTCAGTATATATTAAAATGTGTGTTCCAGTCAGTATATATTAAAATGTGTGTTCCAGTCTATATATATTAAAATGTGTGTTCTAGTCTGTATATATTAAAATGTGTGTTCTAGTCTGTATATATTAAAATGTGTGTTCCAGTCTATATATATTAAAATGTGTGTTCTAGTCTGTATATATTAAAATGTGTGTTCTAGTCTATATATATTAAAATGTGTGTTCCAGTCTATATATATTAAAATGTGTGTTCTAGTCTGTATATATAAATATGTGTGTTCCAGTCTGTATATATTAAAATGTGTGTTCCAGTCTGTATATATTAAAATGTGTGTTCTAGTCTGTATATATTAAAATGTATGTTCTAGTCTGTATATATTAAAATGTGTGTTCTAGTCTGTATATATTAAAATGTGTGTGCTAGTCTGTATATATTTAAATGTGTGTTCTAGTCTGTATATATTAAAATGTGTGTTCAAGTCTGTATATATTAAAATGTGTGTTCTAGTCAGTATATATTAAAATGTGTGTTCTAGTCTGTATATATTAAAATGTGTGTTCTAGTCTGTATATATTAAAATGTGTGTTCTAGTCTGTATATATTAAAATGTGTGTTCTAGTCTGTATATATTAAAATGCGTGTTTCAGTCTGTATATATTAAAATGTGTGTTCCAGTCTATATATATTAAAATGTGTGTTCTAGTCTGTATATATTAAAATGTGTGTTCCAGTCTGTATATATTAAAATGTGTGTTCCAGTCTGTATATATTAAAATGTGTGTTCTAGTCTGTATATATTAAAATGTATGTTCTAGTCTGTATATATTAAAATGTGTGTTCTAGTCTGTATATATTAAAATGTGTGTGCTAGTCTGTATATATTTAAATGAGTGTTCTAGTCTGTATATATTAAAATGTGTGTTCAAGTCTGTATATATTAAAATGTGTGTTCCAGTCTGTATATATTAAAATGTGTGTTCTAGTCTGTATATATTAAAATGTGTGTTCTAGTCAGTATATATTAAAATGTGTGTGCTAGTCTGTATATATTAAAATGTGTGTTCTAGACTGTATATATTAAAATGTGTGTTCCAGTCTGTATATATTAAAATGTGAGTTCAAGTCTGTATATATTAAAATGTGTGTTCTAGTCTGTATATATTAAAATGTGTGTTCCAGTCTGTATATATTAAAATGTGTGTTCCAGTCTGTATATATTAAAATGTGTGTTCTAGTCTGTATATATTAAAATGTGTGTTCTAGTCTGTATATATTAAAATGTGTGTTCTAGTCTGTATATATTAAAATGTGTGTGCTAGTCTGTATATATTTAAATGTGTGTTCCAATCTGTATATATTAAAATGTGTGTTCCAGTCTGTATATATTAAAATGTGTGTTCTAGTCAGTATATATTAAAATGTGTGTGCTAGTCTGTATATATTTAAATGTGTGTTCTAGTCTGTATATATTAAAATGTGTGTTCTAGTCTGTATATATTAAAATGTGTGTTCTAGTCTGTATATATTAAAATGTGTGTTCTAGTCTGTATATATTAAATGTGTGTTCTAGTCTGTATATATTAAAATGTGTGTTCCAGTCTATATATATTAAAATGTGTGTTCTAGTCTGTATATATTAAAATGTGTGTTCTAGTCTGTATATATTAAAATGTGTGTTCCAGTCTGTATATATTAAAATGTGTGTTCTAGTCTGTATATATTAAAATGTGTGTTCCAGTCTGTATATATTAAAATGTGTGTTCCAGTCTGTATATATTAAAATGTGTGTTCCAGTCTATATATATGAAAATGTGTGTTCTAGTCAGTATATATTAAAATGTGTGTTCCAGTCAGTATATATTAAAATGTGTGTTCCAGTCTATATATATTAAAATGTGTGTTCTAGTCAGTATATATTAAAATGTGTGTTCCAGTCAGTATATATTAAAATGTGTGTTCCAGTCTATATATATTAAAATGTGTGTTCTAGTCTGTATATATTAAAATGTATGTTCTAGTCTGTATATATTAAAATGTGTGTTCCAGTCTATATATATTAAAATGTGTGTTCTAGTCAGTATATATTAAAATGTGTGTTCCAGTCAGTATATATTAAAATGTGTGTTCCAGTCTATATATATTAAAATGTGTGTTCTAGTCAGTATATATTAAAATGTGTGTTCCAGTCAGTATATATTAAAATGTGTGTTCCAGTCTATATATATTAAAATGTGTGTTCTAGTCTGTATATATTAAAATGTGTGTTCTAGTCTGTATATATTAAAATGTGTGTTCCAGTCTATATATATTAAAATGTGTGTTCTAGTCTGTATATATTAAAATGTGTGTTCTAGTATATATATATTAAAATGTGTGTTCCAGTCTATATATATTAAAATGTGTGTTCTAGTCTGTATATATAAATATGTGTGTTCCAGTCTGTATATATTAAAATGTGTGTTCCAGTCTGTATATATTAAAATGTGTGTTCTAGTCTGTATATATTAAAATGTATGTTCTAGTCTGTATATATTAAAATGTGTGTTCTAGTCTGTATATATTAAAATGTGTGTGCTAGTCTGTATATATTTAAATGTGTGTTCTAGTCTGTATATATTAAAATGTGTGTTCAAGTCTGTATATATTAAAATGTGTGTTCTAGTCAGTATATATTAAAATGTGTGTTCTAGTCTGTATATATTAAAATGTGTGTTCTAGTCTGTATATATTAAAATGTGTGTTCTAGTCTGTATATATTAAAATGTGTGTTCTAGTCTGTATATATTAAAATGCGTGTTCCAGTCTGTATATATTAAAATGTGTGTTCCAGTCTATATATATTAAAATGTGTGTTCTAGTCTGTATATATTAAAATGTGTGTTCCAGTCTGTATATATTAAAATGTGTGTTCCAGTCTGTATATATTAAAATGTGTGTTCTAGTCTGTATATATTAAAATGTATGTTCTAGTCTGTATATATTAAAATGTGTGTTCTAGTCTGTATATATTAAAATGTGTGTGCTAGTCTGTATATATTTAAATGAGTGTTCTAGCCTGTATATATTAAAATGTGTGTTCAAGTCTGTATATATTAAAATGTGTGTTCCAGTCTGTATATATTAAAATGTGTGTTCTAGTCTGTATATATTAAAATGTGTGTTCTAGTCAGTATATATTAAAATGTGTGTGCTAGTCTGTATATATTAAAATGTGTGTTCTAGACTGTATATATTAAAATGTGTGTTCCGGTCTGTATATATTAAAATGTGAGTTCAAGTCTGTATATATTAAAATGTGTGTTCTAGTCTGTATATATTAAAATGTGTGTTCCAGTCTGTATATATTAAAATGTATGTTCCAATCTGTATATATTAAAATGTGTGTTCCAATCTGTATATATTAGAATGTGTGTTCCAGTCTGTATATATTAAAATATGTGTTCCAGTCTGTATATATTAAAATGTGTGTTCAAGTCTGTATATATTAAAATGTGTGTTCTAGTCTGTATATATTAAAATGTGTGTTCAAGTCTGTATATATTAAAATGTGTGTTCCAATCTGTATATATTAAAATGTGTGTTCCAGTCTGTATATATTAAAATGTGTGTTCCAGTCTGTATATATTAAAATGTGTGTTCCAGTCTGTATATATTAAAATGTGTGTTCCAATCTATATATATTAAAATGTGTGTTCCAGTCTGTATATATTAAAATGTGTGTTCCAGTCTGTATATATTAAAATGTGTGTTCAAGTCTGTATATATTAAAATGTGTGTTCTAGTCTGTATATATTAAAATGTGTGTTCCAGTCTGTATATATTAAAATGTGTGTTCCAATCTGTATATATTAAAATGTGTGTTCCAGTCTGTATATATTAAAATGTGTGTTTCAGTCTATATATATTAAAATGCGTGTTCTAGACTGTATATATTAAAATGTGTGTTCTAGTCTGTATATATTAAAATGTGTGTTCCAGTCTGTATATATTAAAATGTGTGTTCCAGTCTGTATATATTAAAATGTGTGTTCCAGTCTGTATATATTAAAATGTGTGTTCCAATCTGTATATATTAAAATGTGTGTTCCAGTCTGTATATATTAAAATGTGTGTTCAAGTCTGTATATATTTACATGTGTGTTCTAGTCTGTATATATTAAAATGTGTGTTCTAGTCTGTATATATTAAAATGTGTGTTCCAGTCTATATATATTAAAATGTGTGTTCTAGTCTGTATATATTAAAATGTGTGTTCTAGTCTGTATATATTAAAATGCGTGTTCCAGTCTGTATATATTGAAATGTGTCTTCCAGTCTATATATATTAAAATGTGTGTTCTAGTCTGTATATATTAAAATGCGTGTTCCAGTCTGTATATATTAAAATGTGTGTTCCAGTCTGTATATATTAAAATGTGTGTTCCAGTCTGTATATATTAAAATGTGTGTTCCAGTCTGTATATATTAAAATGTGTGTTCCAGTCTGTATATATTAAAATGTGTGTTCCAGTCTGTATATATTAAAATGTGTGTTCTAGTCTGTATATATTAAAATGTGTGTTCTAGTCTGTATATATTAAAATGTGTGTTCCAGTCTGTATATATTTAAATGTGTTTTCTAATCTGTATATATTAAAATGTGTATTCTAGTTAGTATATATTAAAATGCGTGTTCCAGTCTGTATATATTAAAATGTGTGTTCCAATCTGTATATATTAAAATGTGTGTTCCAGTCTGTATATATTAAAATATGCGTTCCAGTCTAAATATATTAAAATGGGTGTTCCAGTCTGTATTTATTAAAATGTGTGTTCCAGTCTGTATATATTAAAATGTGTGTTTCAGTCTGTATATATTAAAATGTGTGTTCCAGTCTGTATATATTAAAATGTGTTCCAGTCTGTACATATTAAAATGTGTGTTCCAGTCTGTATATATTTAAATGTTTTTTCTAGTCTGTATATATTTAAATGTGTGTTCTAGTCTGTATATATTAAAATGTGTGTTCCAGTCTGTATATATTAAAATGTGTGTTCCAGTCTGTATATATTAAAATGTGTGTTCCAGTCTGTATATATTTAAATGTGTTTTCTAGTCTGTATATATTAAAATGTGTGTTCCAGTCTGTATATATTTAAATATGTGTTCCAGTCTGAATATATTAAAATGTGTGTTCCAGTCTGTATTTATTAAAATGTGTGTTCCAGTCTGTATATATTAAAATGTGTGTTCCAGTCTGTATATATTAAAATGTGTGTTCCAGTCTGTATATATTAAAATGTG
The DNA here is from genome assembly GCF_053919585.1 of Euprymna scolopes. Classification (NCBI taxonomy): domain Eukaryota; kingdom Metazoa; phylum Mollusca; class Cephalopoda; order Sepiida; family Sepiolidae; genus Euprymna; species Euprymna scolopes. The sequence continues at coordinate 58,440,149 of NC_136519.1, forward strand.
TGTTCCAGTCTGTATATATTAAAATGTGTGTTCTAGTCTGTATATATTAAAATGTGTGTTCCAGTCTGTATATATTTAAATGTATGTTCTAGTCTGTATATATTAAAATGTGTGTTCCAGTTTGTATATATTAAAATGTGTGTTCCAGTCTGTATATATTAAAATGTGTGTTCCAGTCTGTATATATTAAAATGTGTGTTCCAGTCTGTATATATTAAAATGTGTGTTCAAGTCTGTATATATTAAAATGTGTGTTCTAGTCTGTATATATTAAAATGTGTGTTCCAGTCTGTATATATTAAAATGTGTGTTCCAGTCTATATATATTAAAATGTGTGTTCTAGACTGTATATATTAAAATGTGTGTTCCAGTCTGTATATATGAACATGTGTGTTCAAGTCTGTATATATTAAAATGTGTGTTCTAGTCTGTATATATTAAAATGTGTGTTCCAGTCTGTATATATTAAAATGTGTGTTCCAATCTGTATATATTAAAATGTGTGTTCCAATCTGTATATATTAAAATGTGTTTTCCAGTCTATATATATGAAAATGTGTGTTTCAGTCTATATATATTAAAATGCGTGTTCAAGACTGTATATATTAAAATGTGTGTTCTAGTCTGTATATATTAAAATGTGTGTTCCAGTCTGTATATATTAAAATGTGTGTTCCAGTCTGTATATATTAAAATGTGTGTTCCAGTCTGTATATATTAAAATGTGTGTTCCAATCTGTATATATTAAAATGTGTGTTCCAGTCTGTATATATTAAAATGTGTGTTCAAGTCTGTATATATTTAAATGTGTGTTCTAGTCTGTATATATTAAAATGTGTGTTCTAGTCTGTATATATTAAAATGTGTGTTCTAGTCTGTATATATTAAAATGTGTGTTCTAGTCTGTATATATTAAAATGCGTGTTCCAGTCTGTATATATTAAAATGTGTGTTCCAGTCTATATATATTAAAATGTGTGTTCTAGTCTGTATATATTAAAATGTGTGTTCTAGTCTGTATATATTAAAATGCGTGTTCCAGTCTGTATATATTGAAATGTGTGTTCCAGTCTATATATATTAAAATGTGTGTTCTAGTCTGTATATATTAAAATGCGTGTTCCAGTCTGTATATATTGAAATGTGTGTTTCAGTCTGTATATATTAAAATGTGTGTTCTAGTCTGTATATATTAAAATTCGTGTTCCAGTCTGTATATATTAAAATGTGTGTTCCAGTCTGTATATATTAAAATGTGTGTTCCAGTCTGTATATATTAAAATGTGTGTTCTAGTCTGTATATATTAAAATGTGTGTTCTTGTCTGTATATATTAAAATGTGTGTTCCAGTCTGTATATATTAAAATGTGTTTTCTAATCTGTATATATTAAAATGTGTATTCTAGTTAGTATATATTAAAATGCGTGTTCCAGTCTGTATATATTAAAATGTGTGTTCCAATCTGTATATATTAAAATGTGTGTTCCAGTCTGTATATATTAAAATATGTGTTCCAGTCTGAATATATTAAAATGTGTGTTCCAGTCTGTATATATTAAAATGTGTGTTCCAGTCTGTATATATTAAAATGTGTGTTCCAGTCTGTATATATTAAAATGTGTGTTCCAGTCTGTACATATTAAAATGTGTGTTCCAGTCTGTATATATTTAAATGTTTTTTCTAGTCTGTATATATTTAAATGTGTGTTCTAGTCTGTATATATTAAAATGTGTGTTCCAGTCTGTATATATTAAAATGTGTGTTCCAGTCTGTATATATTAAAATGTGTGTTCCAGTCTGTATATATGTAAATGTGTTTTCTAGTCTGTATATATTTAAATGTGTGTTCTAGTCTGTATATATTAAAATGTGTGTTCCAGTCTGTATATATTAAAATGTGTGTTCCAGTCTGTATATATTAAAATGTGTGTTCTAGTCTGTATATATTAAAATGTGTGTTCCAGTCTGTATATATTTAAATGTGTGTTCCAGTCTGTATATATTAAAATGTGTGTTCCAGTCTGTATATATTAAAATGTGTGTTCCAGTCTGTATATATTTAAATGTGTGTTCCAGTCTGTATATATTTAAATGTGTGTTCCAGTCTGTATATATTAAAATGTGTGTTCCAGTCTGTATATATTTAAATGTGTGTTCCAGTCTGTATATATTAAAATGTGTGTTCCAGTCTGTATATATTTAAATGTGTTTTCTAGTCTGTATATATTAAAATGTGTGTTCCAGTCTGTATATATTAAAATGTGTGTTCTAGTCTGTATATATTAAAATGTGTGTTCTAGTCTGTATATATTAAAATGTGTGTTCTAGTCTGTATATATTAAAATGTGTGTTCCAGTCTGTATATATTAAAATGTGTGTTCCAGTCTGTATATATTAAAATGTGTGTTCCAGTCTGTATATATTAAAATGTGTGTTCCAGTCTGTATATATTAAAATGTGTGTTCAAGTCTGTATATATTAAAATGTGTGTTCTAGTCTGTATATATTAAAATGTGTGTTCCAGTCTGTATATATTAAAATGTGTGTTCCAATCTGTATATATTAAAATGTGTGTTCCAGTCTGTATATATTAAAATGTGTGTTCCAGTCTGTATATATTAAAATGTGTGTTCTAATCTGTATATATAAAATTGTGTGTTCCAGTCTGTATATATTAAAATGTGTGTTCAAGTCTGTATATATTAAAATGTGTGTTCTAGTCTGTATATATTAAAATGTGTGTTCCAGTCTGTATATATTAAAATGTGTGTTCCAATCTGTATATATTAAAATGTGTGTTCCAGTCTGTATATATTAAAATGTGTGTTCCAGTCTATATATATGAAAATGTGTGTTTCAGTCTATATATATTAAAATGCGTGTTCAAGACTGTATATATTAAAATGTGTGTTCTAGTCTGTATATATTAAAATGTGTGTTCCAGTCTGTATATATTAAAATGTGTGTTCCAGTCTGTATATATTAAAATGTGTGTTCCAGTCTGTATATATTAAAATGTGTGTTCAAGTCTGTATATATTAAAATGTGTGTTCTAGTCTGTATATATTAAAATGTGTGTTCCAGTCTGTATATATTAAAATGTGTGTTCCAGTCTATATATATTAAAATGTGTGTTCTAGACTGTATATATTAAAATGTGTGTTCCAGTCTGTATATATGAAAATGTGTGTTCAAGTCTGTATATATTAAAATGTGTGTTCTAGTCTGTATATATTAAAATGTGTGTTCCAGTCTGTATATATTAAAATGTGTGTTCCAATCTGTATATATTAAAATGTGTGTTCCAATCTGTATATATTAAAATGTGTGTTCCAGTCTATATATACGAAAATGTGTGTTTCAGTCTATATATATTAAAATGCGTGTTCAAGACTGTATATATTAAAATGTGTGTTCTAGTCTGTATATATTAAAATGTGTGTTCCAGTCTGTATATATTAAAATGTGTGTTCCAGTCTGTATATATTAAAATGTGTGTTCCAGTCTGTATATATTAAAATGTGTGTTCCAATCTGTATATATTAAAATGTGTGTTCCAGTCTGTATATATTAAAATGCGTGTTCCAGTCTGTATATATTAAAATGTGTGTTCCAGTCTATATATATTAAAATGTGTGTTTAAGTCTGTATATATTAAAATGTGTGTTCTAGTCTGTATATATTAAAATGCGTGTTCCAGTCTGTATATATTGAAATGTGTGTTCCAGTCTATATATATTAAAATGTGTGTTCTAGTCTGTATATATTAAAATGCGTGTTCCAGTCTGTATATATTGAAATGTGTGTTCCAGTCTGTATATATTAAAATGTGTGTTCTAGTCTGTATATATTAAAATTCGTGTTCCAGTGTGTATATATTAAAATGTGTGTTCCAGTCTGTATATATTAAAATGTGTGTTCCAGTCTGTATATATTAAAATGTGTGTTCTAGTCTGTATATATTAAAATGTATGTTCTAGTCTGTATATATTAAAATGTGTGTTCCAGTCTGTATATATTTTAATGTGTTTTCTAATCTGTATATATTAAAATGTGTATTCTAGTTAGTATATATTAAAATGCGTGTTCCAGTCTGTATATATTAAAATGTGTGTTCCAATCTGTATATATTAAAATGTGTGTTCCAGTCTGTATATATTAAAATATGTGTTCCAGTCTGAATATATTAAAATGTGTGTTCCAGTCTGTATATATTAAAATGTGTGTTCCAGTCTGTATATATTAAAATGTGTGTTCCAGTCTGTATATATTAAAATGTGTGTTCCAGTCTGTACATATTAAAATGTGTGTTCCAGTCTGTATATATTTAAATGTTTTTTCTAGTCTGTATATATTTAAATGTGTGTTCTAGTCTGTATATATTAAAATGTGTGTTCCAGTCTGTATATATTGAAATGTGTGTTCCAGTCTGTATATATTAAAATGTGTGTTCCAGTCTGTATATATGTAAATGTGTTTTCTAGTCTGTATATATTTAAATGTGTGTTCTAGTCTGTATATATTAAAATGTGTGTTCCAGTCTGTATATATTAAAATGTGTGTTCTAGTCTGTATATATTAAAATGTGTGTTCCAGTCTGTATATATTTAAATGTGTGTTCCAGTCTGTATATATTAAAATGTGTGTTCCAGTCTGTATATATTAAAATGTGTGTTCCAGTCTGTATATATTTAAATGTGTGTTCCAGTCTGTATATATTAAAATGTGTGTTCCAGTCTGTATATATTTAAATGTGTTTTCTAGTCTGTATATATTAAAATGTGTGTTCCAGTCTGTATATATTAAAATGTGTGTTCTAGTCTGTATATATTAAAATGTGTGTTCTAGTCTGTATATATTAAAATGTGTGTTCCACTCTGTATATATTAAAATGTGTGTTCCAGTCTGTATATATTAAAATGTGTGTTCCAGTCTGTATATATTAAAATGTGTGTTCCAGTCTGTATATATTAAAATGTGTGTTCCAGTCTGTATATATTAAAATGTGTGTTCAAGTCTGTATATATTAAAATGTGTGTTCTAGTCTGTATATATTAAAATGTGTGTTCCAGTCTGTATATATTAAAATGTGTGTTCCAATCTGTATATATTAAAATGTGTGTTCCAGTCTGTATATATTAAAATGTGTGTTCCAGTCTGTATATATTAAAATGTGTGTTCTAATCTGTATATATTAAAATGTGTGTTCCAGTCTGTATATATTAAAATGTGTGTTCAAGTCTGTATATATTTAAATGTGTGTTCTAGTCTGTATATATTAAAATGTGTGTTCCAGTCTGTATATATTAAAATGTGTGTTCCAATCTGTATATATTAAAATGTGTGTTCCAGTCTGTATATATTAAAATGTGTGTTCCAGTCTATATATATGAAAATGTGTGTTTCAGTCTATATATATTAAAATGCGTGTTCAAGACTGTATATATTAAAATGTGTGTTCTAGTCTGTATATATTAAAATGTGTGTTCCAGTCTGTATATATTAAAATGTGTGTTCCAGTCTGTATATATTAAAATGTGTGTTCCAGTCTGTATATATTAAAATGTGTGTTCCAATCTGTATATATTAAAATGTGTGTTCCAGTCTGTATATATTAAAATGTGTGTTCAAGTCTGTATATATTTAAATGTGTGTTCTAGTCTGTATATATTAAAATGTGTGTTCTAGTCTGTATATATTAAAATGTGTGTTCTAGTCTGCATATATTAAAATGTGTGTTCTAGTCTGTATATATTAAAATTCGTGTTCCAGTCTGTATATATTAAAATGTGTGTTCCAGTCTATATATATTAAAATGTGTGTTCTAGTCTGTATATATTAAAATGTGTGTTCTAGTCTGTATATATTAAAATGCGTGTTCCAGTCTGTATATATTGAAATGTGTGTTCCAGTCTATATATATTAAAATGTGTGTTCTAGTCTGTATATATTAAAATGCGTGTTCCAGTCTGTATATATTAAAATGTGTGTTCCAGTCTGTATATATTAAAATGTGTGTTCCAGTCTGTATATATTAAAATGTGTGTTCCAGTCTGTATATATTAAAATGTGTGTTCCAGTCTGTATATATTAAAATGTGTGTTCCAGTCTGTATATATTAAAATGTGTGTTCTAGTCTGTATATATTAAAATGTGTGTTCTAGTCTGTATATATTAAAATGTGTGTTCCAGTCTGTATATATTTAAATGTGTTTTCTAATCTGTATATATTAAAATGTGTATTCTAGTTAGTATATATTAAAATGCGTGTTCCAGTCTGTATATATTAAAATGTGTGTTCCAATCTGTATATATTAAAATGTGTGTTCCAGTCTGTATATATTAAAATATGTGTTCCAGTCTGAATATATTAAAATGTGTGTTCCAGTCTGTATTTATTAAAATGTGTGTTCCAGTCTGTATATATAAAAATGTGTGTTCCAGTCTGTATATATTAAAATGTGTGTTCCAGTCTGTATATATTAAAATGTGTGTTCCAGTCTGTACATATTAAAATGTGTGTTCCAGTCTGTATATATTTAAATGTTTTATCTAGTCTGTATATATTTAAATGTGTGTTCTAGTCTGTATATATTAAAATGTGTGTTCCAGTCTGTATATAATAAAATGTGTGTTCCAGTCTGTATATATTAAAATGTGTGTTCCAGTCTGTATATATTTAAATGTGTTTTTTAGTCTGTATATATTTAAATGTGTGTTCTAGTCTGTATATATTAAAATGTGTGTTCCAGTCTGTATATATTAAAATGTGTGTTCCAGTCTGTATATATTAAAATGTGTGTTCTAGTCTGTATATATTAAAATGTGTGTTCCAGTCTGTATATATTTAAATGTGTGTTCCAGTCTGTATATATTAAAATGTGTGTTCCAGTCTGTATATATTAAAATGTGTGTTCCAGTCTGTATATATTTAAATGTGTGTTCCAGTCTGTATATATTAAAATGTGTGTTCCAGTCTGTATATATTTAAATGTGTTTTCTAGTCTGTATATATAAAAATGTGTGTTCCAGTCTGTATATATTAAAATGTGTGTTCTAGTCTGTATATATTAAAATGTGTGTTCTAGTCTGTATATATTAAAATGTGTGTTCCACTCTGTATATATTAAAATGTGTGTTCCAGTCTGTATATATTAAAATGTGTGTTCCAGTCTGTATATATTAAAATGTGTGTTTCAGTCTGTATATATTAAAATGTGTGTTCCAGTCTGTATATATTAAAATGTGTGTTCAAGTCTGTATATATTAAAATGTGTGTTCTAGTCTGTATATATTAAAATGTGTGTTCCAGTCTGTATATATTAAAATGTGTGTTCCAATCTGTATATATTAAAATGTGTGTTCCAGTCTGTATATATTAAAATGTGTGTTCCAGTCTGTATATATTAAAATGTGTGTTCTAATCTGTATATATTAAAATGTGTGTTCCAGTCTGTATATATTAAAATGTGTGTTCTAGTCTGTATATATTAAAATGTGTGTTCTAGTCTGTATATATTAAAATGTGTGTTCTAGTCCGTATATATTAAAATGTGTGTTCTTATCTGTATATATTAAAATGTGTGTTCCAGTCTGTATATATTAAAATATGTGTTCCAGTCTGAATATATTAAAATGTGTGTTCCAGTCTGTATATATTAAAATGTGTGTTCCAGTCTGTATATATTAAAATGTGTGTTCCAGTCTGTATATATTAAAATGTGTGTTCCAGTCTGTACATATTAAAATGTGTGTTCCAGTCTGTATATATTTAAATGTTTTTTCTAGTCTGTATATATTTAAATGTGTGTTCTAGTCTGTATATATTAAAATGTGTGTTCCAGTCTGTATATATTGAAATGTGTGTTCCAGTCTGTATATATTAAAATGTGTGTTCCAGTCTGTATATATGTAAATGTGTTTTCTAGTTTGTATATATTTAAATGTGTGTTCTAGTCTGTATATATTAAAATGTGTGTTCCAGTCTGTATATATTAAAATGTGTGTTCTAGTCTGTATATATTAAAATGTGTGTTCCAGTCTGTATATATTTAAATGTGTGTTCCAGTCTGTATATATTAAAATGTGTGTTCCAGTCTGTATATATTAAAATGTGTGTTCCAGTCTGTATATATTTAAATGTGTGTTCCAGTCTGTATATATTAAAATGTGTGTTCCAGTCTGTATATATTTAAATGTGTTTTCTAGTCTGTATATATTAAAATGTGTGTTCCAGTCTGTATATATTAAAATGTGTGTTCTAGTCTGTATATATTAAAATGTGTGTTCTAGTCTGTATATATTAAAATGTGTGTTCCACTCTGTATATATTAAAATGTGTGTTCCAGTCTGTATATATTAAAATGTGTGTTCCAGTCTGTATATATTAAAATGTGTGTTCCAGTCTGTATATATTAAAATGTGTGTTCCAGTCTGTATATATTAAAATGTGTGTTCAAGTCTGTATATATTAAAATGTGTGTTCTAGTCTGTATATATTAAAATGTGTGTTCCAGTCTGTATATATTAAAATGTGTGTTCCAATCTGTATATATTAAAATGTGTGTTCCAGTCTGTATATATTAAAATGTGTGTTCCAGTCTGTATATATTAAAATGTGTGTTCTAATCTGTATATATTAAAATGTGTGTTCCAGTCTGTATATATTAAAATGTGTGTTCAAGTCTGTATATATTTAAATGTGTGTTCTAGTCTGTATATATTAAAATGTGTGTTCCAGTCTGTATATATTAAAATGTGTGTTCCAATCTGTATATATTAAAATGTGTGTTCCAGTCTGTATATATTAAAATGTGTGTTCCAGTCTATATATATGAAAATGTGTGTTTCAGTCTATATATATTAAAATGCGTGTTCAAGACTGTATATATTAAAATGTGTGTTCTAGTCTGTATATATTAAAATGTGTGTTCCAGTCTGTATATATTAAAATGTGTGTTCCAGTCTGTATATATTAAAATGTGTGTTCCAGTCTGTATATATTAAAATGTGTGTTCCAATCTGTATATATTAAAATGTGTGTTCCAGTCTGTATATATTAAAATGTGTGTTCAAGTCTGTATATATTTAAATGTGTGTTCTAGTCTGTATATATTAAAATGTGTGTTCTAGTCTGTATATATTAAAATGTGTGTTCTAGTCTGTATATATTAAAATGTGTGTTCTAGTCTGTATATATTAAAATTCGTGTTCCAGTCTGTATATATTAAAATGTGTGTTCCAGTCTATATATATTAAAATGTGTGTTCTAGTCTGTATATATTAAAATGTGTGTTCTAGTCTGTATATATTAAAATGCGTGTTCCAGTCTGTATATATTGAAATGTGTGTTCCAGTCTATATATATTAAAATGTGTGTTCTAGTCTGTATATATTAAAATGCGTGTTCCAGTCTGTATATATTAAAATGTGTGTTCCAGTCTGTATATATTAAAATGTGTGTTCCAGTCTGTATATATTAAAATGTGTGTTCCAGTCTGTATATATTAAAATGTGTGTTCCAGTCTGTATATATTAAAATGTGTGTTCCAGTCTGTATATATTAAAATGTGTGTTCTAGTCTGTATATATTAAAATGTGTGTTCTAGTCTGTATATATTAAAATGTGTGTTCCAGTCTGTATATATTTAAATGTGTTTTCTAATCTGTATATATTAAAATGTGTATTCTAGTTAGTATATATTAAAATGCGTGTTCCAGTCTGTATATATTAAAATGTGTGTTCCAATCTGTATATATTAAAATGTGTGTTCCAGTCTGTATATATTAAAATATGTGTTCCAGTCTGAATATATTAAAATGTGTGTTCCAGTCTGTATTTATTAAAATGTGTGTTCCAGTCTGTATATATTAAAATGTGTGTTCCAGTCTGTATATATTAAAATGTGTGTTCCAGTCTGTATATATTAAAATGTGTGTTCCAGTCTGTACATATTAAAATGTGTGTTCCAGTCTGTATATATTTAAATGTTTTATCTAGTCTGTATATATTTAAATGTGTGTTCTAGTCTGTATATATTAAAATGTGTGTTCCAGTCTGTATATAATAAAATGTGTGTTCCAGTCTGTATATATTAAAATGTGTGTTCCAGTCTGTATATATTTAAATGTGTTTTCTAGTCTGTATATATTTAAATGTGTGTTCTAGTCTGTATATATTAAAATGTGTGTTCCAGTCTGTATATATTAAAATGTGTGTTCCAGTCTGTATATATTAAAATGTGTGTTCTAGTCTGTATATATTAAAATGTGTGTTCCAGTCTGTATATATTTAAATGTGTGTTCCAGTCTGTATATATTAAAATGTGTGTTCCAGTCTGTATATATTAAAATGTGTGTTCCAGTCTGTATATATTTAAATGTGTGTTCCAGTCTGTATATATTAAAATGTGTGTTCCAGTCTGTATATATTTAAATGTGTTTTCTAGTCTGTATATATAAAAATGTGTGTTCCAGTCTGTATATATTAAAATGTGTGTTCTAGTCTGTATATATTAAAATGTGTGTTCTAGTCTGTATATATTAAAATGTGTGTTCCACTCTGTATATATTAAAATGTGTGTTCCAGTCTGTATATATTAAAATGTGTGTTCCAGTCTGTATATATTAAAATGTGTGTTTCAGTCTGTATATATTAAAATGTGTGTTCCAGTCTGTATATATTAAAATGTGTGTTCAAGTCTGTATATATTAAAATGTGTGTTCTAGTCTGTATATATTAAAATGTGTGTTCCAGTCTGTATATATTAAAATGTGTGTTCCAATCTGTATATATTAAAATGTGTGTTCCAGTCTGTATATATTAAAATGTGTGTTCCAGTCTGTATATATTAAAATGTGTGTTCTAATCTGTATATATTAAAATGTGTGTTCCAGTCTGTATATATTAAAATGTGTGTTCTAGTCTGTATATATTAAAATGTGTGTTCTAGTCTGTATATATTAAAATGTGTGTTCTAGTCCGTATATATTAAAATGTGTGTTCTAATCTGTATATATTAAAATGTGTGTTCCAGTCTGTATATATTAAAATGTGTGTTCCAGTCTGTACATATTAAAATGTGTGTTCCAGTCTATATATATTTAAATGTTTTTTCTAGTCTGTATATATTTAAATGTGTGTTCTAGTCTGTATATATTAAAATGTGTGTTCCAGTCTGTATATATTGAAATGTGTGTTCCAGTCTGTATATATTAAAATGTGTGTTCCAGTCTGTATATATGTAAATGTGTTTTCTAGTTTGTATATATTTAAATGTGTGTTCTAGTCTGTATATATTAAAATGTGTGTTCCAGTCTGTATATATTAAAATGTGTGTTCTAGTCTGTATATATTAAAATGTGTGTTCCAGTCTGTATATATTTAAATGTGTGTTCCAGTCTGTATATATTAAAATGTGTGTTCCAGTCTGTATATATTAAAATGTGTGTTCCAGTCTGTATATATTTAAATGTGTGTTCCAGTCTGTATATATTAAAATGTGTGTTCCAGTCTGTATATATTTAAATGTGTTTTCTAGTCTGTATATATTAAAATGTGTGTTCCAGTCTGTATATATTAAAATGTGTGTTCTAGTCTGTATATATTAAAATGTGTGTTCTAGTCTGTATATATTAAAATGTGTGTTCCACTCTGTATATATTAAAATGTGTGTTCCAGTCTGTATATATTAAAATGTGTGTTCCAGTCTGTATATATTAAAATGTGTGTTCCAGTCTGTATATATTAAAATGTGTGTTCCAGTCTGTATATATTAAAATGTGTGTTCAAGTCTGTATATATTAAAATGTGTGTTCTAGTCTGTATATATTAAAATGTGTGTTCCAGTCTGTATATATTAAAATGTGTGTTCCAATCTGTATATATTAAAATGTGTGTTCCAGTCTGTATATATTAAAATGTGTGTTCCAGTCTGTATATATTAAAATGTGTGTTCTAATCTGTATATATTAAAATGTGTGTTCCAGTCTGTATATATTAAAATGTGTGTTCAAGTCTGTATATATTTAAATGTGTGTTCTAGTCTGTATATATTAAAATGTGTGTTCCAGTCTGTATATATTAAAATGTGTGTTCCAATCTGTATATATTAAAATGTGTGTTCCAGTCTGTATATATTAAAATGTGTGTTCCAGTCTATATATATGAAAATGTGTGTTTCAGTCTATATATATTAAAATGCGTGTTCAAGACTGTATATATTAAAATGTGTGTTCTAGTCTGTATATATTAAAATGTGTGTTCCAGTCTGTATATATTAAAATGTGTGTTCCAGTCTGTATATATTAAAATGTGTGTTCCAGTCTGTATATATTAAAATGTGTGTTCCAATCTGTATATATTAAAATGTGTGTTCCAGTCTGTATATATTAAAATGTGTGTTCAAGTCTGTATATATTTAAATGTGTGTTCTAGTCTGTATATATTAAAATGTGTGTTCTAGTCTGTATATATTAAAATGTGTGTTCTAGTCTGTATATATTAAAATGTGTGTTCTAGTCTGTATATATTAAAATTCGTGTTCCAGTCTGTATATATTAAAATGTGTGTTCCAGTCTATATATATTAAAATGTGTGTTCTAGTCTGTATATATTAAAATGTGTGTTCTAGTCTGTATATATTAAAATGCGTGTTCCAGTCTGTATATATTGAAATGTGTGTTCCAGTCTATATATATTAAAATGTGTGTTCTAGTCTGTATATATTAAAATGCGTGTTCCAGTCTGTATATATTAAAATGTGTGTTCCAGTCTGTATATATTAAAATGTGTGTTCCAGTCTGTATATATTAAAATGTGTGTTCCAGTCTGTATATATTAAAATGTGTGTTCCAGTCTGTATATATTAAAATGTGTGTTCCAGTCTGTATATATTAAAATGTGTGTTCTAGTCTGTATATATTAAAATGTGTGTTCTAGTCTGTATATATTAAAATGTGTGTTCCAGTCTGTATATATTTAAATGTGTTTTCTAATCTGTATATATTAAAATGTGTATTCTAGTTAGTATATATTAAAATGCGTGTTCCAGTCTGTATATATTAAAATGTGTGTTCCAATCTGTATATATTAAAATGTGTGTTCCAGTCTGTATATATTAAAATATGTGTTCCAGTCTGAATATATTAAAATGTGTGTTCCAGTCTGTATTTATTAAAATGTGTGTTCCAGTCTGTATATATTAAAATGTGTGTTCCAGTCTGTATATATTAAAATGTGTGTTCCAGTCTGTATATATTAAAATGTGTGTTCCAGTCTGTACATATTAAAATGTGTGTTCCAGTCTGTATATATTTAAATGTTTTATCTAGTCTGTATATATTTAAATGTGTGTTCTAGTCTGTATATATTAAAATGTGTGTTCCAGTCTGTATATAATAAAATGTGTGTTCCAGTCTGTATATATTAAAATGTGTGTTCCAGTCTGTATATATTTAAATGTGTTTTCTAGTCTGTATATATTTAAATGTGTGTTCTAGTCTGTATATATTAAAATGTGTGTTCCAGTCTGTATATATTAAAATGTGTGTTCCAGTCTGTATATATTAAAATGTGTGTTCTAGTCTGTATATATTAAAATGTGTGTTCCAGTCTGTATATATTTAAATGTGTGTTCCAGTCTGTATATATTAAAATGTGTGTTCCAGTCTGTATATATTAAAATGTGTGTTCCAGTCTGTATATATTTAAATGTGTGTTCCAGTCTGTATATATTAAAATGTGTGTTCCAGTCTGTATATATTTAAATGTGTTTTCTAGTCTGTATATATAAAAATGTGTGTTCCAGTCTGTATATATTAAAATGTGTGTTCTAGTCTGTATATATTAAAATGTGTGTTCTAGTCTGTATATATTAAAATGTGTGTTCCACTCTGTATATATTAAAATGTGTGTTCCAGTCTGTATATATTAAAATGTGTGTTCCAGTCTGTATATATTAAAATGTGTGTTTCAGTCTGTATATATTAAAATGTGTGTTCCAGTCTGTATATATTAAAATGTGTGTTCAAGTCTGTATATATTAAAATGTGTGTTCTAGTCTGTATATATTAAAATGTGTGTTCCAGTCTGTATATATTAAAATGTGTGTGCCAATCTGTATATATTAAAATGTGTGTTCCAGTCTGTATATATTAAAATGTGTGTTCCAGTCTGTATATATTAAAATGTGTGTTCTAATCTGTATATATTAAAATGTGTGTTCCAGTCTGTATATATTAAAATGTGTGTTCTAGTCTGTATATATTAAAATGTGTGTTCTAGTCTGTATATATTAAAATGTGTGTTCTAGTCCGTATATATTAAAATGTGTGTTCTAATCTGTATATATTAAAATGTGTGTTCCAGTCTGTATATATTAAAATGTGTGTTCCAGTCTGTATATATGAAAATGTGTTTTTCAGTCTATATATATTAAAATGCGTGTTCTAGACTGTATATATTAAAATGTGTGTTCTAGTCTGTATATATTAAAATGTGTGTTCCAGTCTGTATATATTAAAATGTGTGTTCCAGTCTGTATATATTAAAATGTGTGTTCCAGTCTGTATATATTAAAATGTGTGTTCTAATCTGTATATATTAAAATGTGTGTTCCAGTCTGTATATATTAAAATGTGTGTTCAAGTCTGTATATATTTAAATGTGTGTTCTAGTCTGTATATATTAAAATGTGTGTTCTAGTCTGTATATATTAAAATGTGTGTTCTAGTCTGTATATATTAAAATGTGTGTTCTAGTCTGTATATATTAAAATGCGTGTTCCAGTCTGTATATATTAAAATGTGTGTTCCAGTCTATATATATTAAAATGTGTGTTCTAGTCTGTATATATTAAAATGTGTGTTCTAGTCTGTATATATTAAAATGCGTGTTCCAGTCTGTATATATTGAAATGTGTGTTCCAGTCTATATATATTAAAATGTGTGTTCTAGTCTGTATATATTAAAATGCGTGTTCCAGTCTGTATATATTAAAATGTGTGTTCCAGTCTGTATATATTAAAATGTGTGTTCCAGTCTGTATATATTAAAATGTGTGTTCCAGTCTGTATATATTAAAATGTGTGTTCCAGTCTGTATATATTAAAATGTGTGTTCCAGTCTGTATATATTAAAATGTGTGTTCTAGTCTGTATATATTAAAATGTGTGTTCTAGTCTGTATATATTAAAATGTGTGTTCCAGTCTGTATATATTTAAATGTGTTTTCTAATCTGTATATATTAAAATGTGTATTCTAGTTAGTATATATTAAAATGCGTGTTCCAGTCTGTATATATTAAAATGTGTGTTCCAGTCTGTATATATTAAAATGTGTGTTCCAGTCTGTATATATTCAAATATGTGTTCCAGTCTGAATATATTAAAATGTGTGTTCCAGTCTGTACATATTAAAATGTGTGTTCCAGTCTGTATATATTTAAATGTTTTTTCTAGTCTGTATATATTTAAATGTGTGTTCTAGTCTGTATATATTAAAATGTGTGTTCCAGTCTGTATATATTAAAATGTGTGTTCCAGTCTGTATATATTAAAATGTGTTTTCTAGTCTGTATATATTAAAATGTGTGTTCCAGTCTGTATATGTTTAAATGTGTGTTCCAGTCTGTATATATTAAAATGCGTGTTCCAGTCTGTATATATTAAAATGTGTGTTCCAGTCTGTATATATTAAAATGTGTGTTCCAGTCTGTATATATTTAAATGTGTGTTCCAGTCTGTATATATTTAAATGTGTTTTCTAGTCTGTATATATTAAAATGTGTGTTCCAGTCCGTATATATAAAAATGTGTGTTCTAGTCTGTATATATTAAAATGTGTGTTCCAGTCTGTATATATTTAAATGTGTGTTCCAGTCTGTATATATTTAAATGTGTTTTCTAGTCTGTATATATTAAAATGTGTGTTCTAGTCTGTATATATTAAAATGTGTGTTCTAGTCTGTATATATTAAAATGTGTGTTCGTAAAGCGACAATGAAGACAGTTCGTAATAAGAGAGCATTCGCTCAGAGAATACATAAACGGACGTACACACATAGACCATTGTTTACAAATGCCATGGAGATGGCAGCCTTTAACATATAAAATGTCGTGGGCGTCTACCCGCACTATGCTTCTGTAAAATGAGCTTTTTGCAACGACGCGACGGCGTGAAGGGTTCATGTTTGAGATTTACGACTTGGGATCAAATGCTTGACTTTCTTTTAAGCTTTATTCATAATCATGTTGTTTCATAAACTCACGCGATGATCGCTAAATATTTACAGGAATTGGCGTACACAAAACGAAAAACCAAAAAGGATTTCGCCTTCATCAAGGAAGTTCTGTTTGTAACTATGGTTCGTTCAAAGATTTTTTATTCAGGCGATATTGAAGAGTTTGTATTGTTTGGAATATTCGGACTACTCCGCTCAGATCCTGAGTTCATCAGAAAGATTCTCAGGTTCGACAAAATGCATCCGAAGAAGGCTGGAGATTACATCTGCCGAAACATTGTGTGAATAACACTCAAGATTAGAACAATAGTTTGATTAATCCAAACAAAGCAAATTATAAATTTTCATCACCAAATTTGAGAAACACGATGTTGAAAAATAGATAATATTTTAGCTGAATTAAATTTATTGAATAATTTAAAATTAAATAATTCAATATATGAATATTATGTTTTAAGTTAAAACTTTATTCAAATACTTGCCTCCGCCAAGATCTTACAAGATACTATATTCGGATTGTAAGGGATTTTATCATATATCAAGAAAGCAGACGCAAATAATCCCTCAAATAACGATGAAAGAGAGAGAGAGAGAGAGAGAGAGATGGGGGGAGACAATCGTGAATTCAAATCTATTCACGGCTAACCTTAGTGTAGTGCGCCATTAATAGACGCAAGTATTTAAGGAACCCACACCTAGCTGGGCTAATCATTCCACTCAGTCTAGTGTTTGTCGTAGATTCTACTACTACCGAGGATTTAAAAATGTCGGCAGAATTCAAACAACATATTAGCAATTTTTACAATTATTGACTGCTTAAATCAACAATGCATTTGTGTAGTATAATTTAACAACCACATTTAGCCAGCCTGGTTAGCGTGTCAAAATCTAGTGATGTTAACATTTATTCATTTAAAATCAGATTTTTAAAAATGCTACACATAGGCAGAAAGCTCTATGTTCCTACAAAAATAACCATTAACGTAGGTATCCCCTTTCAGCTAATAGAAATGAACACCCCCATGTAATCTTACTAATCATGAAGGATTAAGTTAGGACTTTTTTTTATTGAGATTCCGACTTTATACACCAACTATAGTTTCCACAAGCAAGTAGTTGAAGTAGGAAAATAAAACAGATACAATGTTAACCGGTTAATAGTTAATTGAAACATTTGTGTTAGGGTCGAAATAAAGAAACTCATACTAAACAAAGCAAATTATAGTGCGGTTAAAACATAAAAATTATTTTCGTTTTTCAATAAAGAATTATTTTGTTGACAATGAATCAGTCAACTAAAAAAGAAGACATTTTTAATTTGCATTTCTTATTTTAGCGAAATAAAGTATTAGTGATCTAAAAATAAAAATGTGTGGGATGTGTGCATTAAACATTGTCGGAATATCAACACACGTTTTAATAAATAAGTTTATTCTTGTGCAACGAAAAAAATAGTGGCATAACTAATCTTACTCGTATTTTGAATAATTTAAGAAAAAAATATAAAATTAATAATGGCATACAAAAGTATAAACATGTCGTATCTGTAATAAATGTAACACTCTCACTGAACGGATTATGTGTATATCGAAAGTCATTGTAACTGAAAAATTGATTATGGATCGAAAAACATATAAACGTTAAAAGAAATTAGAATTTAATTTTTTTCCTATAAGAACAATGAAGCGATAATTGTAAAACATGCCGGGCTAGTAAGAATCAAACGTCAATTAGGCCGATGCATTGCTTTATATAATAAGACTTTAGCTGATTAATAATATATATTTTATCACTATTTTGTTATAAACACGAAACAAATCTAAATTGTTTATTTATATGTGTAAACATTAACATTTTTTAAATTTTCGAGATATATATATATATATATATATATATATATATATATATATATATATAGTTGAACCCCGAAATATGGTGTCCCTAGCATACAAACTTTATGAAAAAAGTTTATTTTCTAGACATGCCTGGCCGTAGAGTGTCAATACCGCATGGCTGCTTTCCAACTAACTACAATATGGGCGTGTTCAAGTTCAATGTAAACAAGTTTTCGTTTTGCCGTTTTTTTAAATAATCACATTTCACCCAATTTCCACCATTGCTCATCATTACGATGTTGTCACACCGACCGACTGCCACTCATCATGTCTCGTCCTCATTTTTCCTTCATAGTGTAATATATTTTCTACAATAGTCATCTCTTATAATTAGAGGCCTTCGAGCTTCTATATTAGGTGACACCATATTACACGATTTCGAATCTAGATTAAGTCTCAAATTTTAGTCTTAAGCTTAAAGAGCCTCAATCAGAATATGTAACCTTGTGGCTATATGTGCAAAACTTTCTACTAAACTTTTCTCTGAATATTTGCTCTACAGAGTTGACATTTGATATATACTATAGTTAGACCTGTAGTACAGATTTTATTTGTGTTCCGTCGCCAAAATCGTTGCTAAGAGGTCAAAACGAAAATAAAACATTGATTTAGTCAGAGCAAGTCGTGCTGTAACTTTTGAGCATACTCAACGTTAAACAGTCGTAGCTAAAAGTCGCTTAAGTTTTAACATTTCGAATCCATCTCGGTAGCTGAGATGGTTACAATACTTCACAATGTATCCTCCGATAAGTAAATGTGTAATGCCTTTTAATAGGACGAATATATTTTCTTTGAAAAAATTACATTTAACGGACCTTATGGATTTATCCTTCACTTTGCGGCAGTTTTAGAAAATATGAAGATAAATTGACTTACATCATATGTTTAAATAAATGTTGACACTTGTTGTAATGTTTCATGCTGATGCAATCGTCAGTGTAGGAAATGTTAATTACTGCTGGTCAAGACATTCTATCTATCAACAAAGTCAACCTTGACTTTATGAGTTAGCGCCAGGCCACCAGCAGCTTACACATAAAAGGAAAGAAATTGTTTGCGGACGTTCATAATAATCAGTCATGAGAGTATTCGACGAAAAAGACGAAATGATGCACGTTCTTAAAGTCTTTCTCAATATATATATCAAACGAAAAGTCATATTAAAAATGTAATACGATTCAATAGTTTTGGCTCCAACTAACACACGGTTCTGCAACAAATCTTAGGTAACATTGAGTATGTTTTTATACTACTGGTCCATTAAATTTCAAAACCTGACCATTTTCATAGACACGTTTCCAAAAATAGATCATTAAATATTTGGATTTGACATACAGGATCAGAGAAAGGATGCGTGCTTAGAAAAAATATGGTTCTAGTTATTTTATTGCTTAGATTTCCGCACGAAGGAGTGTTTAGTGGCAAACATAAGTTGCTCAGCCTAAGTAGAAATAAGGTATGTTAAAATCAGTAACATTTTATTTACTGAGGAAATGAACAGGTGGTGGGAGGTTGTAGGAAAATGTAATATATAAAAGGCAAAAGTTTGTATGCATGTATGTCTGTATTCTCGTTAAAAATATGTCTGTATTCTCATTAAAAATATGTCTGTATTCTCGTTAAAATATGTCTGTATTCTCGTTAAAAATATGTATGTATTCTCATTAAAAATATGTCTGTATTCTCGTTAAATATGTCTGTATTCTCGTTAAAAATATGTATGTATTCTCATTAAAAATATATCTGTATTCTCGTTAAAATATGTCTGTATTCTCGTTAAAAATATGTCTGTATTCTCATTAAAAATATGTCTATTCTCGTTAAAATATGTCTGTATTCTCGTTAAAAATATGTATGTATTCTCGTTAAAAATATGTATGTATTCTCATTAAAAATATGTCTGTATTCTCGTTAAAATATGTCTGTATTCTCGTTAAAAATATGTCTGTATTCTCGTTAAAAATATGTCTGTATTCTCGTTAAAAATATGTCTATTCTCGTTAAAGAATGTGTCTGAATTCTCGTTAAAAATATGTCTATTCTCGTTAAAAAAATATGTCTGTATTCTCGTTAAAAATATGTCTATTCTCGTTAAACATATGTCTGTATTCTCGTTATAAAAATGTGTCTGTATTCTCGTTAAAATATGTATGTATTCTCGTTTAAATTATGTCTGTATTCACGTTAAAAATATGTCTGTATTCTTGTTAAAATATGTCTCCATTCTCGTTATAAAATGTGTCTGTATTCTCGTTAAAAATATGTCTGTATTCTTGTCATAAATGTCTGTATTCTCGTTTAAAATATGTCTGTATTATCGTTAAAAATTAATAAAACAAAGTAATTTTAATCGGTGTAAATCTGGGAAATAATATCTAAAATTAAAACAAATTATTTTTTGGTGCTTAAATGCCTATTTATACCATTTAATATTATCCAGAAGTAAACACCACTTTTAGTGTAATCATGTTGCAATGGGAGGTAGAATTTCTTTTTTTCAAACAGAAATTAAAAATTTAAGGCACTAACTTCGGATTTAATCTATTAATTCTTAACTATTCTTATTATAACTATTATTATTATTATAACTATCATTTCTCTACCAAAGAGGGGAAGAATTTTTGTAGTGCTCTTGATCCTACATGAAGCAGACGTGTTTAAATACAGTGCGGTGCAGATAAAGAACTGATTTGTGGTTTTGTTGACGTTACCCGGAAACCAATATTCCAAGTGCTCAAATCCTGGATAGAGCGAGAAGAAATCTAAAAGTTGTCAATATTCTAGAAACAGCGGGTGTGATTCGTATAGAAAATTACTTTGGATTTATTTACCGTTTTTTCTTTTAATTTGGAAGTGAAAAGTATGGTGAAAATTCGAAAAGAGCCATTTAAGTAATGCTCACAAGTTTGCCTTTGGTATTTGAGAAAAAAAATCTAAACACAAATTATCATGTTAATATGTCTTAAATTATGATAGAATTGCTGAGTCATTCTTGATTCGTTTTGTGAGACGCTATATTGCTCAATTGTTAGGGTTATTTTTATTTTTATTAACAAGTGCACAATACAATAAATGTAGCAATAGTGTTTAAAACACCGCGTTGCATGAACTGAATAATTTTACAGTCTTCATTTCTGTTTTATGCAAGAAACGATACTTGGCGTTGTTCAAAAAAACAACAATGACAATAATAATAACGTGGTATTGCACCTGATAAATAGTATATGTTATCGCAAAAGTGCTCGATAAAATAGATAGAGGAAGTGTGTTGCACACAGCAAAATCTTTACATGTCTGTATGCAAGAAAATTTACTAAGCATTGTCCATGAACTATACCCATAATAATATGATATTAGCTTCATATTATTGTAAAATGGAGGAGGAAGTCATTAAAGTAAGAATTGATTAAAATGTTTTACTTAGGATAGTCTGGGATCAATAATTGTATGATAACAGTATTACTCTTGGTAAGCTGTATTTTCAGTATCAACATCGATTATCTTCATGTATAATAGAACGGAATAAAAAATAAAAAATTGATTGGAAGTATTGTTTCACTCGCCGTTGTCCGGAATCAAACATTGTAAGATAACAGTATTTCTTTTGCTAACTAGTATATATACAAGTTTAATAGAACTATTGTATTCATTAATATGACTTACAATATATTATTTTGAAATAGAGAGTTGGGCAAAAATTGGAGTATGTTTGTTTTATTCGGCATTGTCCGTAGTTCAAACATGTAAGATTACAGTATTAGTTTTGATAGGGATTTTTTAGTAAATCTGTTTGGAGCACTAACTTTATCAACCACGCATCTTCTGAATATGTTGAATTGGGGGTGAGATTGAAGTAGTGACTAGGATAGTACTTCCTATTCGTTTTCTCCGAGACAAAACTTGCTACTTGCAACTATTGTATTCTTTTGACTAGCGGGACTTGTGGAAATTCCACAGGGGACTATAGATTGTTTTAGCGATATTATATATTGGGTTGGTGATTTGAGAGATTATGGGTCGAGACTATCCCGTCTTATGAGTTTTAATTTTTCCGTATATGTAGCCTAATTTATAGTCTCCTATTATTTCATTTAATTTTATTGTTTCAATTCTTTTGTTGCCTTGTCCTTATTCATCGCCTAGTATAACCATCGCTATTGGTGACCGTGGCTGAAATTCCGAAAACTAGACTTAAACTCATTAGGAAACAAATTCACTTCGAGTAAAATAAAATAAACGTAGACATCATAGATTTTAGTGTTAAACAGATGATTTGTTTATTGAAGTTTTGAAGAGTTTATTTTGCAAAAGAAAACGAAAGAGTCTTGACTATTTTGGCTCGCTAGCTAATATCAAATACGCCATCGTCAATAATATACGTCTGATATTTTGAAATACTCTTTTCCGTCTAGTTGTCTTTCCTGACATTTGTTCCCTGTTCAGACAGCACATTCGTTGGCAATGCTTAGCACAGCCGAACTAAATAAATAAGCGTTAATTATGACAAGTTTTTAATTTTAACAATACCGATAAAGATATACGAACAGAAGAAGCGTCCATTGTCTACGTTTAAAATATTGATTACTTACAAAAATTAAAAATAATAACAATGCTGCCGATAAAGTGAACGTGGGTCGCAGTGGTAATATATCGGAGCCGAGTTGACTCCGATATCATGTTAAAAACGATTTCCTTCGAAGAGACAATGTAAAATAGCAATGTATGTGAGATCCAGTGGAAATGGACGCGTTAATACATAGTTTTCAAAACAATACGTTATTTATCGGTCGAAATGGATGCATATACATATGTAAATGTACAACTGTTATGATAGAAAGCTGAACCGCTTAATGATGTCGTGGCAAGTACTTTATTTTATATATAAACTAGTGTACACCATTGATATAACAAAGGAAGAAACATGCATGGCCAATGTTCGCACTGATATTCAAATAATATCTTAGACTCAATGATTGTATATTTTATATAAATTATTATCATTTCTGATAACTTCAAAATACCTATTATATACTTATATTTAGAGTTTTTCAAGTGATGGGGTTGTATGACTTGCAATTTGCTTGCACTTACCCTAACTACTTGAAGTATGGGAATAGCAAATTGCACATAATTTACTTGACAACATGTTTTGTGGTGATTTAGATTCATCTGCATACGAATAAATACACACTGTTGTCCATTATTATTATTATTATTATTATTATTATTATTAGTATTATTATTATTATTATTATTAGACATAGTGTTAGCCGTCCAAAACGATATAGAATACAGTTGTCGTTTTCTATTAATTCAACGAAAAGGTAAATTTTACAAATTCTCTTATGAAACGTCAGTTAGCAGGAAATACGTTTTCATACGATGTTCATTTTTAATTATTTAATGAATATTTTGAAATCATTGTGATTGGACAACCATTCACGAGTAGATTCTTTATTTTCATCATTTAGTTATTCTCTACTCTTCAACTGCTGTGTCCACTAACCACCTGTTTTTATGCTCATATTTTCATCAGTTTTCTTGGTGTTTACCTTCCTTTCAAGTAAACAAACTAGAGTATGAAATAGTTGTCTTAACGTTCTCTTTCTAAGTTGATTTTAACAGGATGAAACTCTCATATACATATATACATTTATATTATATTATATTACATACTAGCATTTCAACACGGCGTTGCCCGGGTGTTTGGGGGTGTATGTTGAACAAAAAATGCCGTCAATTTTTAAACTTTGACCCCTATTATGACTCCTTAACATTTATTATTTTGAGCTTAAATCAAGTTTAAAGTTAGATCCACGTCCGAGGAACCTATATCTAAAATTGCAAGTGTTTATACCCAAAATTGGCGGAGGAATTTGGTAGAGTTCTCAAAGGGCAAATCGTTGAACTTTGACAACGTTACAGCCTATTTTTTGGCCGAAAATGGATCACAAAGATTTTCTCAAATCTCAGTACTCTATATATCAAATTTCACATTTGTAGACTGAAAATTGACAGAGTTATTGCGTTGGAAAATGTACACAGACAGATACACACATAAGCACGTTCACTTTTATATATATAATAGATATATTATATATACATATATATTATATATTATGTTATATTAAGTTTGCTTATGAGATTTTGCTCGTTGTTGCCGCAACAATAATAGATTCGAAATTGCTAGTCAGCACCAACATTTATTGCCACAATCAAATCCACCAAAATCAGAATTAATCCTTAAATAACATTCAAAATAAACTAAAACGGTCCTGGATATGACCTTAAACTATATCCGATGGTGAGGCCCCAGCTTGCAGGCCTTAGGGAGTGTGGAGCCACCCTTTAATTGCCATTGCTCCCAGGTCAACTCTGACCCGGAGTGGTAGTACCTGTTAGGGTCCCAACTATGGGTTAAATAGAATACGACTTAAAAAACAAATATACTATATTAAAATATCGTTCTTCAAAATCACCAGATTCGGCATTAAATAACCTGAAAAGGGTTGATATGCCGTAAAACAAAACAACCAACCAACCAAAATAAACTAAACACTGATTAGCTAAATAATAGTCACATATTTACAGAAATTAATTTCTTTTCCATAATTCGATCTACTTTCCTAACATAAAAGCGCTTAAATGTAAAGTAAAATCTGATTAACTGCTTTGATATCATACTTAGGCCATTCGCCGAACAGAAGTAATTTTTAAACTCTATCCTAATTAACATATCTTCACATGCTTGCAAATATAAGCTAAAATTCCCCATCCCATTCTAGCTTGATAATGCGTATGTCTCTCTTTATACATATATATATATATCGATATGTGTGTGGACATGAATATGCGTTTTTGTGTACGTATATACATTAAAGTATATCAGATTTCTGTTTTTTTTTTTTAGCCAAAATAGTTACAGTTACTAATTATTAACTGTAACTATTTTGGCTAAAAAAAAAAACAGAAATCTGATACTCTGACCACAAACACGAGTACAGTCTCTCTTTCCATCCGTCTTTCTCCTTATCCATCTTAAATTTGAACAATTGGAAACATTTCTAGGAAGGCATTTATGCCCTTCCAACTTCCGACTTCATTTGTTTTCACCACGAAATTCTCATCTTAACAACTTAGCCCCATCCTTATTTATAATAATTTTATTTATTTTTATTTTTATACTAGTAGGCGGCCCGGCGTTGCTCGATCGAAAATAAACTTAAATATGTTATTTTATGGGGATTTCGTATGTAATAGTATAAAGATAAAACCTTATTGCTTATTACATTGTACCCAATATATAAGTGCACCCCCACGGGCGTGGCTATAAAATCTACTTAAATTTAATATTTTAATGCATGTAGATTTCGTATTTATTATTAGTGTTAAATTTCTACTGAATATTACATTGAACCCAATATATAGTTCAGTTTCAAAAGTTAAGAACTCAGGTGCCCTCAGCTTGAATAAAACAAAAACATTGGCGTTCATAATAAAACAATGTTCAAATTAGTTAACATTAATGAAGTGACTCAAACTGAATATCAATGTAATTGCGAGAAAAACTCAATTATATATATATATATATATATATATATATATATATATATATATATACGTACCATACAGCTCTTTTTTTTCTTAAATGCCACGCAATTATGCAGAATGTAAAAATATGCATAAATAGAACTAAACTAACAGTTAAATGAAACCAATCCTTCACTAAGAAACCATCAAAATGAATAAATAATTAATGAAAGTTCGTTTTTAAATGGAATATGCTCTTATGAAGTCGCCCACATATCAATGACTGAGTATATTAAATAGTTCGGTATACTAATTTTTAAATAACAAAAGTAGATTTTTGATGTTAATGAAAGTTCGGCAAAAATTTCCACCTTTGTTTATAGATAGTAGTTACACATATCTATCTATCTATCTATCTATCTATCTATCTACCTATATATATATATATATATATATATATATATATATATATATATATATATATATATATCTGAAGCGAGACTCGCTTTTTGTTTGTTTGTAAATAAAACACTTCGAAGACTGTAAAAGCGATAGGCGCGTGTTTTTGCGGGCAGCGATCCCAGGGGCCGAGGGTAGAACCGCCGACTATCAACGCGATTGTTTTAGGTCCACTTCCCAGCTATGAAAAGCTTTATTCTAGCCGCACACTTGAGGTGTGATACAACGAAATAGTTCTGTACGTTGATGACTATATATATATATATATATATATATATATATATATATATATATATATATATATATATATATATATATATATAAACTCATGGGCCAAATAAATGCGTCAAGGGTGAAAGAGGAAAGAAATCGATTTTTCAAGATTTTTCCATGAATTTTTGTTTATTTTAACTGAAAATTTCTATTTTGCAGATCATTATTATTATAGCATAAACTGATAAGTGGAAAAATTAATCCTTAAAATGTTAAGAGCATATCTTGGCAAGGATAAAAAAAAACGAATTTCAGGATTAAGATATTCCAAAATTACTTACAAAAGCAGATTTTTTATATTTTAAGAAAAGAAAATGTGAAAATATCTCTTTCTATAATGAAGCGAATTGGTTAAAGGTTCGAAGTCGGACGCTAGCTAAAAGAAAAATCTGGATCTGGTCGCCTTAGAGCATCCACTTTGAATGGCAGCCACAGGCTTAAATTAACTGTTTTGAAGAATCAAAAGAAAACTGATGTTGACCATAGCAAATGATTCAAAACGGGGGCTGGAAATTCTCTTTCTAGATATACAATATCTAAACGAATGAAAGAAATGGGATTTTCCTCTAAAAGGTATGCAAAGAAGCCACTTTTACCCAAGAAGAATATTAATGATAGAAAGAGATTTTTCTCAGGTTGTGACAAAAGAGATGCAAACTGGTTCAAAAATGTTTTCTGGTTAGATGAATCAAGATTAGTGTTGTTAGTGATGGTCACGAGCGGTGCAATCGAAGAACTGGAGAAAGATTTTCTCCAAGTTGCACAAAATCGACAGTAGAATACGAGAATGGAGGGCTAATGGTATGGGGAACTTTTACTGCAGCAGGAGTTGGGGAACTTATTAGATGTGAAAAGTCAATCAATGCAAAAGAATACATTCGAATATTAGAAACAGGACTGTTACCAAGTATCCAAAAGCTGGGAATATCTCAGAACATTATTTTTCAACACAATAATTCCCCTGCACATATAACATATGATATATACACATATAACATATGATATATACACATATAACATATGATATATACACATATAACATATAATATATACACATATAACATATAATATATACACATATAACATATAATATATACACATATAACATATAATATATACACATATAACATATGATATATACACATATAACATATAATATATACACATATAACATATGATATATACACATATAACATATAATATATACACATATAACATATAATATATACACATATAACATATAATATATACACATATAACATATGATATTTTAATTAATGCAGATTTTGTATTTCTTATCATAGAGTTAATACTCTATCCATTATTATATTGTACCGAATATATATTAGTGTTTTCGAAAGTAAAATATCTAACTTAGGTACCATCGGTTGAAATTAAAACCTCCTAGCAATGCTTATAGTCATAAAATTAGGTTAAAAATATCATTGTTTAATTGATGAATGTGGACGCAGGCATGCAAACAGATTTAGTCGACTATTTCTGCCAAGGTAAATTGTTTTCTTTTCAGTATTGGCCCTATAGAAGCATTCTTTGCTGGCTGAAAAACTGATCGAAAGTGAGTTACATCTCCAAATACCCTATATATCAAATTTCAACTCTGTATTCAGAAAGGAGGATTGGTAGAGACATCTGTCTCTCTCCGTCTTTCTCTGTCTGTTTCTCTCTCTCTCTCTCACACACACACACACACACACACGTCCACACACACCAACAAATCACTTTTGTATATATATATATATATATATATATATATATATATATATATATATATATATATATATATAAAGAGAGAAAAATAAAATAAAAATGATATACTAATGTCCCCATTGAAAAATGTTCAAATTTATTCCATAAACACCTGCAAAAATCAAACAATTTCTTCCCGACACTTTTATAAAAATTATTAGATTATTACTGACATGACTTATTTTCAATTCAATAAGAATTTCTGCAAACAAAATTTCTGTCTTTTTATGGGTAACCCTCTCAGAGGAGTATTAACCTGCTTTTTCTTAGAATTCCTAGAATCTGGTCCTTTCAAATTAAATTACTTCCAAACACAGAATTAGTCTCAGTCGAAGCATCCATAAAGTTAACCTATGAACAGAAAACAATCACTCATTACCTTTTCTAGACATACTTATTATAAAATACAATAACAAACTATTCTTCAAAGTTCACCGCAAAACTACACACAAAAATGATTACACACATTTCTACTCACACATCATAATAACAAAATAAAAACAAGTATGCTAACTGGTTTATTTCCTACGCGCATATTTCAGATTAAATGTTAAGCTCAAAGCCACACAAATAGTTTGCAGGGTAAGTAACCAAAACACGTATACACTAGACATTTCTCTCATAGACAAGCATCTTCTTTCACCTATAATACAATAATTTGCAACACACTAAACAAACTAGGAATTCCAATCATACAAGCCACATCACAAACTATAAGACAAATATTAAAAACAACGAAACATCTTCGACACAAACTGGTTTTCAATGCAGGCATATACATTGTCCCTTGCCAAAATGTCCATGAAACCCAGCGTAAATTAGAAAAAAGACTCAGTAAACATAAAATAGATATAAACTATAGAAATTCTCTAAGTGCATGGTGCTCTCATTCAGTGCAGTATAATTACACCTTTGACTTTAAACAAGCAAAAATAGTTCAATTTATTTCAAATAAACTGCACTGGAGACTTCTTGAATCAGTGCTTATCGCAAATTCTAGCACAATTAAACAACGTGGAGGTTTTTTTATAATGTAGGGACATTAATAAGTAAACTTTTATTAACAGAACATAATTTTATTACAGACACAGTTTAACCCTCTCACTCCATAGAAGCACCTTCTATGATAATTAATACATATAATCCCAATCAATAAATTACAGACAAAAACACACTTATTTCATTTCAGTTACACACCTATATTTGAATTTTAACGGACATATTTTTCCAGAAAGACTATTAACTGCGTCATATCTTTTAAAAATATATCAACGACTATATGATGTTATTAAAAACTCCCTCAATTCCATTTTTTTATATATTTCAAACGTATTTTTACATTTCTGAGATGGAAAAGTGTCACACATTTCGCAAGAAATTTTTTTAATATTTTTACTGGTGTTTTTGTTTTCTTATTTTCAAACATGCAGAGGAAGTCTCGAAAACAAGACGAAACGTGGATGAACACATAACTCGGAGTGTTCTTTTTTATTTCTCTATTTCGTCGGGATAATATTTCCATTATCCTAATCATATATATATATATATATATATATATATATATATATATATATATGTATATATATATATTAATTTTCGTATGCTAAAACGTTTTCATTTATTTATTACGCAATCATGCAGAATGTAGAAATTATGTATAGTAACTTGAAACCGATTATCAAGTAAGAAAACCTAAAAATGAAAAAAATAAATCATGAATCCTCGCTTTTCAATGAATATGCAAATTGGTTAAACGGTATGTCTTCGCATGCATATTGCATATGTATGACATGACTGAGTATATTAAGAAGTTCATTTTAATTATTATTAAATAGAAAAAGTAGGTTTTTATATCAATGCCAGAGCGAGAAAAATCTCAACTTTAATGAAGCACCTACATAATATTTCTAGTTGTTCGGGTTTGATTTTCAGAAAAAATGACCCTTTTTACGAAAAAAAGGTGATTTATTTAATAATCACAGGAACGAAAAAATATAGGCGTGTAAACGTATACATATGTGAAAAATATAAATAAAGAATAAAGGAATAAACTAAAAATACTAACGACAAAAATAAAATAAATTATAAATAAAGAATTTAGAAAAACATACAATCCAATAAATTAGAATGCACCCTTTAGCCTCAATATAACACTTTATTTATGTAACGGCAGCTTCTATTTTACATCCCTTCTTCTCGTTCATTCCCTTTAGGTTTTGTTGTATATTTGATCCATCTTCATTCATTTTGTTCCTATTTTCCTTTTCTTTTTCGTTTTATATATATTTTCACACTTATTTATAGTTTAATGTTTTTCTATATTTATGTTTATTTCCATGGTTCATTCTACATTCTCTTTCTAATGTAACCTAAACTAGATGGCGTATTTCCTTATATTTGTTACGGTGCTTTTTAACTCAAAAATATACTGAGTCCCAAAGACGGAAAATATACCATTAAAGCGAGCGGCCTTTTGTGCTCCAGAATTAATTTCTCGACATAGTTAGCACCATTCTTAATGCATGTTTGTCAGTGATGAACGTGAGCCCTGATTCATTTTCTTACGGCTGTAATTTTAGCGTTGTTGCGGGGGAAATGCAGACCATGTAAGAGTCGTATTGTGGTCCAAACCAGTGGAAGTCAGACGGTTTTAAGTTGGGACTGTACGATGGCTGAAACAACATTGCCAAGCCTACCTTATCACACATTCTGTGCGTTTCACACTTGTTCTTAGCCTGGTGTTCTCGTGTTGCGAACGGAATGTTTCTCCTTTCTCTAGTCTTACACGGGCAATCCGGATTTTCAGCTTTGTCAACTTTCAACGTAACGATCTGAATTGACAGCCAACACTTTTTCCAAGAATTCCAAGAAGAGAACGCACCCCTTGTACCAGAAGAGTGTGCACATCATTTTACCTGCAGATGTCAGCGTTTGGAACTTTTTTCTGGAGAGCATGAGGAGTGCCATTTCATCGACTGTAAACAAAGACACTAATTTGGTATTATGAGCAAAGAAGTGATCTTCAATCAATCATCTGCAACGTCGAGTCTTTCTATGATATATATATATATATATATATATATATATATATATATATATATATATGCATATGTTTGGGTTTGTGTGTGTGTAAATATAAATAAATATATAAAATATATATGTGACTATATATACATGTGTGCGTATACATATATATATGTATGCATATATGTGTGTATACGTAAATACATATCCACATATATATTGTAATAAATAAACATGTTTATATGTGCACATGTATAAATATGTTATATATACATATATGGGTGTCTGTGTGTGTGAGGGATTTCCTAATTAATTACTGTCAAAAGCAAATTTCAAATCCCGTTTTAAACCATTCAACAGAACATATGCATTGCTTTGTTTATACATTTTTCTTATTTAAATGTTCTACGTTTCAACTTTAAAGTCACATGTTTATGCTATGTATTGTTTTACTGGTTTTAAACGCACTTCATGGCCCGTATCCTGTTGAATTATTGTTTTAGCTAGTATTTTAGATCGGAAGATAGATGAATACATAGAAAGATAGGTAGATAGTTACATCTGTGAGTGCGGGGAAGCCTTTGGCTTAGATAGCTTTTTCCTTGGGCCGCTTTCCATTTGGAATCCCCTCTACTATTTTTATCCCGATTCTATCGACATAAATTTAAATGTAATATAAACAATCATGCTGCTTACTAGCTGTCTTCTCAAGTTGCGTCATTTAAATCTTTTATCTTACTACACTTTACTCTCATTATGTCGACACTTTTATCATGTCGACACTTTTATCATGTCGACACTTTTATCATGCGTTAAGCAAATGCAACAAAATCGACAAATTCTTCATACAATTTTCTCAAAACTTTTTTATTGGTATTTTTTTTATGCATAATCAGTTTTCGACAATTGTAGTTTATTTTGTACGTATTGTTATTACTTGAAACATATTACCATAATAAATTTATAACTTTTTCTTTCAGATTTATTTTTCTGCAATATTCTCATACATGTTGATATGAAAACGACATTCTTTCATAAAAAAGTGAGTCATCTTCCATCATGATAATGCTCGTCCTCACACAACGCTACTGAGCAATGATAACGGAAGGAGACTTTGGTTGGCAAATCTTGCTCTATCTTGTATTTTCTTATGACCTTCTTCTTTAAGTTATCCATCTTATTTTCAGGATGACAAAATTTTGCCAGCTTTCAATCAACATGAGATAGATTTATATTTCAGTTCAAGCCCCCCCCCTATTTTTTAGGAGACTAATTTATGAACTAATTTATGAACTCGTTGACAGATGGAAGTTATAGAGAGCAAAGATCGTTGAGCATAAATATGTTCAAAAAGAGTTTTCATTTTTCAAGATTTTTTATCGACAATTTGCTAATAACCTAATAAATCTCTGCCTCACACTAATGCTTGTCTTATTCGACATTTTTTTTATTCCTACTTTCCACCATTCTTTTTCTCTCGCCACTTTCTCTTCCTATACTAATAGCGAGCGGATGAGAAGAGTTTTTTTTTACATAATACTTAACACTTTTGTATTGTAGTATTATAAAAGAGTAACATCAACGTCATTGACAATAATTTTTAATTACCTTATTGCACGAAGGAGCGAGTGTTGTGTATAATGCGGCAACATTTATTCGAAAACGTCTCATCACGCAATTTTTGTCTAGCAAAAGCTGCAAGATTCCTGACTCGTGAATCAGTGTTGTGTAAACCCCCAGGTGTTTTCGTTTAACATTCGCATGCGCTCGTCAATATTTTGATTTTAAACCTCTATAACTTTCGAAAACGTTAAGGAATATGTTGTGCCACTCTGATTTCCAAGCGCTGAAGAGTTCGACCTGACTATGTGGGCTTGTGTGTAACAATGTGAACGCCCTTCCTCTTTAGACCGAAAGAGCTTGCCCATAAGCTAGAAATATTTAAAGAACTCTAGAAAAACATTAATACTTACGTTTCGTCAATATATTTAGTCTTGTGAAGCAGACATGAGCCCCCTTCCTGTTTGTAATATTAGCGACAGTTCACATTTTTTCGATTTTTTCTTTCCTCTATTCGATTATTTGTTTAAACGCTATTTACCGATGTGTTATCTAAAACGATATTCCCCATTATTTTTCCTTAAAAATGAATCTGTCAAAAGGCACATCGAATGTAATCTTTCTATTTGAATAGTTTTTAATATTATATATCATAAAGGTTTTTGTTATTGATTATTCCTTCCTTTCCCCACTTTTTTATGTATTAGTTACCTCCGAATCAATAAAACCTTATTCGTATTCTTTAAAACATTAAGATAATGCTTACTTGCCATGGACATTGAATAAGTTCCTACATTAGATATTAAATTAACGGATAAAATAATTATTACTACAGCATTTATAATATCAAAATTTTGACGGAGTGAAATATATTTTGTTCAGATTTCATTAAATGAAATATGGAGGGGCGTCCCGTATAGAAATTATTTTCCAAAGTCTCTAACCCACAGACGCAATGGAAATATGAAATGTTAACGAAGCTGTATTGGAAATGCTGAAACAAATATATTATTGTTTTCCGTGAAGCAGATTGTACCCGGAACCGTGTTATATTTATGAAGAGCATTCTTTTTCTGTGAACAAAGAGTAGTATCTGTCCTGATGCTACACTTATTTAGTGTATCCTAGGTCAATATTGAAAAAATCCTTCTCTACTTAAATCAAGTTTTTCTTGTTCCAACACAAAGTTCTGCTAATTTGAGGCATCGGGATGTTTCCCACATAAATAACTGACCTTGTGTAAAAATTTTGCATTGTGTGCAGGCAAGTATCATGTTAAAATAATCTCGTCATTATTTAAAAAGTCCATTATTTACATGAGAGGTGGGGCATAGTTTATTATTAATCGACATAAATACAGATAAAATAAGGTTTACTTGAAAATTGTAATGCTCCCAAAGAAAGGAAAAGTTTGAGCATATCACCCACTTTCCCCCTAAAAATATAACTAAGGACAAGATAAGCTACTCCTCTATCCGTATAATCTGTATTTTTATATATCTATGTACTGAACACAAGTACTGCTTAAAATGAATTGAACTTGAACACCCTAAAGAAATGTAATTTTGATTTATGCATCTCCTAAAACGTCAGAACGTCTGCTGCTCCGTTTAGACAGGTATAGTGGTAGAGTGCTTGCATCGCATGTAAGAGGCTTGAGTTTCGAATCCTGAGTTTTGATGTGTCTAAATGATGAGCCCAAATGAGGGCGAAACTCGAATCTTGGATTTCCGGTTTGTTGACTCTCATGGCTCTTGTGAGCGGCGACGTTGTTTGGCTGTGGAAATAATTATATATTCTCTCACACATTCTGAAATGCCTATTGTTTATTGCTCGTTAGGTAAGCTTGTCGTGATGACATCCTTAGCGAGTATCAAATTCCTACTAGTGAGACATCGACTTGGATTATAATTGGTCGATATGATCACGTCCTTGTTCGAGACAAAAGTAGGTTCAATCCACTGTCGGGTTTCGTTGCGGTTTACTTGATCTGCGATAGGCAATAAGACTTTCTTGTGTGCTGCGCGTTTTCTCAGTTAGTAGAGTGCTTTTCTCGCATGCAAGGAGTTCGGGTTTCGAATACTGAGTTTGAATGTGTCTAACTGATGAGCCCAAATAAGGACGAAACTCGAATCTTGGACTTCTGGTTTATTGACTTTCATGACTCTTGTGAGCTGCGACGTTGTCTGGCTGTGGAAATAATCATATATTTTCTTACATTCTGATATATATATATATATATATATTCTTACATTCTGACATATATATATATATATGTGTGTGTGTGTGTGTGTGTGTGTGTATGCGGATACTGATTTTATATGTGCGTAAGAAAACTAAGTTAGGCCGCTAAACGGGTAAGAGCGTTGTAAGAGTGACCAGAACGTAAAAGTATTCATCGTACATGAAATCGCAGTCGTGATATAATTAATGATGAAAGTAAGATAAAACAGATAGATAGGGAGTAATTAACTAGCAATGCTTAGTTGCGAGAAAAAAAAGGTCTAAATGTACTTACATCACTAATCAGTGTTGACAGTTTAATAGATAATGGAGTAAGATACCACCATCAAGAGAAAACAAACCTGTTAAATAAAAAATTA
The DNA here is from genome assembly GCF_053919585.1 of Euprymna scolopes. Lineage (NCBI taxonomy): Eukaryota > Metazoa > Mollusca > Cephalopoda > Sepiida > Sepiolidae > Euprymna > Euprymna scolopes. Next base: position 58,475,506 of record NC_136519.1, read on the forward strand.
CGTCACGCAAAAAAGACAAAGCAAGCAAGATCTCTTGGGCAGCCAGACTGCCGATAATGAATAAAAGCTTTGTGATCAAAAGATGGAAAATGTTAAAACATTTTAAAAGAGAGAAAAATAACGAACACAAGTTTTACATGAATTGGACCATTATTCAGTTATAACTTAAAAAAAAACGACTAGAAATAATTAAATCAACAAGAACGGTACTATGCTGTCCCGGCATTAAAAGATAAACGCCGCAGTTTTTCATGTATTCGTTTATGTTATTTATTGTGAATAATATGAAAACAAGTGTTACTTATCAAATAAACAAAAACCAAGAAATGGAAATTATATATATATATATATATATATATATATATATATATATATATATATATATATATTTGTGTGTGTGTGTGTTATGTATATGTGTATATATAGTATACATGATTATTAAGATGGATGAAATCCGACGATATAAAAAATAGATTGGTAGTTGAAGAAAAAAACCCGCATAAATCGGGCGAAACGTTGAGCGTCCAGGTCCTTCCACCTCCAATGTATTTTTCCTAGTATATATACGTATACATATGTATGTATATATATATATATATAATGATATGTATATATGTGTGTATATATACATGTATATATGCATACATGTATATATGCATACATATATATGTGTGTGCATATATATATCTATTTGTACATAAATTCGTATATATGCGTATATATGTGTGTGTATATGGGTATATATGTGTAACTTAAAACTTTAGTTAATTCTACTGTTTTTGACCATGGGAGAATTTTAAAAACACTCTATAATATTAGTGTGAATGTTCTTGGCTTCTACAAATCTCAACATCAGGGTTGGTTTGATGATAATGATTATGAAATAACTCAAAAGTGAATTGCATCAAATTTTGTCTGCTTCTCATGAAAATCGGAAATCTGTTGAACAGTCACTTAAACCAAACAAAAGTCTACTTTAAAGGCGACTCTGCCAAATTAAAAATCAATGGTAGGCTAAACTCTCCAATCAAATTCAGATGCCTTTCTATCGCAAAGACTCCAAGTGCATTTATAATTAGATTAAAATGACTTTGGTCTTCAAACATCGTCGCGGATGATGGAACTACTCTTATAAAAGATCCGAACAAGATTCTTTTTTGTATGACTGATCATTACCTTGATCTCCTTGACAACCTCCCGGATGTTAATGAAGATGTCATTAATAGATTTTTACCACAACAGAAGCTTATCCATGACGAGAGTACACCCGAAATATCTGAGACACATTCTGGGCATCAACTCTTTTACAGCTGATACGGATGTCTTCATGCGAGCTGACGTACCATGCATTGAAAAGTTGATTATACGTTACCAGATGACGTGGACTTGAGATATATATAGATTGGATGCTGAGAGACTAACCAAGCGCCTGTTTTAGTGCGAAATTATAAAAAGAAAGCATCCACAACACAAACGAAAGAAAAGCTTCAAAAACAACATTAAGGATAATCTAAAAGCTCTCGGTGTTGTCTAGCTGGGAGAGTGCCTCCAGTGATCGTGAAAAGTGTAGCGCCATGGTTTATCACGGCTGTGATAGCTTTAAGAAGAAAAAGTATGCTTACACAAAAATTAAGTGTGATACTCGGACGAGAAATCTGTCAGAACTGTCAGAGTCTTTTGTGCTGAACAAGTTTGTGATTTATGCAGTAAAATGAATTAATATAGTGGCGGTCTAGTTAATCATAAACGATCATATGGATATCAGTCTTTGTTGGACGGGGAAAACACTGCAGAGCACAGATGTTCTGTTTGCTCTATGGTCTGCAAATCACGTGGAGGTTTGAAGCATCATATGAATGCCCAGACTAAAGCTTCCAGAACCAGATGATAAGCAATTGGAAATAGAAGAGGAACTCTGTAACACAATAGAAAAAGTCAACAATATGAGCATGGAAGAAAGGCCTAGGTTACCTAAAATACAAGCCTCAAGATTCTTTAAGTCATTGATCATCAAAGTCAATATTGCTCTTATAAGGCTTGTTCCAGAAGAAATAGACCTCAGGCAGCTAAATAACGTCACATATGCAGCTGGGCTGTACATTAGCAACAAAATACTTCCTCTGAATAAACACCAAAATAGAAATAAAATACCTAATGTAACCAAAGCAACACCAAAATGGAAAGCCAAGCTGATAAAAAAATAAACACCTGTAGAAAGGAACTTAGCCAATTAAAGCAGTTCATGAATAATCCCACAGTGGAAGGTAGACTCAGAAACATCGTCAAAAGAATCCGTGCGAAATTTAAAACAAATTTTAAAAATATCAGAAGCATAGTGAAGGAACTGGAAGGCAAAATACCAGCCATTGCCCAAAGAATTAAACATCGCATGGCAAAAATTCATGCAAAGACACAGAATAAGCTTTTTGCAAACAATCCCAGAACTTTCTACAGGAATCTAATAAGAGAGGAAATTAAAATCCAAGATCCCCCATGTAAACAGGAATTAGACGATTACTGGAGACCCTTATTTGAAAAAAAAGGAAGTACATAACGAAGAGGCCCAGTGGATCGGGGATATTATCAATGCAAACCAAAAATAAAAGAGAAATGTCAGAGCCAGAAATAACGCCAGATAAAATAAGATCAAAGCTGGCACAAGCTTCAAATCACAAGAAACCTGGTATCGACAACATATCTAACTTCTGGTTAAAACAGCTAACAGCATTGCATGATCATTATAGCAGATGTTTCACCAGAATGTTGAAAGCTTATGAAGCGACACCATCATGGCTATTAAAAGGCGATACAAGCTTAATAGTTAAAAGCACAGAAACCAAAAACCCTAGCAAATATCGCCCAATATGCTACCTAACCACGACTTACAAGCTGTTCACTGGATTAATAGCTGACAGCATATATGACCATCTTTCATCCGGTGATTATCTTGAGGAGGAACAAACAGGATGTAGGAAAAACTGCCTGGGCACCAAAGATCAGTTGCTCATTAATAAGACCATTTTGGAAGA
>NC_136519.1:58483534-58508534 GCF_053919585.1 Euprymna scolopes
CTTCTCACTAGCAACGATCTTTCTACGGAAGGGTAGTTGAAGAAAGGGAATTGTCATTGCTTTGGATTCAATTGTTTAGTTACTGGAATGTCAAAAGTTTTAAAATTAAGAGAATTTGTTTATAAACATAAAAGAGACTCGGCATTGTTCAAAGCGCATTATTTTTGCTTAAAACATAACTTTGAATGTTTTTGACAATGCGTCAGTTCATTCATCGTAGCTAATGAAGAATATATTAAGTAGCATATTTTTCACAAAAGAATTCGAAAATAATAAACTAACCCTAAAGATGAAGATAGAAATTTACATACCCAGATACCAACACCTTTCAAAATCGTTATACAAATACCAAAACAAAATTTAAAGTGTAGTGTAAATTTAATATTTTTATCTGAAATTTAATGAAATAAAAATTAAAGTAAAAGATCTAAAAGCAGTCGTAAAACATCTAATTACTAAGTACCATGCATAAAAGCAAGACACGGCTATTGACAACAAACGGCCCAGTGGGTCAAGGTATAAGTCAGTATATCTGATCTACGATTGCAGCAATGTTGTTAATTTTCTCTGATCACCATACCATTGAGAAGCGCTAAAAGCATTTTGAACAATGGGGTAAATGTCCATTAATTGATGTAAGCGAATATGAAGTTGGAAACAGGGGGGGGGATAACAGAGAAGAAAGACCAGCACGTAAACACTTATGTATAAAACGTTTGGGTTTCTTGATCGCTCATTGGTGAGAACGTAACATGGGCGATTCATGTTTGATGGAAACGTAACATGTATGATCTCTCATTGATGAAAATATAATATATATAATATATATAATATATGTAATATATGTAAATGAACACAAATGCACATATATTAGACATATCCAAATTACTAATTATTATGTATAATGGCTTATAATAGAGTATATATATATATATATATATATATATATATATATATATATATATATATATATATCGTTTGTTGAATAAAATATTCATTAAAACACTTGTGCATTTTTATATTTTATCTAATAATCAATACAAACTCAGTCCGGATACAACATTAAAAGGTCAAAACTAGCAACGCACGGCTTTGTTTCGAGAATTTTTGAACAACTACAAGTAATCGTATTGTTGCCTTTGTTAAACGAATATCGAAAATGTTTTGCAGCTTACACTTACTTTTGCATTGATCAAAAGATTCTCTTTTATTATAAAATCTATTATCAAATCGTATTCTATTCATTGTACAATTTTTATGCCCAATTCAGTTTACTATATTTCTTCAGATCAATGCATTATCTTTCAGTGCACAATTTAAAGGGTGTGGCGCAGAATCTGTTTCCATGACACCATCCTCCAAAACATTACCTTTTCCATTTTTATTTCCTGGGTGGGGGATTATATTGCATCTGTTCTTTCGTCGTTAACTTATTCTCCACACTTTTACCTTCGCATGGGGGGGGGCAGTGTATTATATTTTCATTAGTATAGGTATTTTTCTTAGCTTAATAAATTTTGATCAACCATCACAAGAAATCCTAAAGTTTAGGATAGAAAAAGTCGCTTCAGCGTCCGAAACATATCACTGGTAATTAGTGACTTCAGTGCTGTATTGATTAAAAGAAAATGAGTAAAAACTACGAAAATTTAAAATATTTGAATTCTGTGACCTTACTACTTATGATCATCGAAATTTACATTAATAATTTACATTAATAACGGCTATAATAGAGCTAAGTGAGAACTTTTATTAAGTGAACAATCCTGCTCAATAATCAATTGCCTCGCTGACTCCAGTTAGCGGATTTGGGATTTATCATATTTTAATAATAACATTGTTTGATGAAGAAAACAATTTCGAGAGATTAGTATGAAAAGTCGTTTTGGCCAAGTTTAGTAGCAGAGTCTGACCCTGATGTTAACTTTCAAGAACGGTCGACGTGAGAGCAAACTTGATGAAAATTTACTTCGATAGGAGATTATGCACGTTTGGCACAGAGCCAATCAGAAAAGAAAGAGATATGCCATAACGACCTCTGATTCGCTAGTTTGAACTAGGCGAGCTTCATTCACAACCCATCACGCGAATATGTAAGCTTGTGCACGAGGGATTCTTAGTCAACTGAGCAGTAAAATTAAGGAGAATAGAATAGGGGTGAGTTGATAGCGAACTGAACAAAATAGCCCCTGGGAAATACGCCGACTTTGAAATACTGCTGTCAATTACTCTCTCACAAGCTGAAGCCTTAGTCAGATATTTTTGTCACATCTCGTATTTTGCACAAACAAAAATAGATTTGTGTTTGGTTAACACCCTTACAGTTGATCATTCCTCGCTTCACATTACCGCGAAGAAAGGTTTCTCCACACATCCACAACTACAGAATGTTTGTGACAACATAGGAAGAAAAGAACAAAAATCAAATTCATGAAATTATTGCTGCCAATTCCCACCTATCGAGATTTACAATATACGTGGATTATGGGTGACTGTTTCTCACCTAGAGAAACAGTCAACCATAATTCGCAGATGATGCGACGCGTGTTAAACTGTGAACTCTGAAGTGATTTAATTCCAACTGCCTATACGATAATCTTGTACAGTGGTTTGATATTAGTACTAACCGCTATTGGTCGCAAATAGTGCGACCTGCGTTAAACTGTGGATTCTGAAGCGATTTAATTTCAACTTCCTATACAGTTTTCTTTGAACAGTGGTATTGTATTAGAACTTTGTAGTCATATAGTTTATGTTAATATAATTTTTTGTAAGAAAGAAACTGGATTTTTTATTTATTACTTCTGCGAAGGTGTTTGCATTGCTATCAGACCGGATGATCAACTTGAGTTATTTTTCAGGGAGAGGGTGGTGACCCGCAGATCAACAAAAATAATCACAACGTAGAGTGTGGCCGCACATATCTCCCTGGATTGACGGACTTTTCCAATTGAAATAAAATAACCAGAATCCCTCGTCAAACTCTGTTCCGTGTAGACGATGAGGCCAAACTGTCGTGTTGTGAGAAATGTTCTGGGTGACTAGAATAACTGTTGAACTATGTTGGGGCGTTCCGTGACCGGAAAAGTCTAAAACGAACTCATATGAGTATAAAATAGACTTCGTGGCTTAGTGGGGGATGCCCTTTTCTCAACCTTGCAACCTCTCTCCCACAGGAGAGACGTTGCGAGCCTATCCTTGTTTTATCGTTATTTCCATGGCAGGTGCCCGTCTGAACTCCAATCTCTGGTCCCCCCTCGCTAATCTTTCACGAAAAACACCCGTCTAGCCGAATCCACTGTGAAAATTTCCCCCACTCTTTCTCTGTGCCTAAATCAAAACGTGGATTCCATGAACAAAGCTTCTTTCTTAGAACTGCGCGCCTGTGGAACTCTGTTCCGTCTGCCTGCTTCCCACCTGACTACAATTTGGATGTGTTCAAGTCCAACGTTAACAAATTCCTAATGAACCGCCCCCTTAAGTAAACACTTCATCAAATCTCCACACTAACGTAATGTACTTGCAATAACCCTTATCCCTGAGTGGCTTCCGGGCCTTGATAAGTGGTGACCACTGTGTAAAATATATATATATATATATATATATATATATATATATATATATATATATATATATATACCGGCGTACCTCTTCAAGGTTGGACAAGTCAGGTTAATTATAACCGACAGTTCGGGAAGCCAAAAAATATTTACATGATTTCATGCTCGGCTGAGAAAAAGGGCAGATTCTTACAACAAGAACATTAGGATCCAACTTATCTCGATGCATATTTATCCCAACATTCTTACCCGTACTCAACTAACCAAACGTTTTAGGGAACTACTAAATGGAGAATTCCCAAGTTGTATCTCATACTACTGACTGAATAATATGACTTCTTTCAATATTTGCTAGATAGATATATGTTACTATTAAACCTGTTATATAATGTTATAGAGCCACTATGTCCTCTAAGGTTTTTATGTTTTCTATGGTTGTTCATTGTTTCTATGCCTATATTTTGTTTAATCTCTATTCTTTGATCCACTATGCTATTTTATTCTTATATTTTATATTATATTATCGTATTTATTTTTGGCAATATTTTCCATTATTATAATCCTCGACTTTACAACATTTCGATGCTTTCTTCTACTAGAATTCCAGCTCTATTTTAATTCATTGTTCCTCTCAAACCTCAACTATCTCCACGCTTATACAATGGCTATACCATATCCCTGCGTTTTTAGTACTTTTCTTTCATCCTTTATGTTTTATATTTCATATATACACACACACATATATACATATATACATATATATATATATATATATATATATATATATATATATATATATATATATATATATATAGATAGATAGATAGATATAGATATGTATATGAATATATATATATATGAATATGTATATGTATATATATATATATATATATATATATATATATATATATATATATATATATATATATATATATATATAGTCAAATATTTCTTTCTCTTATATAATTTTACAATTTCATCCTCACTTCTCCTTTCTGACTAAAATCAGAAGGCTTTGAAATGCCTAGATAAAAAGGGCGTTCATAACTTCTGTTTCAATATGATGTGAGCTCCTTATTGAACTGACAAGCATATTCTTTCATACCTATATTTATTTTGTCTTGCCTATATATATATATATATATATATATATATATATATATATATATATATATGAAGCTGAATGTCTGTGTGTGTGTGTCTGTTTGGTTACGAATAGGCTCCTATATGGTTGACTATTTTAAAATGCTGATTACATATAATCATAAAAGATGTATCGAGACAAAGAAATGGGTATGTTTGATCTGGCAGAATGGTGGTTCATTAAAATGGTGGGGTTTGCGTTCACGCCTGGTCCACAAAGTATAGAAATAAAAAATAAAAAATAAAAAAAAAACGTTTACAAGTGTTTTTGATATAGATGTACATAAGAATACTTTGATAAGTATGTTTTAACTTAAATAGGGATGATATAATAAAATTGTGGGGTCTGCGTTCGTTCCTGGGCTTCATGGAATGGAAATAGGCACAAACTTTAATAAAGACTTTTCATATCTATCTGTGTAAGTATACTTTTATAATTATGTTTCAGTTTGAAGAAATATGTCACAAAGTTTAACAAGATTTTTTTATATAGATCCACAGAATATTGTGACAAGTGTTTCAGTGTGAACAGGAACGGTATAATAAATTATGGGGTTTATCTATTTTATTTTTACTTTCATCATATTTTGCTTTGATTTTGATACCCCCAAATTCAAAGCTATCTCTTTACAACCCTTCATTTTCATACTTTCATAAATCAGAGTCCATTTTCTGTAGGCTGTTTTTGAACCCAGTCAACGACGGGTACTTTTGCTAATATATATATATATATATATATATATATATATATATATATATATATACACTTTCTTTAATAATTGGTATTAAAGATTCTAAAACTATCTAAAAATGCAAATCTACTCGGAAGAATTATGCCAAATATTAGCGTGAATTCTCCTTAAGAATCATGTTATGTATTTTTTAGATTATTCTTTCACTGGAGTAGTTGAAAGTAGGTTAGTGTCGTTAAATTTTCTTAATTCAGTAGTGAAATGTAGTTATTACAAAAAACAGCTTTTAAGAATAATATTCCATAGTGCTTTATCAACAATTATGGCCGCCATCTTCGCCATCTGCTTCTAAATCTGTTTGAAGTTTAATTTGAAATTCTGTTCTGTAAAATTTTGTTCCGTTTCGTTTTGTCTCATTGTATTTTTTTTTTCACCAATAAGCTTCCAAGAAAATTTATATTACCGATCCCAAGTTTCATCGGGAACATCTTAGGTATACGAACTTACCCAATAAACTGCATATATTATGGGCCTATTTGCTAAGAAGTTATTTTATGAAAGAAATTTTCGATTGTACGTGTCTTCTTTTAAAATGTTGTCTATAATCTTATTTCGGTACCGCTGCACCATACGAATGGACATGAAGCTAACTCTGTTTAGTAAAAGTAAATGACAAAGTGTCGAAACGGTTCCAAATGAAAAGCTACAGAATAAAAATATGAAAATAATTATGAAAAATCGGAACTTGATCTTTTTGTGTCTGATTATTCCAATTGCTTTTTTATCCTCATTGCGTAAGTTATGTCATAGAATGCAGTCTTCAGTGACACTCTTAAAAGTTCAATCTTCAGTACAAACGATAATAAGAATACGGTTGCGAACGTCTACCCAGTCATGATTGACAAAAAAAAGGGCATGCACCTGCGTGTTCTGTTCGAAATTTCGTGCAGGTTTTTGAGTTCAACAAAATACACTTGTAGAAAAAGGGAGGTTACATGAGCCAGCACATTGTAAGGATAACACTTACAACGATAACAATGGATCTAATAATCCAAGTAATACAAATTTAGTACTCTAATTTAAAAGCATTTGTCTTGTCTAAAATATGGAAATACCTTTCTATTTGTATATTTTGGTAAATATCGGAACACGATTTCCTTATTGAAATTGCTTAGGTCGTAAATCTATAAATACTGGCGCCAAAAAGTGCCGTCGTTTTATGCGTCTTCCTGCGTTTCTACATGATGCTGAATCTACTAATACATTGTTACAGTTTCAACCTGCATATTCTTTCAACGCTTCAAACAAACTATATTCCCAAAACCACTAGCCTTGATCAAGAAGAGACTAAAGCTTGCTGCTATAGTTTCAAATGATCTGAAATAACAGCAACGGAACACTTGATTCCAAATATTTCTCATATGTTATGTTTCCCCTCTTCTGGAAAAAGGATACGATTATGAATAACTCCAGTATTAAATAATCTTTGAACACTGTTGAAATGTACTTTTTGTAGAGAAACCAAAGAGGGGAGATATAACATATTTGGAATCAAGTCTCCCATTTGCATTTCAAATTATTTAAATCTATAGCAACAAGTTTTTAGTCTCTCCTTCTATCAACACCAAAGATATGGGGGAAATATCAGATATTTTTTAACTTATATGTAAAACTAGAATAACAAATGCCTATGATTGAAACATTTTATGGCTGTATAAAGCGCCAAAAAGGCATTGGGTAATGGATTATCCCTTTAATGAGCGCCTTAAAAGGCAAATGTCATATAGCTTACTATACAATTGAGGTCATTACATTTCCAACGAGACTTCATTTATTAAATTCTAATCAATAGTCGCTGAGATTTGGAACTTATAAATTGCCAAAAAATTAGGTATATCTATTTATCTATATCTATATATATATGTTGTGGTGTTAGTATTTGAATAATTGACAAGGAAGACACAATAACAGTTAATTAAATATGTATTTATGAAAATTCAATAAGAAGGTAATTAACCTATATTTTGGCTAGTGACAACAACCATACTCTCTGCGTGTCTGTCTCTGACTAATTTCATAAACCGATCCTCGTTACCTGGAAGTGACGTCATGGACGAATGTTACATCATGGAATAGTTCATTATTCCAGAGAGTAGGGGTAGGATCGATCATTAGTGGATCGGTGACCTTTCTTTTCTGAACAGACCATCGTTGTTCCGGTGTTTTTGCGAGGGGAGGGGGTCGAGATCAAATGTCTCGAAAATAGTGTCAATCGGTCGGAGGAATCCAACGATGGTGTATCGCTGGTGTCGGACCATGTTGTTTTTGTTTCTTTTGCAATGCGTTGCTTTGTGGGGTTTTCCTGCCACATTCATTGCATATTTTGTTTCTGTAAAAAATCTAATGGACCAATGTTGTTCGACACAACGGTTGCGCAACCTTGTGGGCGAATTCGGTTTGGAGATTGGATGGCCACTCTTTAGTTGTGCTTGGTTTTTCCTGCAGTTTGTTTTTTTCCCCCGTGAGAGAAATCCTTTGGTCTGAAACTAGTCCTTCGTACGTATGACACGCTTTATGCCTCGATGTTTTGCGAGTCGTTATTTACATTAACTACACGTCAGCAATCCTCGGCAAACTTCGGAAGAATGAGTCCGTTTTTACTTACGAGTCGAGATAGAACTCGTCGTCTTATGTCTCCGTTGCGGAGAGGAGACCGAAAAAGCTAGTTGAAAATCGTCACGGTATTTGTTAACAATAGACGCGAAGGTGAGATAGTTATTGTCATTGCCTTTTGTCAGGTTGAAGCACTTCAATCTCTTGTGAAAAAGCATCGCATTTAGGCTGAAGAGTTCATATAAGAGCTTGATTGCTTCTGAGAATTCCAGCTCGTTCGTCTTCCTGGAGAAAATAGAGTCAACAAACTTACTGTGTTTGTGGTCTCTTGCGCCTGTAAAAGAAGGCGAACCTTTTTAGTCTATAAAATATTCCTCCAGTTGTTGCTGGTGATCCATTTGAGCCTTAGTAATGCGAAATCATGGCTTTAAAGTCCTCCATATTGGATATCTTTCCGAGGTGAAGGACAAAAATGCTTTTCTGAAACTCGGAGAAGAAAAATCTTCATCTCATCACTCTTATCTTTTTCTCCATCGTCTTTCAGGACGCTTTTAGAAAAATCTTGAAGGAGGGGGGAAGAAAATGTTTGTTTTGTGTCTGTGTGTGTGAAGACTGTCAGGTCTCACTTTGGTATTTCCATATACAAAACTTTAAAACAAACTAACATGGAGGGAGAAAGATTTTTTTTCAAAAATTTACGCAAACAAAAATGTCTTCATTTCATAAAATGAAATGTTCATTTCCAACAATAGTCAGGAAAAGAAAAAAATATATTTCTCAAAGGAAAAATATTGAACAAGTTTCAGTTTTCCAGTCCATAAAATAAAATATTCATTTCCGACGAGACTCCAAAAAAGAAAAAATATTCAGACTAGAAGAGAAAAAACTTGAACATTTCAGTTTTCGATGAATAAATAAAAGAAACAAGTCAACTACGAACACGCAAACTTTTGTCAACCTTTAAAATTAAGCAGTTCTTCTTTTCAAGCTGAAGAGACTAATTTGCCTAAAAATGTTAATTTAGTTTAATTCTTATTCTTGTCTTCACAAAGTACAGCATAACGTTTATTTCTTATTTCTTTTTCCTTTGGTACAAGTAAGAAAATGGTAAGTCCAAGAGTATAACTTGTTAGATTTATGGTAATTCTAATGTTTTTGTTCGGTTAGAGATTAGCAATAACTGTGTAAAGGTGTTACCATGCCTAAAGCAAGGAAACTAACCGAGGTAGAGTGCTCTCGAATTCTAGGATTCCATAAGCAAGGTTTGTCACAGGGATCGATAGCAGCTAAGGTAAATCGCAGTAAAACTGTTATTTGCAACTTTCTAAAGAACACTGAGAATTATGGAAAAGCAAAATGCTTTGGTACGCCCCCCCCCAGAATTTCTCCTGCATTGAGTAGGAAAATCAGACGGGTTTTTATGAATGACAGAGGACTTTCTTCTAGTCGAATTAAGTCGGTTACAGATGCTGATTGCAGTCCAATAAACATCAGAAAAAAAGGCATGGTAAATAAAAAGCTTAAACAAATTTCTCGATTGCTTCCATGTCAAAAAGTGAACCGCTTAAGATTTGGTTGTGAATACCAAACCTGGGGCGTTGAGAAGTGGAAGAAAGTCCTGTTTTCTGATGAAAAAATTCAATTTAGATGGTCCTGATGGCTTCCAGCGATATTGTCATGACAAAAACATGGCATTGAAATTTTTTCCACACATCATAGTTGTAGAAGGTCCGTAACAGTATAGGGTGCCTCTTCTTACAGAGGGACGATGGAGCTCCAGGTGGTGCAAGGTCGTCATACAGCTTCTGGTTATGTTAGCATGATACGAAAAGCATCTTTGATGATGGAGGGTCATCGTTTGTGTGGGGATGGATGGTTATTCCAACAGGATAATGCTGCAATCAACACTGCAAGACGGACATTGAGCTTTCTACAAGAAAATAGAGTCCATCTCTTGGGGTACCCTATATGCTCACCGGACTTGAATCCAATTGAAACTGTTTGGGGGTGGATGATAAGAGAGGTTCATTGAAATGGCCAACAATATTCAATAAAAAATGAAATTCGTGAAGGTATCTTCAGAAACTGGAGAAGGATCCCCCGCACTTTAATGTAACCCCTTATTTCTAGCATGCCCCAAATAATTTTTGAAGTTATCAAAAGCAGTGGAGGTAGAACTCATTATTAAGTTTGATTGTTGAATGTTTTCATACACTTTTTGTACAATTTAATAGAATTTTTGTCACTGGTCTTATAATTTTCATCATGTGTAAAACGCATAATTTATTATAAATGTAAATTTCAAAAATAAATCTTTGGAATGTAGCTTTTTGTTTTCATAACCTTTTAGATTATTGTATTTGTAACATTCATTCAGAGTAGTCCAAAATCTATCCTTAAATATAGTTTTTTTTAAAAAGATTTTTAAGTACTCTTAAATTTTCGATCAGCAGTATATATATATATATATATATATATATATATGTATATATATATATATATATATATATATATATATACCCACACAGGCTCTTCAGTCTTGGACAAACTATGGATACCCACGAAAATGTGCATGCGCGTGAAATGTTTGTGGCAAGAGGTGCGTAATCCCATCCACACTTCTCTTGAGTCGACATCGTTAAATACCAGTGGCAAGTGAAGTGTATGTACAAAGTCTGGAAACAAATGCAGAGAGCAGATGCAACGCCTAAAATTCCCAGATGGTCGCCCATCTGGCACTAACCAGGCTCAACGTTGCTTTTCGCTGATCTGACGAGAACCGATGTGTCAACGCGATTATACAGTATATATGCATATATATAATTACACGTATGTATATATGAATTCGTATTACTGTCTGTTTGTTTGTTGTTCAATATTTGATTAATATATACAAAATATTCATTACTTTATTATTTCATGTATTTCTATATATAGTATGATTCTTGCAAAATATACAATTAAGAGGCCACCTTCTTTGCATATTACAGTAAGGAAAATTTATTTTACTTAATAGCTGTATGTTAGTCAAATTTTCTAACCAGAGCATTGATTTAAATGTTCTATTTTTGACTCATTTAATCAACTTTAAAAATAATTATATTGATAATATATGTAATTTAATTTATTTGGAATTATTATTTCCGACATCGATTTTTTTAGAAACGTAGAGTTATTTCCCACTGTACACTTCGAAAAATTAATAAAACAAAAACTCTGTACCAAATAATTTAGTAAGTTTCTAGCGTGAAAAAATTATTCTATGTAGACAGAAAAATGTTTTGCTTTTTTTAAAAATATTCGAACAAAAGAAAGACTTACAAATAAACTGAGAGTATTTCATTTGTGTTTTTAGGAGTTTTATTTTTTTAAACTTCACTTAAAATACACGTTCCTGTTAATGTTTATAAATATTATTTTCCGGCTATGCAATCGTTGTGGTACAGTGTGTAAAAAATTTTGCAAATTACCTTTTCCCTTCTTTCGCGTTTCAGTTTTGAGCCTGCTTATGCGGCTATTTTTTGTGGTCGCTCGGGCATTTGCTGCTATTTTTATTGGGGCAAAAGTTGTTTTGATTCATTTAATTATTATTTTATTTTATTTTGGGAGGATCCAGCGCATGGGAAACAAAAAGTACTCAATATCTGAAGAATAGCTTCTTCTCTTTGTATCCTTTCTGCGGAAAGATCTGGTGGAGAGTGTATCACGTACTTCTTTTTTTTTTGAACGATTACATTTACATGTGCTTATCCTTTATTTTATATTTGAAATTGTTGTGGGGTTATCGACGTTGCCCACGATGAAAATGCGTAACATCCTTAGTATGGCAGGTGTGTTTCAAACAGAACTTCATGTCGACTCGGGCAACGCTGTGTACCCATACTAGCGTATATATATATATATATATATATATATATATATATATATATATATATATATATATATATATATAGTTGAGCACTTTCAGTTAAATTAAGTCAGTCAATTTAGCTCTTATGCATAGATCATCGTATAACGATTAGATCACTGTCTGACTGACGTAAAGAACATTTAAAAATAAAATGTTTAAATTCGACGTTATTTCACGCGGTTAATGGTAGCCAAATGGATAAGTATTTGCTAATCGATGGCTCGTGTTGCCGAGTTTGAATCTGTCGACTGGTGTTAATCGTAACACCCTACACAGAAGATTACCGAAAGGATGAAACACTTGTGTCTGTACGTATTAAATTATTATAGTAAAAAAAAATAATTATACATTATATATATATATATTTATATATATATATTCGTATTATATATATATATATATATATATATATATATATATATATATTCGTAGCCTAATTGAATATATAAATGCTCATATTATTGGTTCTATGAATGAAACTACATAAAAGTTTGTAAGGCCTTTTTAAAGATTATCATTCAAACACGGTAGTGTTTTAATATATGGTTAAATGGCAGTTTTAGTCATTTAGTACTGCTTTAAAGTTTCACTGCTCACTCATTTATCGATGGGGGAAAAATAAGACTGAAATTAAACAAAGAACAAGTGAATTTATTGGAAGTCAGGAAAAATCATGGATTACAATAGAAAAATGAGAGCATGAAAAGTAATAGGGTTAAGCTTTATAACTTAAAATATTTCAGCATAAAGATTTTTAAAAATTCAATTTATAATTTATAATTTTATGACAATTTGTAAAAAAAGCAATATATTTTGAAAATAATAAAACATGCACAAATTTGCCTACATTTGTATATATGGTGTGCTGGGGAGCATTTGTTGCTTTTTGGATGAATTTGTTTTTTTTTTTTTCTGCTTCGTTGTTTCTCCCGGTGGCCTTGCCAGGCCAGTGACACACACACACACAGATATATATATATATATATATATATATATATAAAATGGAGATAAACATTGCAAAAATAAATGGGTTTTTATGTCATTATTATTGATGTATCTTCTGTCAGTTTTTTAAAACTTATTATATAATGTTCTTGTATTTGTTGTTGTAGTATTTTTTTACTAATTATTCTGTAAATTTTTCTGCTTATTATTAATAATGCATTGTTTGATTCTATTATGAAGCGTTATATTTGCACTAAAGTAAAATATCATCCGTCAGAAGTGAAGGCTAAATATATCCTCCAATCTATTTACAAAATGTGTGTTTCATAATAAACTTCATTTTTAACACATTGTAAAAAAGAAGGAAAGCGGGGTATCGTCATTGTTAAGATAGCATTCCTTTCCTAATTATTTGGAAACGTTACCATGACGACACATAATCAAAAAATGTCGTTTGTTAAGGTTTAGATACGCCCCTAAACAGTTTTTTCTTATTAAGACTATCACTCTTTAGTTTTAAATAGCATCTTCTTTTGGGCTGACACACATTTGAAAAAAAAACATCTTTGGTCTGACACACATTTGAAAAAACATCTTTGTTAAGCCACACTTTCGTAAAAAAACATATTTGGCAAGCAACACATTTGAAAAATAATCTTTGTGAAGCCACACTTAAAAAAAAAACATCTTTGGTAAGTCACACATGTGAAAAAACATCCTTGGTAAGCTACACTTTTGAAAAATATATTTTGTCTGTCACACGGTTAAAACAAACTTTTGGTCTACTACACAATTGAAAGAGCATCTTTGGTAAGCCACACTTAAAAAAACCTTTCGTGTGCCACACATTTAAAAGCCACACGTTTGAAAAAAAAACTCTTTGCTTGGAACACATTTAAAATAACATATTATGTACGCTGCACATTTGAAAAAAACATCATTGGTAAGCCATAAATTTGAGAGAACATCTTTAGTTTGAGACCTCTTTGTGAAAACATTTTTGGTTTGCAACACATTTGAAAAAACATCTTGTATATGCCACACATTTGAAAACATACATGTAGTAAGACACACATTTGAAAGTACGTCTAATGTAAGCCACACATTTAGAAGAACATTTTGATCTGCCACGCAATTAAAAACAAACAATCTTTTGTAAGTCACACATTTGGAAGGACATTTTTGGTTCGTCACACATTTGGAAAAAAAACATGTTTTGTCTGATACACATTTTAAAGAAAACTTTTGGTAAGCCACACATTAAAAAACACCTTTTGTCTGCCACACACTTTAAAGCACATTTTTTTGTCTTCCACACATTTGAAAAAACATTTTTGGTCTGCCTCTCATTTGAAAAAACATTTTCGGTCTGCCACATATTTGAAAAAATGCATTTTCTTTTGTATGTAATGCATTGGAACTAACGTTTTTTCTTGTATGTTACACATATGAACGCACATATGCGTTGGTCTGTCAATTTTATATGAAAGCACATATGCGTTGGTCTGTCAATTTTATATGGAAGCACATATACGTTGGTCTGTCAATTCCATATGAAATCAACTATTCCTTGGTCTGTCAATTTCATATAAAAACACATATGCGTTAGTCTGTCAATTTCATATGAAAGCACATATGCCTTGCTCTGTCAATTTCATATGAAAGCACATATGCGTTGGTCTGTCAATTTTATATGAAAGCACATATGCCTTGGACTGTCAATTTCATATGAAAGCACATATGCGTTGGTCTGTCAATTCCATATGAAAGCAACTATTCCTTGGTCTGTCAATTTCATATGAAAGCACATATACGTTGGTCTGTCAATTCAACCTTTCATCATTATGTTATGTTGGTTCTTTCATCATTTATTCAACCGACGTATCGTAGAACAGTCTAAAAGTTATCGAATTTAGTAGGCGGGATCAAAATTGGGAAGTGTTTCTCTTTCAACAATAACAAATTATATGCTAAGCGGATATTTTGAAACGCAATTTTAATCCGAATAAAATTACCTAACCCGATTTACCTTGGAAATTCTTCAGTAAATTTCAGAATCATTATCAATTATTTATGGACATTTTTATTGACGTCATAATTATATGTTTCCCAAATAATCTCGAACGAATACAATGTCAAAGAATTTTCACATAGTGGCAATTAACAAGTTAGCTTCGTTTACTGCGATATATGAAATGTAATGCTTTTAATTTCCCTCTCTTAATATAATCATTCACTCGAAATCTTTCTATTTTTTCTATCACTTTTATGATCGGATCTTCCTTATTATTTTCCCTTTCTTTCTTGCATTCATTTATCATCCTTTAAATCATTTTTTTCTTTTCTTTCGCCCCTCTCATACACTTATTTCACGCACGGTTATATTCACTTCTACATTTCCTCTATCCTTCTCCCTCACTCATTCATTCTATTTTCTTGCTGTATCACACAGGTTCCTTATTTCTTTAACTATATCAATCTTCTCTTTCTACCTTTGCACATTTTCTGTCTCGCTCAGGCCCATACATTTAGTTTTCCACAATCTTTATCTCTCATAGTTTCACCTACCGACGAGGGCTATTAATGAGACAAATTTCAGCTAAAAGTCAGATCTGGTCATAACTGAACTCCACAAAGGCAATAGCACAATAGCGTTTAACAATTACCATAAATAACTTTATATTTACAGTTTTTTTTGCATCCCGCTATATTTATTTCTTCCTTCATTAAAGATTTTACAATGTTTCTTTACAATATCGTCTTCTAACTCCAAGAATATTTTTAATAATTTTCCATTATCTATCTATCTATCTATCTATCTATCTATCTATTTATCTATCTATCTATCTATCTATCTATATATATATATATATATATATATATATGTATATATATATATATATATACAAATATAAGTACCTTAAAATCGTGGTTAAGACCAAATGAATCATTTCGATGTGAAAATCATTTTTATCATAGACGTCGTATACGTCAATGACGTTTACATCATACGCAGGTAAACGAAACTTCATTGTTATTTTATACTGTTTCCTTGTTATATATATATATATATATATATATATATATATATATATATATATATATATATATATATATATATATATATATATCAGACCTGATGAGTCATATACAGGACGCATATGTGTATGTAGGTCACTATATTATAGATATAATATATATATATATTTATATTCATAAATTTATATGTATATATATGTGCGTGTGTGTGTGCGTGTGTGTGCGTATGTGTGTATACTTCGAAAGTATTTTTCTTTAAGCATATTTAGTTGAATATTACAGACACTTATGTCTTAATATTTTTTATCGTTTGAAAATGCTTTATGAGTCGTCGGATTTCAGGGTTGAACTGATCAATGAAATTTTGTTGGTTGGTTTTATTGTTTATTCAGTTTCTCTAACATATATACTACTGGGTAAAAGTTCTTAGTAATTTGCACTGAAGTTTGAACCTCAAGAAGTTAATTTTTCACACCGTAATTTTACCAAGTACTCTATCCGCATCGCCAATTCTCAGCCCGGACGATGAAAAAATACAATTGCGAAATATTTAGAACTTCTACCTTATCATAGCTGGTGGAACGATAGCATACAACCTCCTACAAAGGAGCTAACCAAAAGCATTGTTTACCAAGTTCTTGATTGGTACGACCTCCTTTCATTTAATTTTATTATAAAAACACATTCAGTAACAAAAACATAACGAATGAAACCAAACTAGTTACTCAGTACTTGGAGATGAAAGCGAGCTTTCCCCAATAATCGTGCCGAAATAGTACGACATGTAATAATTTAGACGACCTATGTGGATTACTGTTGAATCATAACTCTGAAATTCTAAACTTTAAACACCTCCACATCTATTAAACTTTAATGAAATAAGATACACCTGTAAACAAAAAACTAAACTAAAGCGACACCATAAATCAGAAAAATGATTCTAAACACGCATTTAAATAAGTTCGTCTTTTAATTCGACAACTTTACAAAAAGATGATTCATATTATACAAAACAGAACAAAACAGGAGTAAAATCAATCAAACTTTTTTAAAGAGCACTCTCGATTAGCTAATGTAAACATTAAGCTGTGGGAGGAAATGCCAATGAATACGATTTGTAATCTAGACTATATATCGCGTGCATGTATAATACATCGACAATAATAATTCAATGCATGTTTGCCCGACGATTTCTAATGGGCATGAAACGAGAAATCTTCTATGTTTTTTAATTTTTATGAATATTTTTGAACTTACTAAGCCCACACAAACACACATACACACACACACAAACACACACACAAACACACACACACACACACACACATATATATATATATATATAGATAGATAGATAGATAGATAGATAGATAGATAGATATAGATAACAACAACAAATCTAAATTTATACGCAATAAAAATAAACAGTAAATTCATCTAGGTTTCGTGGCCTAACGGTTAAGGCGCCGGACTGTGGAAACATAGTCTTGAGTTCGATCCCTAGAAACGAGCTACGCTGATGAGAGTTAATCAAACTCGAAACCCGCGTGTACGTAGATTACTGTTTTAAAAATAATAAAAAAATAAATTAAAAAAAATATTATATATACGCCCAAACTAATTAGGGTGACTTTCTAAAATCTAGCTTCGAGGCGAATGTATCGTTTGAAAAAACAACAACAAATATATATATATATATATATATATATATATATATATATATATATATATATATATGCATGTATTGAGATTCAGAATAATCTATATATATAAAAGCGAAAATGGGTGTATGTATGTTGGCTTTTTGTGTATGTCCAAGAAAGGCTTTTTCCGAGAAGCAGTCTGTCGGCTCACAACTTCTTAAAACTTTTTACATCACATATAAATCATAATATCTATAAATCATAATATCTGCGAATTAACAACCGAGGTCGCCTTCTATTTTATTTGCTCGACTTCGGGAAGATAAATATTCAACATTTTTCGCTCGCCGCATGTGGATTAGGCTTTTTCGTATCATAAAAGCGACACTAATTCTGGCGGTATTTTTCCGTTCGCCGGAAATGTCCAAGTAGATAATGCCAAGGCCGGGACGAAAGGCTAAATAACTATTTTTTCGGTTCGCCGGAAATGTCCGAAAGCAATCAGCTTTGATCAATGTGGAAATATTTTCCTTATATCAGAAAATTGCTTATTCAATTTGGACAATCCCCTTTTTATGGGGAGCTGGTTTCCCCCACAACAGCTTGGGAAAGTCAAAATAAAAAAGCGTTCCCGCAATAAATAAATACTACCCCGCAGTCAAAGTTGACCTCATTAAAACGTGCACCTGCCAATTCTAAATAATTAAATAAATTCAAACGTTTCCGGTAGTATGTCGCGGGGGGGGGGGGCAATGGTTAACGTCGCACCTTTTTTTCAAACTTTAATTTCCAACTTTGTCTCAAGGGTTCGGGTTCGATCTTCACACTTACCTACCAAAACTTTTTTTTTATTTTACCCTCCCCCCCCCCGACACACACACACCTCCAAACACCCGGGAAACGCCGGGTACCCCCAGTAAGTTAGGAATAAAATCAAAAGGCGAAATATAGATTCACTTTGCATCTAGAATCAGCCAATACATTCAACAGTAAATATTAAATTACAATCACATTTATTTAATAATCACTTCTTCAGTGCAAAATTGAATGTTTATCATTTTGTTGCAGTTCAAGTTCACCAAGAATATTAAATTACACGTTTATTTATTTATTTATTTATCAACCCACTTATTTGCTTATGACTTTCTGTCAGCGGGTTACATATATATATATATATATATATATATATATATATATATATATATATATATATATAACATAAATTAAAATGGTAGTTTAATATAATATTTTATTTATTCAAAAGATTTAACTTTATATGTGAACACTTGTTTCAGATATTTTTAATCGATCTCTAATATCATCAGGCTCTGAAAAGGTATACTTTTTGGAAAATTTCGTTTTTCATCTCAGTGGACTCATTATGCTATACATCCAATAATGTCGTAGCTGAGACATGAGGCACATATGTAGTTAAAATATTTGTATAGACTATAACTCGGCAGAATAAATAATAAAATATTTTTAGTCATGATCCAAAAGTTCAACATCAACAATCACATTTATTTAATAATCACTTCTTCAGTGCAAAATTGAATGTTTATCATTTTGTTGCAGTTCAAGTTCACCAAGAAAATTTAGCGATACATACGCATACTTTCAACATTATTCCTGTAATTTTATATTTTTGTTGCCTGTTACTCTAATCGAAATGTGTACGATAATAGGGCGGAACGATCAAATTATCGATTTAGAATAGACGGCATGATTCCATTTTTGTTTGCTGAAAAGTTTTTTATCTTGTTGCAGACAATCTACTTGTTAGCCAATTGCAAATCCCAAGAGCGATAGGAAATTTCTATCATGTCTGAAATTGACACAATGTTTAACGAGCGAGATCGGAGATGCACCGCTGTACAACTCATACTCTCTATCGATCCAAGTTATGATAAGAGAACGATGGCCAGCACCTTAAAAATCCTAATCCGAACAGTTCAACGCTTGAGAGCATAGTTCAACGCATCAGATGACGCTTTGAAGGTGGTGGAACAGAAGCCGAAAACCAAGGACACCGCCAGGAAGACCCTGAAAAGGTCCTGGCAATTATCGAAGAAACTCCTCAGCGGCCTAATCGGCAGATTGCCAGAGATTTAGGCGTCTCACATGTGGTAAGGAGGATTTGAAGTGTAGGTCCTACAGCGTCAGACAAAATAGATGTTGACTTTGAAGACAAAGAACCTCAGGCTAATCAAGTCCACCATGCTACTCAACAAGCTGAAGCACTTAAGGAAGCCAAATATATTCTGGGTCTTTTCAGACTTAAATAATATCTGCCAGGACTAGGTTTAGAACAGTCAGAACATTCGCTAGATTACCACGAAAAGCAAGGACATGTCAAAGTAAATGAAAACAAAATTTACGACCATGGTTATGGATGTTGGTTTCGTTTCAAGTAGGGGCCACATCATTCAACCTCACATCTTCAAAATCAATTTGAAAGTAAACACCAAAGTGTACCTGGATGTGCTATAGCGTGTTATGATACCTTGTCCAATCAGGTGAGCGCTGGCTAACTCTGGTTGTGTCACCAGAGCTTAGCGGCAGTTTACATGTCTTAAAAGACCCAGGCTTTATTTTATCGTTCCACAATGAATTTGTTGCAATTGTTTTGCATAAATTATTTCTTGCAATTGGTTTGTATAAACTTATTTCTTGCAATTGGTTTGTATCACAGTATTTGTTGCAATTGGTTTGTATAAATTATTTGTTGCAGTTGGTGTGTATAACAATATTTGTTGCAATTGGTTTGTATAAATTATTTGTTGAACTCGGTTTGTGTAAAATTATTTGTTGCAATTGGTTTGTATAACAATATTTGTTGCAATTGTTTTGTATAAAATTATTTGTTGAACTGGGTTTGTATAAAATTATTTGTTGCAATTGGTTTGTATAACAGTATTTGTTGCAATTGGTTTGCATAAATTATTTGTTGAACTCGGTTTTTGTAAAATTATTTGTTGCAATTGGTTTGTATAAAATTATTTGTTGAACCCGGTTTTTGTAAAATTATTTGTTGCAATTTGTTTGTGTAAAATTATTTGTTGAACTCGGTTTGTGTCAAATTATTTGTTGAACTCGGTTTGTGTCAAATTATTTGTTGAACTCAGTTTGTATAAATCATTTGTTGCAATAGGTTTGTATAACAATATTTGTTGCAATTTGTTTGTGTAAAATTATTTGTTGAACTCAGTTTGTGTAAAATTATTTGTTGAACTCGGTTTGTATAAAATTATTTGTTGAACTCAGTTTGTATAAATTATTTTTTGCAATTGGTTTGTATAACAATATTTGTTGCAATTGTTTTGTATAAAATTATTTGTTGAACTCGGTTTTTGTAAAATTATTTGTTGCACTCAGTTTGTGTAAAATTATTTGGTAAAATTGGTTTGTATAGCAATATCTGTTTCAATATGTTTGCATAAAATTATTAATTACAATCGCATTGATAAAATAATCTGTTGCACTCCGTTTATATAATATTATTTGTTGCAATTGGTTTGTATAAAATTATTTGTTGTAATTGGTTTGTATAAAATTATTTGTTGCAATCGGTTTGTATAAAATTATTTGTTGCGATTGGTTTGTATAAAATTATTTGTTACAATTGGTTTGTATAAAATTATTTGTTGCAATTGGGTTGTATAAAATTATTTGTTGCAATTGGTTTGTATAAAATATCTATTGCAATTGGTTTGTATATGTTTCAATCGGTGTGTATAAAATTATTTGTTGCAATTGGTGTGTATAAAATTATTTGTTGCAATTGGTTTGTATAAAATATTTGTTGCAATCAGTTTGTATAAAATTATTTGTTGCAATTGGTTTGTATAAAATTATTTGTTGCAATTGGTTTGTATAAAATATCTATTGCAATTGGTTTTTATATGTTTCAATCGGTGTGTATAAAATTATTTGTTGCAATTGGTTTGTATAAAATTATTTGTTGCACTCGGTTTGTATAAACTTATTTCTTGCAATTGGTTTGTATAAAATTATTTCTTGCAATTGGTTTGTATAAAATTATTTGTTGCAATTGGTTTGTATAAAATTATTTCTTGCAATTGGTTTGTATAAAATTATTTGTTGCAATTGGTTTGTATAAAATTATTTGTTGCAATCGGTTTGTATAAAATTATTTGTTGCAATTGGTTTGTATAAAATTATTTATTGCAATTGGTTTGTATAAAATTATTTGTTTCAATTGGTGTGTATAAAATATCTATTGCAATTGGTTTGTATATGTTTCAATCGGTTTGTATAAATTATTTGTTGCAATTGGTTTGTAAAAATTATTTGTTGCAATTGGTTTGTATAAAATTATTTGTTGCAATTACTTTGTATAAAATTATTTGTTGCAATTGGTTTGTATAAAATTATTTGTTGCAATGTATTTGTATAACAATATTTGTTGAAATCGGTTGTGTAACACTATGTATTGCTATCGGTTTCTCTTGAAGCTAATCCTGTTTATTTTTGTTATTCTTAACAAATAAATAGAAAAGTAGATATATTCAACTTTATATCACAGCACGCCAGAATCTATATCAATGACATCTAAAAGCAAAAGATACATGTTTTTATTTTCAATTAGGATCTTTCTTTCTTTTTTATTCTGCGTCTTTCATGTCAATTTATAAATAAAAAAAAGTAATATGAAAATCTTCTCTTTCAAATTCTAGCTTCTATTTTTTCTTCAGTGTTCTTTCTCGTATTGATGTCCTTATTTCTAATCTGACGAAAATAAATGTTTATCTCAAATTTATGAAAAAATTTTCATAGAAAATACGAACTATCTAAATCATGTTATTTTACTACTGTTTGTTTGCCGGTAGGTTTGCTAGCATGACATCATAAGTCTGATACTGTAATGTGAGTCGCAACGTCTAATGTGTAGCATAAATAATAATGAAAAGTAATTTTAAAAGGTCGGAGAGTGCAACAGCCATAATACTGTGACCGTAAGAACAATGAGAATTCATGTTCGTAACATTTAAATATATTTACCTATTTACCACCGCCGGGTTAGGTTCGATATTTTATATGACATCATAAGTTTGATATTCTTATTCATATATATGGTTTTGAATCTGAATATATTTTTGTTTATGAACATAGAAGGACTTTCGTGTAAAGTGAATAAATGTGAAGGATAAAAATAAACTACTGGAGCGTACAAAAGATGAAACATTGTGAAAAATGGCAAATATGTTTTAAGATATCAATAAGAAAGTTAAAACAATCGAAAATAGTGACAATTAAACAATGCAAACAACAACGTAAATAATATCGTAAAAAGCTAGAGAGCACATCGGACGAAATAGTGTAAATATGTCAGAAATGTTTGAAGAATCTCATTAATAATGTCTTATCTCTGAGGATCGAAGAGTCGAACGATGAAAACGTTGTTTATATTTGAAAGAAAACAATTCTTTATCTCAGAAGAACATAGATGAGACAGACTGAAAGAAATTTACTAATATATGATTGACAAAAATAAAACAGGGTGGGGCATGTAATAAATAATGTAAATAAATAATAAGTAATTTAAAGAAGGCCGGAGAGTATAGCGGCCATAATATTGTAATAAATAATGTAAATAAATAATAAGTAATTTAAAGAAGGCCGGAGAGTATAGCGGCCATAATATTGTGATAAATAATGTAAATAAATAATAAGTAATTTAAAGAAGGCCGGAGAGTATAGCGGCCATAATATTGTGATAAATAATGTAAATAAATAATAAGTAATTTAAAGAAGGCCGGAGAGTATAGCGGCCATAATATTGTGGTCAACAATGGCAATGCAAACCCGTCACATGTAAAGGTATTGATCTATTTTCTACAACAGCAAGGTTTACTTATACTGGAAAATATAGCTCCCTCCAAAAGGGGAGCGCTCTAGACGGCCACAAAATTTGCTGTGATCAGATCCATCGGCATTCGCCGGTAGCGACGACTCAGATGCTCTCATTCCTAAAGACGTAAAAAAATCTCGCCAAACAAAACCATTCTTTGGCCCATTTCAAAAAGAAAATCGATACACATGGGACACATAAAAATATTCGATACTGGTATATATAATGCATAGAAAACGTGCGAGTGTCAAAATCAAACATTTTAAACGCCTTCAAAATGTGAAATGCACTTACCTGTTTCGGCAGCGACCGGCAGAAATGTGTGGTTATTTTTCATGATCTCCACGTTAGACACTACGATAAAAGAGAAAGAAGAAAAGAAAATGTCTTAAAATACAGCCAATTGAATCAAAAAAGCAAGTTAGATTAAGGTTTGGCTGTTAAATAATGTGCATCCCAACAATCAAGTGAAAAACCTATTCATTTCGATTCCGGTGTGACAAACGTGACTTGAACTTCCATGCGTGACTGAATAGGTAGCAAAAGTAGTTAAACATAATTGAACCAATGTAGCCTTCCGACATGACAGTCGAAAAATGAATATATAGCATTCATTTTTATTGACAAAGTATACTAGCATGAATACACACCGATGCCCAGAGCACAGAAAATAAAATGTAATGATTTTAAAACGTGGGGGCAACATCTTTATCTCAAATCTCTCTCTCTCTCTCTCTCTCTCTCTCTCTCTCTCTCTCTCTCTCTCTCTCTCTCTCTCTCCACATCTTTAAACGCATGGCTTTTTTCCTTAATACTTTAATCACGCGAAATACCTACGGAAATATTCTGTGTATCTGACAGTTACTTTTCGTTGAATAAATTGATTTTTATTCTCATAATTCTCGTAATGGACACGTCTATGTATATGAACAACCTCTACTTATACGATGAGAATAATGGAAATATTATTTCGACGAAAAATAGAGATAAAAAAGGAACAAACCAAGTTATGTGTTCATCAACGTTTCGTCTTTATTGCAAGACATTTACTGGATCCAGAGGAGGTCTCGCAATAAAGACGAAACATTAATGAATACATAACTGGGTTTGTTCCTTCTCGCTCTTTATATATATATATATATATATATATATATATATATATATATATATATATATATATATATATATATATAATGTGTATGTGTGTGTGTTTGTCGTACTTTCAATGTTAGTTTAACCATTCTCTAATAGTTTCAATGTGCTTCGAAGCATTTCCACGCAGAAGGATTTTGTTATTTGATTATTTAATTTGCATGATGTGTTCGTACGTACCGTAAACATGTATGTCAATTAGATAATAAAATGATAGACCGGCGTCTTCCTAAACTATGTATAGAAATTATATAGAAATAAATAATCTGACTATTTTTGATTATGTTTATATAATATAGGAAAATAACGGATCACTAATAACTGGTGCTTTACTAATATCTTTTTAGATGTCACGCAACATTGATTTGTTTTATTCTTCGTTTAATAATTCTAGGATTGAAACTTCGTTCTTGATAATAATCCTAAGATAC